>NC_134485.1:136715364-137050364 GCF_040206685.1 Ascaphus truei | reverse complement strand
TAAGTCCAGCTTTGGTACATTAGAAGCAACTCTGAAACTTAACCTAAGCGTTTTTCGAAGCTACTTTTTGGCTAACTTCTTATAGGAAGGTCTAGCAGTTCTGAAAATGAACGTGCGCATCTTTCACTCTTCCCGAGGGACTTAGAAGAATTTTGTGATATTTTTTATTAAAATGGTGTATAAGGGTATATATATAAATATATTTTATGCACTGTATATGAGCTGGCGATTTCTAAGTCTGTGGTTCCGAGAGGGGGTAACCAGGCTCACTAATAAAGGTCAAGCCACTTGGCTGCCAGAATGCCCTGCTTCAGCACAGACCAGAAAGGCATTGTGATAAGCGTATCCCCGGTATAGTCAGGGGTTAATGGGAGTCGTCCCCGTCCCCCCAGTATACGCCCAGAACCATGGACCCGGTACTTGTGGTTCGAACTGTCTCAAACCAGCCATAATGTTGTGAGAGTGAAATTATGTCTAAGTCCAGCTTCGGTACATTAGAAGCAACTCTGAAACTTAACCTAAGCGTTTTTCGAAGCGACATTTTGGCTAACTTCTTATAGGAATGTCTAGGAGCTCTGAAAATGAACGTGCGCGTCTTTCACTCTTCCCGAGGGACTTAGAAGTATTTTGTGATATTTTTTATTAAAATGGTGTATAAGGGTATATATATATAAATATATTTTATGCACTGTATATGAGCTGGCGATTTCTAAGTCTGTGGTTCCGAGAGGGGGTAACCAGGCTCACTAATAAAGGTCAAGCCACTTGGCTGCCAGAATGCCCTGCTTCAGCACAGACCAGAAAGGCATTGTGATAAGCGTATCCCCGGTATAGTCAGGGGTTAATGGGAGTCGTCCCCGTCCCCCCAGTATACGCCCAGAACCATGGACCCGGTACTTGTGGTTCGGACTGTCTCCAACCAGCCATAATGTTGTGAGAGTGAAATTATGTCTAAGTCCAGCTTCGGTACATTAGAAGCAATTCTGAAACTTAACCTAAGCGTTTTTCGAAGCTACTTTTTGGCTAACTTCTTATAGGAAGGTCTAGGAGCTCTGAAATTGAACGTGCGCGTCTTTCACTCTTCCCGAGGGACTTAGAAGAATTTTGTGATATTTTTTATTAAAATGGTGTATAAGGGTACTGTATATATAAATATATTTTATGCACTGTATTTGAGCTGGCGATTTCTAAGTCTGTAGTTCCGAGAGGGGTTAACCAGGCTCACTAATAAAGGTCAAGCCACTTGGCTTCCAGAATGCCCTGCTTCAGCACAGACCAGAAAGGCATTGTGATAAGCGTATCCCCGGTATAGTCAGGGGTTAATGGGAGTCGTCCCCGTCCCCCCAGTATACGCCCAGAACCATGGACCCGGTACTTGTGGTTCGGACTGTCTCCAACCAGCCATAATGTTGTGAGAGTGAAATTATGTCTAAGTCCAGCTTTGGTACATTAGAAGCAACTCTGAAACTTAACCTAAGCGTTTTTCGAAGCTACTTTTTGGCTAACTTCTTATAGGAAGGTCTAGGAGCTCTAAAAATGAACGTGCGCGTCTTTCACTCTTCCCGAGGGACTTAGAAGAATTTTGTGATATTTTTTATTAAAATGGTGTATAAGGGTATATACATATAAATATATTTTATGCACTGTATATGAGCTGGCGATTTCTAAGTCTGTGGTTCCGAGAGGGGGTAACCAGGCTCACTAATAAAGGTCAAGCCACTTGGCTGCCAGAATGCCCTGCTTCAGCACAGACCAGAAAGGCATTGTGATAAGCGTATCCCCGGTATAGTGAGGGGTTAATGGGAGTCATCCCCGTCACCCCAGTATACGCCCAGAACCATGGACCCGGTACTTGTTGTTCGGACTGTCTCCAACCAGCCATAATGTTGTGAGAGTGAAATGATGTCTAAGTCCAGCTTTGGTACATTAGAAGCAACTCTGAAACTTAACCTAAGCGTTTTTCGAAGCTACTTTTTGGCTAACTTCTTATAGGAAGGTCTAGGAGCTCTGAAAATGAACGTGCGCGTCTTTCACTCTTCCCGAGGGACTTAGAAGAATTTTGTGATATTTTTTATTAAAATGGTGTATAAGGGTATATATATAAATATATTTTATGCACTGTAAATGAGCTGGCGATTTCTAAGTCTGTGGTTCCGAGAGGGGGTAACCAGGCTCACTAATAAAGGTCAAGCCACTTGGCTGCCAGAATGCCCTGCTTCAGCACAGACCAGAAAGGCATTGTGATAAGCGTATCCCCGGTATAGTCAGGGGTTAATGGGAGTCGTCCCCGTCCCCCCAGTATACGCCCAGAACCATGGACCCGGTACTTGTGGTTCGGACTGTCTCCAACCAGCCATAATGTTGTGAGAGTGAAATTATGTCTAAGTCCAGCTTCGGTACATTAGAAGCAATTCTGAAACTTAACCTAAGCGTTTTTCGAAGCTACTTTTTGGCTAACTTCTTATAGGAAGGTCTAGGAGCTCTGAAAATGAACGTGCGCGTCTTTCACTCTTCCCGAGGGACTTAGAAGAATTTTGTGATATTTTTTATTAAAATGGTGTATAAGGGTACTGTATATATAAATATATTTTATGCACTGTATTTGAGCTGGCGATTTCTAAGTCTGTAGTTCCGAGAGGGGTTAACCAGGCTCACTAATAAAGGTCAAGCCACTTGGCTTCCAGAATGCCCTGCTTCAGCACAGACCAGAAAGGCATTGTGATAAGCGTATCCCCGGTATAGTCAGGGGTTAATGGGAGTCGTCCCCATCCCCCCAGTATACGCCCAGAACCATGGACCCGGTACTTGTGGTTCGGACTGTCTCCAACCAGCCATAATGTTGTGAGAGTGAAATTATGTCTAAGTCCAGCTTTGGTACATTAGAAGCAACTCTGAAACTTAACCTAAGCGTTTTTCGAAGCTACTTTTTGGCTAACTTCTTATAGGAAGGTCTAGGAGCTCTAAAAATGAACGTGCGCGTCTTTTACTCTTCCCGAGGGACTTAGAAGAATTTTGTGATATTTTTTATTAAAATGGTGTATAAGGGTATATACATATAAGTATATTTTATGCACTCTATATGAGCTGGCGATTTCTAAGTCTGTGGTTCCGAGAGGGGGTAACCAGGCTCACTAATAAAGGTCAAGCCACTTGGCTGCCAGAATGCCCTGCTTCAGCACAGACCAGAAAGGCATTGTGATAAGCGTATCCCCGGTATTTTCAGGGGTTAATGGGAGTCCCCCCCGTCCCCCCAGTATACGCCCAGAACCATGGACCCGGTACTTGTGGTTCGAACTGTCTCCAACCAGCCATAATGTTGTGAGAGTGAAATTATGTCTAAGTCCAGCTTCGTTACATTAGAAGCAACTCTGAAACTTAACCTAAGCGTTTTTCGAAGCTACTTTTTGGCTAACTTCTTATAGGAATGTCTAGGAGCTCTGAAAATGACCGTGCGCGTCTTTCACTCTTCCCGAGGGACTTAGAAGAATTTTGTGATATTTTTTATTAAAATGGTGTATAAGGGTATATATACTGTATATAAATATATTTTATGCACTGTATATGAGCTGGCGATTTCTAAGTCTGTGGTTCCGAGAGGGGGTAACCAGGCTCACTAATAAAGGTCAAGCCACTTGGCTGCCAGAATGCCCTGCTTCAGCACAGACCAGAAAGGCATTGTGATAAGCGTATCCCCGGTATAGTCAGGGGTTAATGCGAGTCGTCCCCGTCCCCCCAGTATACGCCCAGAACCATGGACCCGGTACTTGTTGTTCGGACTGTCTCCAACCAGCCATAATGTTGTGAGAGTGAAATTATGTCTAAGTCCAGCTTTGGTACATTAGAAGCAACTCTGAAACTTAACCTAAGCGTTTTTCGAAGCTACTTTTTGGCTAACTTCTTATAGGAAGGTCTAGCAGTTCTGAAAATGAACGTGCGCATCTTTCACTCTTCCCGAGGGACTTAGAAGAATTTTGTGATATTTTTTATTAAAATGGTGTATAAGGGTATATATATAAATATATTTTATGCACTGTATATGAGCTGGCGATTTCTAAGTCTGTAGTTCCGAGAGGGGTTAACCAGGCTCACTAATAAAGGTCAAGCCACTTGGCTGCCAGAATGCCCTGCTTCAGCACAGACCAGAAAGGCATTGTGATAAGCGTATCCCCGGTATAGTCAGGGGTTAATGGGAGTCGTCCCCGTCCCCCCAGTATACGCCCAGAACCATGGACCCGGTACTTGTGGTTCGGACTGTCTCCAACCAGCCATAATGTTGTGAGAGTGAAATTATGTCTAAGTCCAGCTTTGGTACATTAGAAGCAACTCTGAAACTTAACCTAAGCGTTTTTCGAAGCTACTTTTTGGCTAACTTCTTATAGGAAGGTCTAGGAGCTCTAAAAATGAACGTGCGCGTCTTTCACTCTTCCCGAGGGACTTAGAAGAATTTTGTGATATTTTTTATTAAAATGGTGTATAAGGGTATATACATATAAATATATTTTATGCACTGTATATGAGCTGGCGATTTCTAAGTCTGTGGTTCCGAGAGGGGGTAACCAGGCTCACTAATAAAGGTCAAGCCACTTGGCTGCCAGAATGCCCTGCTTCAGCACAGACCAGAAAGGCATTGTGATAAGCGTATCCCCGGTATTTTCAGGGGTTAATGGGAGTCCCCCCCGTCCCCCCAGTATACGCCCAGAACCATGGACCCGGTACTTGTGGTTCGAACTGTCTCCAACCAGCCATAATGTTGTGAGAGTGAAATTATGTCTAAGTCCAGCTTCGGTACATTAGAAGCAACTCTGAAACTTAACCTAAGCGTTTTTCGAAGCTACTTTTTGGCTAACTTCTTATAGGAATGTCTAGGAGCTCTGAAAATGAACGTGCGCGTCTTTCACTCTTCCCGAGGGACTTAGAAGAATTTTGTGATATTTTTTATTAAAATGGTGTATAAGGGTATATATATAAATATATTTTATGCACTGTATATGAGCTGGCGATTTCTAAGTCTGTGGTTCCGAGAGGGGGTGACCAGGCTCACTAATAAAGGTCAAGCCACTTGGCTGCCAGAATGCCCTGCTTCAGCACAGACCAGAAAGGCATTGTGATAAGCGTATCCCCGGTATAGTCAGGGGTTAATGGGAGTCATCCCCGTCACCCCAGTATACGCCCAGAACCATGGACCCGGTACTTGTTGTTCGGACTGTCTCCAACCAGCCATAATGTTGTGAGAGTGAAATTATGTCTAAGTCCAGCTTTGGTACATTAGAAGCAACTCTGAAACTTAACCTAAGCGTTTTTCGAAGCTACTTTTTGGCTAACTTCTTATAGGAATGTCTAGGAGCTCTGAAAATGAACGTGCGCGTCTTTCACTCTTCCCGAGGGACTTAGAAGAATTTTGTGATATTTTTTATTAAAATGGTGTATAAGGGTATATATATATAAATATATTTTATGCACTGTATATGAGCTGGCGATTTCTAAGTCTGTGGTTCCGAGAGGGGGTAACCAGGCTCACTAATAAAGGTCAAGCCACTTGGCTGCCAGAATGCCCTGCTTCAGCACAGACCAGAAAGGCATTGTGATAAGCGTATCCCCGGTATAGTCAGGGGTTAATGGGAGTCGTCCCCGTCCCCCCGGTATACGCCCAGAACCATGGACCCGGTACATGTGGTTCGGACTGTCTCCAACAAGCCATAATGTTGTGAGAGTGAAATTATGTCTAAGTCCAGTTTTGGTACATTAGAAGCAACTCTGAAACTTAACCTAAGCGTTTTTCGAAGCTACTTTTTGGCTAACTTCTTATAGGAATGTCTAGGAGCTCTGAAAATGAACGTGCGCGTCTTTCACTCTTCCCGAGGGACTTAGAAGAATTTTGTGATATTTTTTATTAAAATGGTGTATAAGGGTATATATATAAATATATTTTATGCACTGTAAATAAGCTGGCTATTTCTAAGTCTGTGGTTCCGAGAGGGGGTAACCAGGCTCACTAATAAAGGTCAAGCCACTTGGCTGCCAGAATGCCCTGCTTCAGCACAGACCAGAAAGGCATTGTGATAAGCGTATCCCCGGTATAGTCAGGGGTTAATGGGAGTCCCCCCCGTCCCCCAAGTATACGCCCAGAACCATGGACCCGGTACTTGTGGTTCGAACTGTCTCCAACCAGCCATAATGTTGTGAGAGTGAAATTATGTCTAAGTCCAGCTTCGGTACATTAGAAGCAACTCTGAAACTTAACCTAAGCGTTTTTCGAAGCTACTTTTTGGCTAACTTCTTATAGGAATGTCTAGGAGCTCTGAAAATGAACGTGCGCGTCTTTCACTCTTCCCGAGGGACTTAGAAGAATTTTGTGATATTTTTTATTAAAATGGTGTATAAGGGTATATATATAAATATATTTTATGCACTGTATATGAGCTGGCGATTTCTAAGTCTGTGGTTCCGAGAGGGGGTAACCAGGCTCACTAATAAAGGTCAAGCCACTTGGCTTCCAGAATGCCCTGCTTCAGCACAGACCAGAAAGGCATTGTGATAAGCGTATCCCCGGTATAGTCAGGGGTTAATGGGAGTCGTCCCCGTCCCCCCAGTATACGCCCAGAACCATGGACCCGGTACTTGTGGTTCGGACTGTCTCCAACCAGCCATAATGTTGTGAGAGTGAAATTATGTCTAAGTCCAGCTTTGGTACATTAGAAGCAACTCTGAAACTTAACCTAAGCGTTTTTCGAAGCTACTTTTTGGCTAACTTCTTATAGGAAGGTCTAGGAGCTCTAAAAATGAACGTGCGCGTCTTTCACTCTTCCCGAGGGACTTAGAAGAATTTTGTGATATTTTTTATTAAAATGGTGTATAAGGGTATATATATATAAATATATTTTATGCACTGTATATGAGCTGGCGATTTCTAAGTCTGTGGTTCCGAGAGGGGGTAACCAGGCTCACTAATAAAGGTCAAGCCACTTGGCTGCCAGAATGCCCTGCTTCAGCACAGACCAGAAAGGCATTGTGATAAGCGTATCCCCGGTATTTTCAGGGGTTAATGGGAGTCCCCCCCGTCCCCCAAGTATACGCCCAGAACCATGGACCCGGTACTTGTGGTTCGAACTGTCTCCAACCAGCCATAATGTTGTGAGAGTGAAATTATGTCTAAGTCCAGCTTTGGTACATTAGAAGCAACTCTGAAACTTAACCTAAGCGTTTTTCGAAGCTACTTTTTGGCTAACTTCTTATAGGAAGGTCTAGGAGCTCTGAAAATGAACGTGCGCGTCTTTCACTCTTCCCGAGGGACTTAGAAGAATTTTGTGATATTTTTTATTAAAATGGTGTATAAGGGTATATATATATAAATATATTTTATGCACTGTATATGAGCTGGCGATTTCTAAGTCTGTGGTTCCGAGAGGGGGTAACCAGGCTCACTAATAAAGGTCAAGCCACTTGGCTGCCAGAATGCCCTGCTTCAGCACAGACCAGAAATGCATTGTGATAAGCGTATCCCCGGTATAGTCAGGGGTTAATGGGAGTCGTCCCCGTCCCCCCGGTATACGCCCAGAACCATGGACCCGGTACTTGTGGTTCGGACTGTCTCCAACAAGCCATAATGTTGTGAGAGTGAAATTATGTCTAAGTCCAGCTTTGGTACATTAGAAGCAACTCTGAAACTTAACCTAAGCGTTTTTCGAAGCTACTTTTTGGCTAACTTCTTATAGGAATGTCTAGGAGCTCTGAAAATGAACGTGCGCGTCTTTCACTCTTCCCGAGGGACTTAGAAGAATTTTGTGATATTTTTTATTAAAATGGTGTATAAGGGTATATATATAAATATATTTTATGCACTGTAAATGAGCTGGCGATTTCTAAGTCTGTGGTTCCGAGAGGGGGTAACCAGGCTCACTAATAAAGGTCAAGCCACTTGGCTGCCAGAATGCCCTGCTTCAGCACAGACCAGAAAGGCATTGTGATAAGCGTATCCCCGGTATAGTCAGGGGTTAATGGGAGTCGTCCCCGTCACCCCAGTATACGCCCAGAACCATGGACCCGGTACTTGTTGTTCGGACTGTCTCCAACCAGCCATAATGTTGTGAGAGTGAAATTATGTCTAAATCCAGCTTTGGTACATTAGAAGCAACTCTGAAACTTAACCTAAGCGTTTTTCGAAGCTACTTTTTGGCTAACTTCTTATAGGAAGGTCTAGCAGTTCTGAAAATGAACGTGCGCATCTTTCACTCTTCCCGAGGGACTTAGAAGAATTTTGTGATATTTTTTATTAAAATGGTGTATAAGGGTATATATATAAATATATTTTATGCACTGTATATGAGCTGGCGATTTCTAAGTCTGTAGTTCCGAGAGGGGTTAACCAGGCTCACTAATAAAGGTCAAGCCACTTGGCTGCCAGAATGCCCTGCTTCAGCACAGACCAGAAAGGCATTGTGATAAGCGTATCCCCGGTATAGTCAGGGGTTAATGGGAGTCGTCCCCGTCCCCCCAGTATACG
This sequence comes from Ascaphus truei, assembly GCF_040206685.1. Lineage (NCBI taxonomy): Eukaryota > Metazoa > Chordata > Amphibia > Anura > Ascaphidae > Ascaphus > Ascaphus truei. The sequence goes on along the minus strand of NC_134485.1, from coordinate 137,041,864 downwards.
CCCAGAACCATGGACCCGGTACTTGTGGTTCGGACTGTCTCCAACCAGCCATAATGTTGTGAGAGTGAAATTATGTCTAAGTCCAGCTTCGGTACATTAGAAGCAATTCTGAAACTTAACCTAAGCGTTTTTCGAAGCTACTTTTTGGCTAACTTCTTATAGGAAGGTCTAGGAGCTCTGAAAATGAACGTGCGCGTCTTTCACTCTTCCCGAGGGACTTAGAAGAATTTTGTGATATTTTTTATTAAAATGGTGTATAAGGGTACTGTATATATAAATATATTTTATGCACTGTATTTGAGCTGGCGATTTCTAAGTCTGTAGTTCCGAGAGGGGGTAACCAGGCTCACTAATAAAGGTCAAGCCACTTGGCTGCCAGAATGCCCTGCTTCAGTACAGACCAGAAAGGCATTGTGATAAGCGTATCCCCGGTATAGTCAGGGGTTAATGGGAGTCATCCCCGTCACCCCAGTATACGCCCAGAACCATGGACCCGGTACTTGTGGTTCGAACTGTCTCCAACCAGCCATAATGTTGTGAGAGTGAAATTATGTCTAAGTCCAGCTTTGGTACATTAGAAGCAACTCTGAAACTTAACCTAAGCGTTTTTCGAAGCTACTTTTTGTCTAACTTCTTATAGGAATGTCTAGGAGCTCTGAAAATGAACGTGCGCGTCTTTCACTCTTCCCGAGGGACTTAGAAGAATTTTGTGATATTTTTTATTAAAATGGTGTATAAGGGTATATATATAAATATATTTTATGCACTGTAAATGAGCTGGCGATTTCTAAGTCTGTGGTTCCGAGAGGGGGTAACCAGGCTCACTAATAAAGGTCAAGCCACTTGGCTGCCAGAATGCCCTGCTTCAGCACAGACCAGAAAGGCATTGTGATAAGCGTATCCCCGGTATAGTCAGGGGTTAATGGGAGTCGTCCCCGTCACCCCAGTATACGCCCAGAACCATGGACCCGGTACTTGTTGTTCGGACTGTCTCCAACCAGCCATAATGTTGTGAGAGTGAAATTATGTCTAAGTACAGCTTTGGTACATTAGAAGCAACTCTGAAACTTAACCTAAGCGTTTTTCGAAGCTACTTTTTGGCTAACTTCTTATAGGAAGGTCTAGCAGCTCTCAAAATGAACGTGCGCATCTTTCACTCTTCCCGAGGGACTTAGAAGAATTTTGTGATATTTTTTATTAAAATGGTGTATAAGGGTATATATATAAATATATTTTATGCACTGTATATGAGCTGGCGATTTCTAAGTCTGTAGTTCCGAGAGGGGTTAACCAGGCTCACTAATAAAGGTCAAGCCACTTGGCTGCCAGAATGCCCTGCTTCAGCACAGACCAGAAAGGCATTGTGATAAGCGTATCCCCGGTATAGTCAGGGGTTAATGGGAGTCGTCCCCGTCCCCCCAGTATACGCCCAGAACCATGGACCCGGTACTTGTGGTTCGGACTGTCTCCAACCAGCCATAATGTTGTGAGAGTGAAATTATGTCTAAGTCCAGCTTCGGTACATTAGAAGCAATTCTGAAACTTAACCTAAGCGTTTTTCGAAGCTACTTTTTGGCTAACTTCTTATAGGAAGGTCTAGGAGCTCTGAAAATGAACGTGCGCGTCTTTCACTTTTTACCGAGGGACTTAGAAGAATTTTGTGATATTTTTTATTAAAATGGTGTATAAGGGTACTGTATATATAAATATATTTTATGCACTGTATATGAGCTGGCGATTTCTAAGTCTGTATTTCCGAGAGGGGGTAACCAGGCTCACTAATAAAGGTCAAGCCACTTGGCTGCCAGAATGCCCTGCTTCAGCACAGACCAGAAAGGCATTGTGATAAGCGTATCCCCGGTATAGTCAGGGGTTAATGGGAGTCGTCCCCGTCACCCCAGTATACGCCCAGAACCATGGACCCGGTACTTGTTGTTCGGACTGTCTCCAACCAGCCATAATGTTGTGAGAGTGAAATTATGTCTAAGTCCAGCTTTGGTACATTAGAAGCAACTCTGAAACTTAACCTAAGCGTTTTTCGAAGCTACTTTTTGGCTAACTTCTTATAGGAAGGTCTAGCAGCTCTGAAAATGAACGTGCGCATCTTTCACTCTTCCCGAGGGACTTAGAAGAATTTTGTGATATTTTTTATTAAAATGGTGTATAAGGGTATATATATAAATATTTTTTATGCACTGTATATGAGCTGGCGATTTCTAAGTCTGTAGTTCCGAGAGGGGTTAACCAGGCTCACTAATAAAGGTCAAGCCACTTGGCTGCCAGAATGCCCTGCTTCAGCACAGACCAGAAAGGCATTGTGATAAGCGTATCCCCGGTATAGTCAGGGGTTAATGGGAGTCGTCCCCGTCACCCCAGTATACGCCCAGAACCATGGACCCGGTACTTGTGGTTCGGACTGTCTCCAACCAGCCATAATGTTGTGAGAGTGAAATTATGTCTAAGTCCAGCTTCGGTACATTAGAAGCAATTCTGAAACTTAACCTAAGCGTTTTTCGAAGCTACTTTTTGGCTAACTTCTTATAGGAAGGTCTAGGAGCTCTGAAAATGAACGTGCGCGTCTTTCACTTTTTACCGAGGGACTTAGAAGAATTTTGTGATATTTTTTATTAAAATGGTGTATAAGGGTACTGTATATATAAATATATTTTATGCACTGTATATGAGCTGGCGATTTCTAAGTCTGTATTTCCGAGAGGGGGTAACCAGGCTCACTAATAAAGGTCAAGCCACTTGGCTGCCAGAATGCCCTGCTTCAGCACAGACCAGAAAGGCATTGTGATAAGCGTATCCCCGGTATAGTCAGGGGTTAATGGGAGTCGTCCCCGTCACCCCAGTATACGCCCAGAACCATGGACCCGGTACTTGTTGTTCGGACTGTCTCCAACCAGCCATAATGTTGTGAGAGTGAAATTATGTCTAAGTCCAGCTTTGGTACATTAGAAGCAACTCTGAAACTTAACCTAAGCGTTTTTCGAAGCTACTTTTTGGCTAACTTCTTATAGGAAGGTCTAGCAGCTCTGAAAATGAACGTGCGCATCTTTCACTCTTCCCGAGGGACTTAGAAGAATTTTGTGATATTTTTTATTAAAATGGTGTATAAGGGTATATATATAAATATTTTTTATGCACTGTATATGAGCTGGCGATTTCTAAGTCTGTAGTTCCGAGAGGGGTTAACCAGGCTCACTAATAAAGGTCAAGCCACTTGGCTGCCAGAATGCCCTGCTTCAGCACAGACCAGAAAGGCATTGTGATAAGCGTATCCCCGGTATAGTCAGGGGTTAATGGGAGTCGTCCCCGTCCCCCCAGTATACGCCCAGAACCATGGACCCGGTACTTGTGGTTCGGACTGTCTCCAACCAGCCATAATGTTGTGAGAGTGAAATTATGTCTAAGTCCAGCTTCGGTACATTAGAAGCAATTCTGAAACTTAACCTAAGCGTTTTTCGAAGCTACTTTTTGGCTAACTTCTTATAGGAAGGTCTAGGAGCTCTGAAAATGAACGTGCGCGTCTTTCACTTTTTACCGAGGGACTTAGAAGAATTTTGTGATATTTTTTATTAAAATGGTGTATAAGGGTATATATATATAAATATATTTTATGCACTGTATATGAGCTGGCGATTTCTAAGTCTGTGGTTCCGAGAGGGGGTAACCAGGCTCACTAATAAAGGTCAAGCCACTTGGCTGCCAGAATGCCCTGCTTCAGCACAGACCAGAAAGGCATTGTGATAAGCGTATCCCCGGTATAGTCAGGGGTTAATGGGAGTCGTCCCCGTCCCCCCGGTATACGCCCAGAACCATGGACCCGGTACATGTGGTTCGGACTGTCTCCAACAAGCCATAATGTTGTGAGAGTGAAATTATGTCTAAGTCCAGTTTTGGTACATTAGAAGCAACTCTGAAACTTAACCTAAGCGTTTTTCGAAGCTACTTTTTGGCTAACTTCTTATAGGAATGTCTAGGAGCTCTGAAAATGAACGTGCGCGTCTTTCACTCTTCCCGAGGGACTTAGAAGAATTTTGTGATATTTTTTATTAAAATGGTGTATAAGGGTATATATATATATAAATATATTTTATGCACTGTAAATGAGCTGGCGATTTCTAAGTCTGTGGTTCCGAGAGGGGGTAACCAGGCTCACTAATAAAGGTCAAGCCACTTGGCTGCCAGAATGCCCTGCTTCAGCACAGACCAGAAAGGCATTGTGATAAGCGTATCCCCGGTATAGTCAGGGTTAATGGGAGTCGTCCCCGTCACCCCAGTATACGCCCAGAACCATGGACCCGGTACTTGTTGTTCGGACTGTCTCCAACCAGCCATAATGTTGTGAGAGTGAAATTATGTCTAAGTCCAGCTTTGGTACATTAGAAGCAACTCTGAAACTTAACCTAAGCGTTTTTCGAAGCTACTTTTTGGCTAACTTCTTATAGGAAGGTCTAGCAGCTCTGAAAATGAACGTGCGCATCTTTCACTCTTCCCGAGGGACTTAGAAGAATTTTGTGATATTTTTTATTAAAATGGTGTATAAGGGTATATATATAAATATTTTTTATGCACTGTATATGAGCTGGCGATTTCTAAGTCTGTAGTTCCGAGAGGGGTTAACCAGGCTCACTAATAAAGGTCAAGCCACTTGGCTGCCAGAATGCCCTGCTTCAGCACAGACCAGAAAGGCATTGTGATAAGCGTATCCCCGGTATAGTCAGGGGTTAATGGGAGTCGTCCCCGTCCCCCCAGTATACGCCCAGAACCATGGACCCGGTACTTGTGGGTCGGACTGTCTCCAACCAGCCATAATGTTGTGAGAGTGAAATTATGTCTAAGTCCAGCTTCGGTACATTAGAAGCAATTCTGAAACTTAACCTAAGCGTTTTTCGAAGCTACTTTTTGGCTAACTTCTTATAGGAATGTCTAGGAGCTCTGAAAATGAACGTGCATGTCTTTCACTCTTCCCGAGGGACTTAGAAGAATTTTGTGATATTTTTTATTAAAATGGTGTATAAGGGTATATATATAAATATATTTTATGCACTGTAAATGAGCTGGCGATTTCTAAGTCTGTGGTTCCGAGAGGGGGTAACCAGGCTCACTAATAAAGGTCAAGCCACTTGGCTGCCAGAATGCCCTGCTTCAGCACAGACCAGAAAGGCATTGTGATAAGCGTATCCCCGGTATAGTCAGGGGTTAATGGGAGTCGTCCCCGTCACCCCAGTATACGCCCAGAACCATGGACCCGGTACTTGTTGTTCGGACTGTCTCCAACCAGCCATAATGTTGTGAGAGTGAAATTATGTCTAAGTCCAGCTTTGGTACATTAGAAGCAACTCTGAAACTTAACCTAAGCGTTTTTCGAAGCTACTTTTTGGCTAACTTCTTATAGGAAGGTCTAGCAGCTCTGAAAATGAACGTGCGCATCTTTCACTCTTCCCGAGGGACTTAGAAGAATTTTGTGATATTTTTTATTAAAATGGTGTATAAGGGTATATATATAAATATTTTTTATGCACTGTATATGAGCTGGCGATTTCTAAGTCTGTAGTTCCGAGAGGGGTTAACCAGGCTCACTAATAAAGGTCAAGCCACTTGGCTGCCAGAATGCCCTGCTTCAGCACAGACCAGAAAGGCATTGTGATAAGCGTATCCCCGGTATAGTCAGGGGTTAATGGGAGTCGTCCCCGTCCCCCCAGTATACGCCCAGAACCATGGACCCGGTACTTGTGGTTCGGACTGTCTCCAACCAGCCATAATGTTGTGAGAGTGAAATTATGTCTAAGTCCAGCTTTGGTACATTAGAAGCAATTCTGAAACTTAACCTAAGCGTTTTTCGAAGCTACTTTTTGGCTAACTTCTTATAGGAAGGTCTAGGAGCTCTGAAAATGAACGTGCGCGTCTTTAACTTTTTACCGAGGGACTTAGAAGAATTTTGTGATATTTTTTATTAAAATGGTGTATAAGGGTACTGTATATATAAATATATTTTATGCACTGTATATGAGCTGGCGATTTCTAAGTCTGTATTTCCGAGAGGGGGTAACCAGGCTCACTAATAAAGGTCAAGCCACTTGGCTTCCAGAATGCCCTGCTTCAGCACAGACCAGAAAGGCATTGTGATAAGCGTATCCCCGGTATAGTCAGGGGTTAATGGGAGTCGTCCCCGTCCCCCCAGTATACGCCCAGAACCATGGACCCGGTACTTGTGGTTCGGACTGTCTCCAACCAGCCATAATGTTGTGAGAGTGAAATTATGTCTAAGTCCAGCTTTGGTACATTAGAAGCAACTCTGAAACTTAACCTAAGCGTTTTTCGAAGCTACTTTTTGGCTAACTTCTTATAGGAAGGTCTAGGAGCTCTAAAAATGAACGTGCGCGTCTTTCACTCTGTCCGAGGGACTTAGAAGAATTTTGTGATATTTTTTATTAAAATGGTGTATAAGGGTATATATATATAAATATATTTTATGCACTGTATATGAGCTGGCGATTTCTAAGTCTGTGGTTCCGAGAGGGGGTAACCAGGCTCACTAATAAAGGTCAAGCCACTTGGCTGCCAGAATGCCCTGCTTCAGCACAGACCAGAAAGGCATTGTGATAAGCGTATCCCCGGTATTTTCAGGGGTTAATGGGAGTCCCCCCCGTCCCCCCAGTATACGCCCAGAACCATGGACCCGGTACTTGTGGTTCGAACTGTCTCCAACCAGCCATAATGTTGTGAGAGTGAAATTATGTCTAAGTCCAGCTTCGGTACATTAGAAGCAACTCTGAAACTTAACCTAAGCGTTTTTCGAAGCTACTTTTTGGCTAACTTCTTATAGGAATGTCTAGGAGCTCTGAAAATGAACGTGCGCGTCTTTCACTCTTCCCGAGGGACTTAGAAGAATTTTGTGATATTTTTTATTAAAATGGTGTATAAGGGTATATATATAAATATATTTTATGCACTGTATATGAGCTGGCGATTTCTAAGTCTGTGGTTCCGAGAGGGGGTAACCAGGCTCACTAATAAAGGACAAGCCACTTGGCTGCCAGAATGCCCTGCTTCAGCACAGACCAGAAAGGCATTGTGATAAGCGTATCCCCGGTATAGTCAGGGGTTAATGGGAGTCGTCCCCGTCACCCCAGTATACGCCCAGAACCATGGACCCGGTACTTGTTGTTCGGACTGTCTCCAACCAGCCATAATGTTGTGAGAGTGAAATTATGTCTAAGTCCAGCTTTGGTACATTAGAAGCAACTCTGAAACTTAACCTAAGCGTTTTTCGAAGCTACTTTTTGGCTAACTTCTTATAGGAAGGTCTAGGAGCTCTAAAAATGAACGTGCGCGTCTTTAACTCTTCCCGAGGGACTTAGAAGAATTTTTTGATATTTTTTATTAAAATGGTGTATAAGGGTATATATATAAATATTTTTTATGCACTGTATATGAGCTGGCGATTTCTAAGTCTGTAGTTCCGAGAGGGGTTAACCAGGCTCACTAATAAAGGTCAAGCCACTTGGCTGCCAGAATGCCCTGCTTCAGCACAGACCAGAAAGGCATTGTGATAAGCGTATCCAAGGTATAGTCAGGGGTTAATGGGAGTCGTCCCCGTCCCCCCAGTATACGCCCAGAACCATGGACCCGGTACTTGTGGTTCGGACTGTCTCCAACCAGCCATAATGTTGTGAGAGTGAAATTATGTCTAAGTCCAGCTTCGGTACATTAGAAGCAATTCTGAAACTTAACCTAAGCGTTTTTCGAAGCTACTTTTTGGCTAACTTCTTATAGGAAGGTCTAGGAGCTCTGAAAATGAACGTGCGCGTCTTTCACTTTTTACCGAGGGACTTAGAAGAATTTTGTGATATTTTTTATTAAAATGGTGTATAAGGGTACTGTATATATAAATATATTTTATGCACTGTATATGAGCTGGCGATTTCTAAGTCTGTATTTCCGAGAGGGGGTAACCAGGCTCACTAATAAAGGTCAAGCCACTTGGCTTCCAGAATGCCCTGCTTCAGCACAGACCAGAAAGGCATTGTGATAAGCGTATCCCCGGTATAGTCAGGGGTTAATGGGAGTCGTCCCCGTCCCCCCAGTATACGCCCAGAACCATGGACCCGGTACTTGTGGTTCGGACTGTCTCCAACCAGCCATAATGTTGTGAGAGTGAAATTATGTCTAAGTCCAGCTTTGGTACATTAGAAGCAACTCTGAAACTTAACCTAAGCGTTTTTCGAAGCTACTTTTTGGCTAACTTCTTATAGGAAGGTCTAGGAGCTCTAAAAATGAACGTGCGCGTCTTTTACTCTTCCCGAGGGACTTAGAAGAATTTTGTGATATTTTTTATTAAAATGGTGTATAAGGGTATATATATAAATATATTTTATGCACTGTAAATGAGCTGGCGATTTCTAAGTCTGTGGTTCCGAGAGGGGGTAACCAGGCTCACTAATAAAGGTCAAGCCACTTGGCTGCCAGAATGCCCTGCTTCAGCACAGACCAGAAAGGCATTGTGATAAGCGTATCCCCGGTATTTTCAGGGGTTAATGGGAGTCCCCCCCGTCCCCCCAGTATACGCCCAGAACCATGGACCCGGTACTTGTGGTTCGAACTGTCTCCAACCAGCCATAATGTTGTGAGAGTGAAATTATGTCTAAGTCCAGCTTCGGTACATTAGAAGCAACTCTGAAACTTAACCTAAGCGTTTTTCGAAGCTACTTTTTGGCTAACTTCTTATAGGAATGTCTAGGAGCTCTGAAAATGAACGTGCGCGTCTTTCACTCTTCCCGAGGGACTTAGAAGAATTTTGTGATATTTTTTATTAAAATGGTGTATAAGGGTATATATATAAATATATTTTATGCACTGTATATGAGCTGGCGATTTCTAAGTCTGTGGTTCCGAGAGGGGGTAACCAGGCTCACTAATAAAGGTCAAGCCACTTGGCTGCCAGAATGCCCTGCTTCAGCACAGACCAGAAAGGCATTGTGATAAGCGTATCCCCGGTATAGTCAGGGGTTAATGGGAGTCATCCCCGTCACCCCAGTATACGCCCAGAACCATGGACCCGGTACTTGTTGTTCGGACTGTCTCCAACCAGCCATAATGTTGTGAGAGTGAAATTATGTCTAAGTCCAGCTTTGGTACATTAGAAGCAACTCTGAAACTTAACCTAAGCGTTTTTCGAAGATACTTTTTGGCTAACTTCTTATAGGAAGGTCTAGGAGCTCTAAAAATGAACGTGCGCGTCTTTCACTCTTCCCGAGGGACTTAGAAGAATTTTGTGATATTTTTTATTAAAATGGTGTATAAGGGTATATATATAAATATATTTTATGCACTGTAAATGAGCTGGCGATTTCTAAGTCTGTGGTTCCGAGAGGGGGTAACCAGGCTCACTAATAAAGGTCAAGCCACTTGGCTGCCAGAATGCCCTGCTTCAGCACAGACCAGAAAGGCATTGTGATAAGCGTATCCCCGGTATAGTCAGGGGTTAATGGGAGTCGTCCCCGTCACCCCAGTATACGCCCAGAACCATGGACCCGGTACTTGTTGTTCGGACTGTCTCCAACCAGCCATAATGTTGTGAGAGTGAAATTATGTCTAAGTCCAGCTTTGGTACATTAGAAGCAACTCTGAAACTTAACCTAAGCGTTTTTCGAAGCTACTTTTTGGCTAACTTCTTATAGGAAGGTCTAGCAGCTCTGAAAATGAACGTGCGCATCTTTCACTCTTCCCGAGGGACTTAGAAGAATTTTGTGATATTTTTTATTAAAATGGTGTATAAGGGTATATATATAAATATTTTTTATGCACTGTATATGAGCTGGCGATTTCTAAGTCTGTATTTCCGAGAGGGGGTAACCAGGCTCACTAATAAAGGTCAAGCCACTTGGCTGCCAGAATGCCCTGCTTCAGCACAGACCAGAAAGGCATTGTGATAAGCGTATCCCCGGTATAGTCAGGGGTTAATGGGAGTCGTCCCCGTCACCCCAGTATACGCCCAGAACCATGGACCCGGTACTTGTTGTTCGGACTGTCTCCAACCAGCCATAATGTTGTGAGAGTGAAATTATGTCTAAGTCCAGCTTTGGTACATTAGAAGCAACTCTGAAACTTAACCTAAGCGTTTTTCGAAGCTACTTTTTGGCTAACTTCTTATAGGAAGGTCTAGCAGCTCTGAAAATGAACGTGCGCATCTTTCACTCTTCCCGAGGGACTTAGAAGAATTTTGTGATATTTTTTATTAAAATGGTGTATAAGGGTATATATATAAATATTTTTTATGCACTGTATATGAGCTGGCGATTTCTAAGTCTGTATTTCCGAGAGGGGGTAACCAGGCTCACTAATAAAGGTCAAGCCACTTGGCTTCCAGAATGCCCTGCTTCAGCACAGACCAGAAAGGCATTGTGATAAGCGTATCCCCGGTATAGTCAGGGGTTAATGGGAGTCGTCCCCGTCCCCCCAGTATACGCCCAGAACCATGGACCCGGTACTTGTGGTTCGGACTGTCTCCAACCAGCCATAATGTTGTGAGAGTGAAATTATGTCTAAGTCCAGCTTTGGTACATTTGAAGCAACTCTGAAACTTAACCTAAGCGTTTTTCGAAGCTACTTTTTGGCTAACTTCTTATAGGAAGGTCTAGGAGCTCTAAAAATGAACGTGCGCGTCTTTCACTCTTCCCGAGGGACTTAGAAGAATTTTGTGATATTTTTTATTAAAATGGTGTATAAGGGTATATATATATATAAATATATTTTATGCACTGTATATGAGCTGGCGATTTCTAAGTCTGTGGTTCCGAGAGGGGGTAACCAGGCTCACTAATAAAGGTCAAGCCACTTGGCTGCCAGAATGCCCTGCTTCAGCACAGACCAGAAAGGCATTGTGATAAGCGTATCCCCGGTATAGTCAGGGGTTAATGGGAGTCATCCCCGTCACCCCAGTATACGCCCAGAACCATGGACCCGGTACTTGTTGTTCGGACTGTCTCCAACCAGCCATAATGTTGTGAGAGTGAAATTATGTCTAAGTCCAGCTTTGGTACATTAGAAGCAACTCTGAAACTTAACCTAAGCGTTTTTCGAAGCTACTTTTTGGCTAACTTCTTATAGGAATGTCTAGGAGCTCTGAAAATGAACGTGCGCGTCTTTCACTCTTCCCGAGGGACTTAGAAGAATTTTGTGATATTTTTTATTAAAATGGTGTATAAGGGTATATATATAAATATATTTTATGCACTGTAAATGAGCTGGCGATTTCTAAGTCTGTGGTTCCGAGAGGGGGTAACCAGGCTCACTAATAAAGGTCAAGCCACTTGGCTGCCAGAATGCCCTGCTTCAGCACAGACCAGAAAGGCATTGTGATAAGCGTGTCCCCGGTATAGTCAGGGGTTAATGGGAGTCGTCCCCGTCCCCCCAGTATACGCCCAGAACCATGGACCCGGTACTTGTGGTTCGGACTGTCTCCAACCAGCCATAATGTTGTGAGAGTGAAATTATGTCTAAGTCCAGCTTTGGTACATTAGAAGCAACTCTGAAACTTAACCTAAGCGTTTTTCGAAGCTACTTTTTGGCTAACTTCTTATAGGAAGGTCTAGGAGCTCTAAAAATGAACGTGCGCGTCTTTCACTCTTCCCGAGGGACTTAGAAGAATTTTGTGATATTTTTTATTAAAATGGTGTATAAGGGTATATATATAAATATATTTTATGCACTGTAAATGAGCTGGCGATTTCTAAGTCTGTGGTTCCGAGAGGGGGTAACCAGGCTCACTAATAAAGGTCAAGCCCCTTGGCTGCCAGAATGCCCTGCTTCAGCACAGACCAGAAAGGCATTGTGATAAGCGTATCCCCGGTATTTTCAGGGGTTAATGGGAGTCCCCCCCGTCCCCCCAGTATACGCCCAGAACCATGGACCCGGTACTTGTGGTTCGAACTGTCTCCAACCAGCCATAATGTTGTGAGAGTGAAATTATGTCTAAGTCCAGCTTCGGTACATTAGAAGCAACTCTGAAACTTAACCTAAGCGTTTTTCGAAGCTACTTTTTGGCTAACTTCTTATAGGAATGTCTAGGAGCTCTGAAAATGAACGTGCGCGTCTTTCACTCTTCCCGAGGGACTTAGAAGAATTTTGTGATATTTTTTATTAAAATGGTGTATAAGGGTATATATATAAATATATTTTATGCACTGTATATGAGCTGGCGATTTCTAAGTCTGTGGTTCCGAGAGGGGGTAACCAGGCTCACTAATAAAGGTCAAGCCACTTGGCTGCCAGAATGCCCTGCTTCAGCACAGACCAGAAAGGCATTGTGATAAGCGTATCCCCGGTATAGTCAGGGGTTAATGGGAGTCATCCCCGTCACCCCAGTATACGCCCAGAACCATGGACCCGGTACTTGTTGTTCGGACTGTCTCCAACCAGCCATAATGTTGTGAGAGTGAAATTATGTCTAAGTCCAGCTTTGGTACATTAGAAGCAACTCTGAAACTTAACCTAAGCGTTTTTCGAAGCTACTTTTTGGCTAACTTCTTATAGGAATGTCTAGGAGCTCTGAAAATGAACGTGCGCGTCTTTCACTCTTCCCGAGGGACTTAGAAGAATTTTGTGATATTTTTTATTAAAATGGTGTATAAGGGTATATATATATAAATATATTTTATGCACTGTATATGAGCTGGCGATTTCTAAGTCTGTGGTTCCGAGAGGGGGTAACCAGGCTCACTAATAAAGGTCAAGCCACTTGGCTGCCAGAATGCCCTGCTTCAGCACAGACCAGAAAGGCATTGTGATAAGCGTATCCCCGGTATAGTCAGGGGTTAATGGGAGTCGTCCCCGTCCCCCCAGTATACGCCCAGAACCATGGACCCGGTACTTGTGGTTCGGACTGTCTCCAACCAGCCATAATGTTGTGAGAGTAAAATTATGTCTAAGTCCAGCTTTGGTACATTAGAAGCAACTCTGAAACTTAACCTAAGAATTTTTCGAAGATACTTTTTGGCTAACTTCTTATAGGAAGGTCTAGGAGCTCTAAAAATGAACGTGCGCGTCTTTCACTCTTCCCGAGGGACTTAGAAGAATTTTGTGATATTTTTTATTAAAATGGTGTATAAGGGTATATATATAAATATATTTTATGCACTGTAAATGAGCTGGCGATTTCTAAGTCTGTGGTTCCGAGAGGGGGTAACCAGGCTCACTAATAAAGGTCAAGCCACTTGGCTGCCAGAATGCCCTGCTTCAGCACAGACCAGAAAGGCATTGTGATAAGCGTATCCCCGGTATAGTCAGGGGTTAATGGGAGTCGTCCCGTCACCCCAGTATACGCCCAGAACCATGGACCCGGTACTTGTTGTTCGGACTGTCTCCAACCAGCCATAATGTTGTGAGAGTGAAATTATGTCTAAGTCCAGCTTTGGTACATTAGAAGCAACTCTGAAACTTAACCTAAGCGTTTTTCGAAGCTACTTTTTGGCTAACTTCTTATAGGAAGGTCTAGCAGCTCTGAAAATGAACGTGCGCATCTTTCACTCTTCCCGAGGGACTTAGAAGAATTTTGTGATATTTTTTATTAAAATGGTGTATAAGGGTATATATATAAATATTTTTTATGCACTGTATATGAGCTGGCGATTTCTAAGTCTGTAGTTCCGAGAGGGGTTAACCATGCTCACTAATAAAGGTCAAGCCACTTGGCTGCCAGAATGCCCTGCTTCAGCACAGACCAGAAAGGCATTGTGATAAGCGTATCCCCGGTATAGTCAGGGGTTAATGGGAGTCGTCCCCGTCCCCCCAGTATACGCCCAGAACCATGGACCCGGTACTTGTGGTTCGGACTGTCTCCAACCAGCCATAATGTTGTGAGAGTGAAATTATGTCTAAGTCCAGCTTCGGTACATTAGAAGCAATTCTGAAACTTAACCTAAGCGTTTTTCGAAGCTACTTTTTGGCTAACTTCTTATAGGAAGGTCTAGGAGCTCTGAAAATGAACGTGCGCGTCTTTCACTTTTTACCGAGGGACTTAGAAGAATTTTGTGATATTTTTTATTAAAATGGTGTATAAGGGTATATATATAAATATTTTTTATGCACTGTATATGAGCTGGCGATTTCTAAGTCTGTAGTTCCGAGAGGGGTTAACCATGCTCACTAATAAAGGTCAAGCCACTTGGCTGCCAGAATGCCCTGCTTCAGCACAGACCAGAAAGGCATTGTGATAAGCGTATCCCCGGTATAGTCAGGGGTTAATGGGAGTCGTCCCCGTCCCCCCAGTATACGCCCAGAACCATGGACCCGGTACTTGTGGTTCGGACTGTCTCCAACCAGCCATAATGTTGTGAGAGTGAAATTATGTCTAAGTCCAGCTTTGGTACATTTGAAGCAACTCTGAAACTTAACCTAAGCGTTTTTCGAAGCTACTTTTTGGCTAACTTCTTATAGGAAGGTCTAGGAGCTCTAAAAATGAACGTGCGCGTCTTTCACTCTTCCCGAGGGACTTAGAAGAATTTTGTGATATTTTTTATTAAAATGGTGTATAAGGGTATATATATATAAATATATTTTATGCACTGTATATGAGCTGGCGATTTCTAAGTCTGTGGTTCCGAGAGGGGGTAACCAGGCTCACTAATAAAGGTCAAGCCACTTGGCTGCCAGAATGCCCTGCTTCAGCACAGACCAGAAAGGCATTGTGATAAGCGTATCCCCGGTATAGTCAGGGGTTAATGGGAGTCATCCCCGTCACCCCAGTATACGCCCAGAACCATGGACCCGGTACTTGTTGTTCGGACTGTCTCCAACCAGCCATAATGTTGTGAGAGTGAAATTATGTCTAAGTCCAGCTTTGGTACATTAGAAGCAACTCTGAAACTTAACCTAAGCGTTTTTCGAAGCTACTTTTTGGCTAACTTCTTATAGGAATGTCTAGGAGCTCTGAAAATGAACGTGCGCGTCTTTCACTCTTCCCGAGGGACTTAGAAGAATTTTGTGATATTTTTTATTAAAATGGTGTATAAGGGTATATATATATATAAATATATTTTATGCACTGTATATGAGCTGGCGATTTCTAAGTCTGTGGTTCCGAGAGGGGGTAACCAGGCTCACTAATAAAGGTCAAGCCACTTGGCTGCCAGAATGCCCTGCTTCAGCACAGACCAGAAAGGCTTTGAGAAAAGCGTATCCCCGGTATAGTCAGGGGTTAATGGGAGTCGTCCCCGTCCCCCCGGTATACGCCCAGAACCATGGACCCGGTACATGTGGTTCGGACTGTCTCCAACAAGCCATAATGTTGTGAGAGTGAAATTATGTCTAAGTCCAGCTTTGGTACATTAGAAGCAACTCTGAAACTTAACCTAAGCGTTTTTCGAAGCTACTTTTTGGCTAACTTCTTATCGGAATGTCTAGGAGCTCTGAAAATGAACGTGCGCGTCTTTCACTCTTCCCGAGGGACTTAGAAGAATTTTGTGATATTTTTTATTAAAATGGTGTATAAGGGTATATATATAAATATTTTTTATGCACTGTAAATGAGCTGGCGATTTCTAAGTCTGTGGTTCCGAGAGGGGGTAACCAGGCTCACTAATAAAGGTCAAGCCACTTGGCTGCCAGAATGCCCTGCTTCAGCACAGACCAGAAAGGCATTGTGATAAGCGTGTCCCCGGTATAGTCAGGGGTTAATGGGAGTCGTCCCCGTCAACCCAGTATACGCCCAGAACCATGGACCCGGTACTTGTTGTTCGGACTGTCTCCAACCAGCCATAATGTTGTGAGAGTGAAATTATGTCTAAGTCCAGCTTTGGTACATTAGAAGCAACTCTGAAACTTAACCTAAGCGTTTTTCGAAGCTACTTTTTGGCTAACTTCTTATAGGAATGTCTAGGAGCTCTGAAAATGAACGTGCGCGTCTTTCACTCTTCCCGAGGGACTTAGAAGAATTTTGTGATATTTTTTATTAAAATGGTGTATAAGGGTATATATATAAATATATTTTATGCACTGTAAATGAGCTGGCGATTTCTAAGTCTGTGGTTCCGAGAGGGGGTAACCAGGCTCACTAATAAAGGTCAAGCCACTTGGCTGCCAGAATGCCCTGCTTCAGCACAGACCAGAAAGGCATTGTGATAAGCGTGTCCCCGGTATAGTCAGGGGTTAATGGGAGTCGTCCCCGTCACCCCAGTATACGCCCAGAACCATGGACCCGGTACTTGTTGTTCGGACTGTCTCCAACCAGCCATAATGTTGTGAGAGTGAAATTATGTCTAAGTCCAGCTTTGGTACATTAGAAGCAACTCTGAAACTTAACCTAAGCGTTTTTCGAAGCTACTTTTTGGCTAACTTCTTATAGGAAGGTCTAGCAGCTCTGAAAATGAACGTGCGCATCTTTCACTCTTCCCGAGGGACTTAGAAGAATTTTGTGATATTTTTTATTAAAATGGTGTATAAGGGTATATATATAAATATATTTTATGCACTGTATATGAGCTGGCGATTTCTAAGTCTGTAGTTCCGAGAGGGGTTAACCAGGCTCACTAATAAAGGTCAAGCCACTTGGCTGCCAGAATGCCCTGCTTCAGCACAGACCAGAAAGGCATTGTGATAAGCGTATCCCCGGTATAGTCAGGGGTTAATGGGAGTCGTCCCCGTCCCCCCAGTATACGCCCAGAACCATGGACCCGGTACTTGTGGTTCGGACTGTCTCCAACCAGCCATAATGTTGTGAGAGTGAAATTATGTCTAAGTCCAGCTTCGGTACATTAGAAGCAATTCTGAAACTTAACCTAAGCGTTTTTCGAAGCTACTTTTTGGCTAACTTCTTATAGGAAGGTCTAGGAGCTCTGAAAATGAATGTGCGCGTCTTTCACTTTTTACCGAGGGACTTAGAAGAATTTTGTGATATTTTTTATTAAAATGGTGTATAAGGGTACTGTATATATAAATATATTTTATGCACTGTATATGAGCTGGCGATTTCTAAGTCTGTAGTTCCGAGAGGGGGTAACCAGGCTCACTAATAAAGGTCAAGCCACTTGGCTTCCAGAATGCCCTGCTTCAGCACAGACCAGAAAGGCATTGTGATAAGCGTATCCCCGGTATAGTCAGGGGTTAATGGGAGTCGTCCCCGTCCCCCCAGTATACGCCCAGAACCATGGACCCGGTACTTGTGGTTCGGACTGTCTCCAACCAGCCATAATGTTGTGAGAGTGAAATTATGTCTAAGTCCAGCTTTGGTACATTAGAAGCAACTCTGAAACTTAACCTAAGCGTTTTTCGAAGCTACTTTTTGGCTAACTTCTTATAGGAAGGTCTAGGAGCTCTAAAAATGAACGTGCGCGTCTTTCACTCTTCCCGAGGGACTTAGAAGAATTTTGTGATATTTTTTATTAAAATGGTGTATAAGGGTATATATATATAAATATATTTTATGCACTGTATATGAGCTGGCGATTTCTAAGTCTGTGGTTCCGAGAGGGGGTAACCAGGCTCACTAATAAAGGTCAAGCCACTTGGCTGCCAGAATGCCCTGCTTCAGCACAGACCAGAAAGGCATTGTGATAAGCGTATCCCCGGTATAGTCAGGGGTTAATGGGAGTCATCCCCGTCACCCCAGTATACGCCCAGAACCATGGACCCGGTACTTGTTGTTCGGACTGTCTCCAACCAGCCATAATGTTGTGAGAGTGAAATTATGTCTAAGTCCAGCTTTGGTACATTAGAAGCAACTCTGAAACTTAACCTAAGCGTTTTTCGAAGCTACTTTTTGGCTAACTTCTTATAGGAATGTCTAGGAGCTCTGAAAATGAACGTGCGCGTCTTTCACTCTTCCCGAGGGACTTAGAAGAATTTTGTGATATTTTTTATTAAAATGGTGTATAAGGGTATATATATATAAATATATTTTATGCACTGTAGATGAGCTGGCGATTTCTAAGTCTGTGGTTCCGAGAGGGGGTAACCAGGCTCACTAATAAAGGTCAAGCCACTTGGCTGCCAGAATGCCCTGCTTCAGCACAGACCAGAAAGGCATTGTGATAAGCGTATCCCCGGTATAGTCAGGGGTTAATGGGAGTCGTCCCCGTCACCCCAGTATACGCCCAGAACCATGGACCCGGTACTTGTTGTTCGGACTGTCTCCAACCAGCCATAATGTTGTGAGAGTGAAATTATGTCTAAGTCCAGCTTTGGTACATTAGAAGCAACTCTGAAACTTAACCTAAGCGTTTTTCGAAGCTACTTTTTGGCTAACTTCTTATAGGAATGTCTAGGAGCTCTGAAAATGAACGTGCGCGTCTTTCACTCTTCCTGAGGGACTTAGAAGAATTTTGTGATATTTTTTATTAAAATGGTGTATAAGGGTATATATATAAATATATTTTATGCACTGTATATGAGCTGGCGATTTCTAAGTCTGTGGTTCCGAGAGGGGGTAACCAGGCTCACTAATAAAGGTCAAGCCACTTGGCTGCCAGAATGCCCTGCTTCAGCACAGACCAGAAAGGCATTGTGATAAGCGTATCCCCGGTATAGTCAGGGGTTAATGGGAGTCGTCCCCGTCCCCCCAGTATACGCCCAGAACCATGGACCCGGTACTTGTGGTTCGGACTGTCTCCAACCAGCCATACAGTAATGTTGAGAGAGTGAAATTATGTCTAAGTCCAGCTTTGGTACATTAGAAGCAACTCTGAAACTTAACCTAAGCGTTTTTCGAAGCTACTTTTTGGCTAACTTCTTATAGGAATGTCTAGGAGCTCTGAAAATGAACGTGCGCGTCTTTCACTCTTCCCGAGGGACTTAGAAGAATTTTGTGATATTTTTTATTAAAATGGTGTATAAGGGTATATATATAAATATATTTTATGCACTGTATATGAGCTGGCGATTTCTAAGTCTGTAGTTCCGAGAGGGGTTAACCAGGCTCACTAATAAAGGTCAAGCCACTTGGCAGCCAGAATGCCCTGCTTCAGCACAGACCAGAAAGGCATTGTGATAAGCGTATCCCCGGTATAGTCAGGGGTTAATGGGAGTCGTCCCCGTCACCCCAGTATACGCCCAGAACCATGGACCCGGTACTTGTTGTTCGGACTGTCTCCAACCAGCCATAATGTTGTGAGAGTGAAATTATGTCTAAGTCCAGCTTTGGTACATTAGAAGCAACTCTGAAACTTAACCTAAGCGTTTTTCGAAGCTACTTTTTGGCTAACTTCTTATAGGAAGGTCTAGCAGCTCTGAAAATGAACGTGCGCATCTTTCACTCTTCCCGAGGGACTTAGAAGAATTTTGTGATATTTTTTATTAAAATGGTGTATAAGGGTATATATATAAATATATTTTATGCACTGTATATGAGCTGGCGATTTCTAAGTCTGTAGTTCCGAGAGGGGTTAACCAGGCTCACTAATAAAGGTCAAGCCACTTGGCTGCCAGAATGCCCTGCTTCAGCACAGACCAGAAAGGCATTGTGATAAGCGTATCCCCGGTATAGTCAGGGGTTAATGGGAGTCGTCCCCGTCCCCCCAGTATACGCCCAGAACCATGGACCCGGTACTTGTGGTTCGGACTGTCTCCAACCAGCCATAATGTTGTGAGAGTGAAATTATGTCTAAGTCCAGCTTCGGTACATTAGAAGCAATTCTGAAACTTAACCTAAGCGTTTTTCGAAGCTACTTTTTGGCTAACTTCTTATAGGAAGGTCTAGGAGCTCTGAAAATGAATGTGCGCGTCTTTCACTTTTTACCGAGGGACTTAGAAGAATTTTGTGATATTTTTTATTAAAATGGTGTATAAGGGTACTGTATATATAAATATATTTTATGCACTGTATATGAGCTGGCGATTTCTAAGTCTGTAGTTCCGAGAGGGGGTAACCAGGCTCACTAATAAAGGTCAAGCCACTTGGCTTCCAGAATGCCCTGCTTCAGCACAGACCAGAAAGGCATTGTGATAAGCGTATCCCCGGTATAGTCAGGGGTTAATGGGAGTCGTCCCCGTCCCCCCAGTATACGCCCAGAACCATGGACCCGGTACTTGTGGTTCGGACTGTCTCCAACCAGCCATAATGTTGTGAGAGTGAAATTATGTCTAAGTCCAGCTTTGGTACATTAGAAGCAACTCTGAAACTTAACCTAAGCGTTTTTCGAAGCTACTTTTTGGCTAACTTCTTATAGGAAGGTCTAGGAGCTCTAAAAATGAACGTGCGCGTCTTTCACTCTTCCCGAGGGACTTAGAAGAATTTTGTGATATTTTTTATTAAAATGGTGTATAAGGGTATATATATATAAATATATTTTATGCACTGTATATGAGCTGGCGATTTCTAAGTCTGTGGTTCCGAGAGGGGGTAACCAGGCTCACTAATAAAGGTCAAGCCACTTGGCTGCCAGAATGCCCTGCTTCAGCACAGACCAGAAAGGCATTGTGATAAGCGTATCCCCGGTATAGTCAGGGGTTTATGGGAGTCGTCCCCGTCCCCCCAGTATACGCCCAGAACCATGGACCCGGTACTTGTGGTTCGGACTGTCTCCAACCAGCCATACAGTAATGTTGAGAGAGTGAAATTATGTCTAAGTCCAGCTTTGGTACATTAGAAGCAACTCTGAAACTTAACCTAAGCGTTTTTCGAAGCTACTTTTTGGCTAACTTCTTATAGGAATGTCTAGGAGCTCTGAAAATGAGCGTGCGCGTCTTTCACTCTTCCCGAGGGACTTAGAAGAATTTTGTGATATTTTTTATTAAAATGGTGTATAAGGGTATATATATATATAAATATATTTTATGCACTGTAAATGAGCTGGCGATTTCTAAGTCTGTGGTTCCGAGAGGGGGTAACCAGGCTCACTAATAAAGGTCAAGCCACTTGGCTGCCAGAATGCCCTGCTTCAGCACAGACCAGAAAGGCATTGTGATAAGCGTATCCCCGGTATAGTCAGGGGTTAATGGGAGTCGTCCCCGTCACCCCAGTATACGCCCAGAACCATGGACCCGGTACTTGTTGTTCGGACTGTCTCCAACCAGCCATAATGTTGTGAGAGTGAAATTATGTCTAAGTCCAGCTTTGGTACATTAGAAGCAACTCTGAAACTTAACCTAAGCGTTTTTCGAAGCTACTTTTTGGCTAACTTCTTATAGGAATGTCTAGGAGCTCTGAAAATGAACGTGCGCGTCTTTCACTCTTCCCGAGGGACTTAGAAGAATTTTGTGATATTTTTTATTAAAATGGTGTATAAGGGTATATATATAAATATATTTTATGCACTGTATATGAGCTGGCGATTTCTAAGTCTGTGGTTCCGAGAGGGGGTAACCAGGCTCACTAATAAAGGTCAAGCCACTTGGCTGCCAGAATGCCCTGCTTCAGCACAGACCAGAAAGGCATTGTGATAAGCGTATCCCCGGTATAGTCAGGGGTTAATGGGAGTCGTCCCCGTCCCCCCAGTATACGCCCAGAACCATGGACCCGGTACTTGTGGTTCGGACTGTCTCCAACCAGCCATAATGTTGTGAGAGTGAAATTATGTCTAAGTCCAGCTTTGGTACATTAGAAGCAACTCTGAAACTTAACCTAAGCGTTTTTCGAAGCTACTTTTTGGCTAACTTCTTATAGGAAGGTCTAGGAGCTCTAAAAATGAACGTGCGCGTCTTTCACTCTTCCCGAGGGACTTAGAAGAATTTTGTGATATTTTTTATTAAAATGGTGTATAAGGGTATATATATAAATATATTTTATGCACTGTAAATGAGCTGGCGATTTCTAAGTCTGTGGTTCCGAGAGGGGGTAACCAGGCTCACTAATAAAGGTCAAGCCACTTGGCTGCCAGAATGCCCTGCTTCAGCACAGACCAGAAAGGCATTGTGATAAGCGTATCCCCGGTATAGTCAGGGGTTAATGGGAGTCGTCCCCGTCACCCCAGTATACGCCCAGAACCATGGACCCGGTACTTGTTGTTCGGACTGTCTCCAACCAGCCATAATGTTGTGAGAGTGAAATTATGTCTAAGTCCAGCTTTGGTACATTAGAAGCAACTCTGAAACTTAACCTAAGCGTTTTTCGAAGCTACTTTTTGGCTAGCTTCTTATAGGAAGGTCTAGCAGCACTGAAAATGAACGTGCGCATCTTTCACTCTTCCCGAGGGACTTAGAAGAATTTTGTGATATTTTTTATTAAAATGGTGTATAAGGGTATATATATAAATATTTTTTATGCACTGTATATGAGCTGGCGATTTCTAAGTCTGTAGTTCCGAGAGGGGTTAACCAGGCTCACTAATAAAGGTCAAGCCACTTGGCTGCCAGAATGCCCTGCTTCAGCACAGACCAGAAAGGCATTGTGATAAGCGTATCCCCGGTATAGTCAGGGGTTAATGGGAGTCGTCCCCGTCCCCCCAGTATACGCCCAGAACCATGGACCCGGTACTTGTGGTTCGGACTGTCTCCAACCAGCCATAATGTTGTGAGAGTGAAATTATGTCTAAGTCCAGCTTCGGTACATTAGAAGCAATTCTGAAACTTAACCTAAGCGTTTTTCGAAGCTACTTTTTGGCTAACTTCTTATAGGAAGGTCTAGGAGCTCTGAAAATGAACGTGCGCGTCTTTCACTTTTTACCGAGGGACTTAGAAGAATTTTGTGATATTTTTTATTAAAATGGTGTATAAGGGTACTGTATATATAAATATATTTTATGCACTGTATATGAGCTGGCGATTTCTAAGTCTGTATTTCCGAGAGGGGGTAACCAGGCTCACTAATAAAGGTCAAGCCACTTGGCTTCCAGAATGCCCTGCTTCAGCACAGACCAGAAAGGCATTGTGATAAGCGTATCCCCGGTATAGTCAGGGGTTAATGGGAGTCGTCCCCGTCCCCCCAGTATACGCCCAGAACCATGGACCCGGTACTTGTTGTTCGGACTGTCTCCAACCAGCCATAATGTTGTGAGAGTGAAATTATGTCTAAGTCCAGCTTTGGTACATTAGAAGCAACTCTGAAACTTAACCTAAGCGTTTTTCGAAGCTACTTTTTGGCTAACTTCTTATAGGAAGGTCTAGGAGCTCTAAAAATGAACGTGCGCGTCTTTCACTCTTCCCGAGGGACTTAGAAGAATTTTGTGATATTTTTTATTAAAATGGTGTATAAGGGTATATATATATAAATATATTTTATGCACTGTATATGAGCTGGCGATTTCTAAGTCTGTGGTTCCGAGAGGGGGTAACCAGGCTCACTAATAAAGGTCAAGCCACTTGGCTGCCAGAATGCCCTGCTTCAGCACAGACCAGAAAGGCATTGTGATAAGCGTATCCCCGGTATAGTCAGGGGTTAATGGGAGTCATCCCCGTCACCCCAGTATACGCCCAGAACCATGGACCCGGTACTTGTTGTTCGGACTGTCTCCAACCAGCCATAATGTTGTGAGAGTGAAATTATGTCTAAGTCCAGCTTTGGTACATTAGAAGCAACTCTGAAACTTAACCTAAGCGTTTTTCGAAGCTACTTTTTGGCTAACTTCTTATACAGTAGGAATGTCTAGGAGCTCTGAAAATGAACGTGCGCGTCTTTCACTCTTCCCGAGGGACTTAGAAGAATTTTGTGATATTTTTTATTAAAATGGTGTATAAGGGTATATATATATAAATATATTTTATGCACTGTATATGAGCTGGCGATTTCTAAGTCTGTGGTTCCGAGAGGGGGTAACCAGGCTCACTAATAAAGGTCAAGCCACTTGGCTGCCAGAATGCCCTGCTTCAGCACAGACCAGAAAGGCATTGTGATAAGCGTATCCCCGGTATAGTCAGGGGTTAATGGGAGTCGTCCCCGTCCCCCCGGTATACGCCCAGAACCATGGACCCGGTACATGTGGTTCGGACTGTCTCCAACAAGCCATAATGTTGTGAGAGTGAAATTATGTCTAAGTCCAGCTTTGGTACATTAGAAGCAACTCTGAAACTTAACCTAAGCGTTTTTCGAAGCTACTTTTTGGCTAACTTCTTATAGGAATGTCTAGGAGCTCTGAAAATGAACGTGCGCGTCTTTCACTCTTCCCGAGGGACTTAGAAGAATTTTGTGATATTTTTTATTAAAATGGTGTATAAGGGTATATATATAAATATATTTTATGCACTGTAAATGAGCTGGCGATTTCTAAGTCTGTGGTTCCGAGAGGGGGTAACCAGGCTCACTAATAAAGGTCAAGCCACTTGGCTGCCAGAATGCCCTGCTTCAGCACAGACCAGAAAGGCATTGTGATAAGCGTGTCCCCGGTATAGTCAGGGGTTAATGGGAGTCGTCCCCGTCACCCCAGTATACGCCCAGAACCATGGACCCGGTACTTGTTGTTCGGACTGTCTCCAACCAGCCATAATGTTGTGAGAGTGAAATTATGTCTAAGTCCAGCTTTGGTACATTAGAAGCAACTCTGAAACTTAACCTAAGCGTTTTTCGAAGCTACTTTTTGGCTAACTTCTTATAGGAATGTCTAGGAGCTCTGAAAATGAACGTGCGCGTCTTTCACTCTTCCCGAGGGACTTAGAAGAATTTTGTGATATTTTTTATTAAAATGGTGTATAAGGGTATATATATAAATATATTTTATGCACTGTAAATGAACTGGCGATTTCTAAGTCTGTGGTTCCGAGAGGGGGTAACCAGGCTCACTAATAAAGGTCAAGCCACTTGGCTGCCAGAATGCCCTGCTTCAGCACAGACCAGAAAGGCATTGTGATAAGCGTGTCCCCGGTATAGTCAGGGGTTAATGGGAGTCGTCCCCGTCACCCCAGTATACGCCCAGAACCATGGACCCGGTACTTGTTGTTCGGACTGTCTCCAACCAGCCATAATGTTGTGAGAGTGAAATTATGTCTAAGTCCAGCTTTGGTACATTAGAAGCAACTCTGAAACTTAACCTAAGCGTTTTTCGAAGCTACTTTTTGGCTAACTTCTTATAGGAAGGTCTAGCAGCTCTGAAAATGAACGTGCGCATCTTTCACTCTTCCCGAGGGACTTAGAAGAATTTTGTGATATTTTTTATTAAAATGGTGAATAAGGGTATATATATAAATATATTTTATGCACTGTATATGAGCTGGCGATTTCTAAGTCTGTAGTTCCGAGAGGGGTTAACCAGGCTCACTAATAAAGGTCAAGCCACTTGGCTGCCAGAATGCCCTGCTTCAGCACAGACCAGAAAGGCATTGTGATAAGCGTATCCCCGGTATAGTCAGGGGTTAATGGGAGTCGTCCCCGTCCCCCCTGTATACGCCCAGAACCATGGACCCGGTACTTGTGGTTCGGACTGTCTCCAACCAGCCATAATGTTGTGAGAGTGAAATTATGTCTAAGTCCAGCTTCGGTACATTAGAAGCAATTCTGAAACTTAACCTAAGCGTTTTTCGAAGCTACTTTTTGGCTAACTTCTTATAGGAAGGTCTAGGAGCTCTGAAAATGAATGTGCGCGTCTTTCACTTTTTACCGAGGGACTTAGAAGAATTTTGTGATATTTTTTATTAAAATGGTGTATAAGGGTACTGTATATATAAATATATTTTATGCACTGTATATGAGCTGGCGATTTCTAAGTCTGTAGTTCCGAGAGGGGGTAACCAGGCTCACTAATAAAGGTCAAGCCACTTGGCTTCCAGAATGCCCTGCTTCAGCACAGACCAGAAAGGCATTGTGATAAGCGTATCCCCGGTATAGTCAGGGGTTAATGGGAGTCGTCCCCGTCCCCCCAGTATACGCCCAGAACCATGGACCCGGTACTTGTGGTTCGGACTGTCTCCAACCAGCCATAATGTTGTGAGAGTGAAATTATGTCTAAGTCCAGCTTTGGTACATTAGAAGCAACTCTGAAACTTAACCTAAGCGTTTTTCGAAGCTACTTTTTGGCTAACTTCTTATAGGAATGTCTAGGAGCTCTGAAAATGAACGTGCGCGTCTTTCACTCTTCCCGAGGGACTTAGAAGAATTTTGTGATATTTTTTATTAAAATGGTGTATAAGGGTATATATATAAATATATTTTATGCACTGTATATGAGCTGGCGATTTCTAAGTCTGTGGTTCCGAGAGGGGGTAACCAGGCTCACTAATAAAGGTCAAGCCACTTGGCTTCCAGAATGCCCTGCTTCAGCACAGACCAGAAAGGCATTGTGATAAGCGTATCCCCGGTATAGTCAGGGGTTAATGGGAGTCGTCCCCGTCCCCCCAGTATACGCCCAGAACCATGGACCCGGTACTTGTGGTTCGGACTGTCTCCAACCAGCCATAATGTTGTGAGAGTGAAATTATGTCTAAGTCCAGCTTTGGTACATTAGAAGCAACTCTGAAACTTAACCTAAGCGTTTTTCGAAGCTACTTTTTGGCTAACTTCTTATAGGAAGGTCTAGGAGCTCTAAAAATGAACGTGCGCGTCTTTCACTCTTCCCGAGGGACTTAGAAGAATTTTGTGATATTTTTTATTAAAATGGTGTATAAGGGTATATATATATAAATATATTTTATGCACTGTATATGAGCTGGCGATTTCTAAGTCTGTGGTTCCGAGAGGGGGTAACCAGGCTCACTAATAAAGGTCAAGCCACTTGGCTGCCAGAATGCCCTGCTTCAGCACAGACCAGAAAGGCATTGTGATAAGCGTATCCCCGGTATAGTCAGGGGTTAATGGGAGTCATCCCCGTCACCCCAGTATACGCCCAGAACCATGGACCCGGTACTTGTTGTTCGGACTGTCTCCAACCAGCCATAATGTTGTGAGAGTGAAATTATGTCTAAGTCCAGCTTCGGTACATTAGAAGCAACTCTGAAACTTAACCTAAGCGTTTTTCGAAGCTACTTTTTGGCTAACTTCTTATAGGAATGTCTAGGAGCTCTGAAAATGAACGTGCGCGTCTTTCACTCTTCCCGAGGGACTTAGAAGAATTTTGTGATATTTTTTATTAAAATGGTGTATAAGGGTATATATATAAATATATTTTATGCACTGTATATGAGCTGGCGATTTCTAAGTCTGTGGTTCCGAGAGGGGGTAACCAGGCTCACTAATAAAGGTCAAGCCACTTGGCTGCCAGAATGCCCTGCTTCAGCACAGACCAGAAAGGCATTGTGATAAGCGTATCCCCGGTATAGTCAGGGGTTAATGGGAGTCATCCCCGTCACCCCAGTATACGCCCAGAACCATGGACCCGGTACTTGTTGTTCGGACTGTCTCCAACCAGCCATAATGTTGTGAGAGTGAAATTATGTCTAAGTCCAGCTTTGGTACATTAGAAGCAACTCTGAAACTTAACCTAAGCGTTTTTCGAAGCTACTTTTTGGCTAACTTCTTATAGGAAGGTCTAGGAGCTCTGAAAATGAACGTGCGCGTCTTTCACTCTTCCCGAGGGACTTAGAAGAATTTTGTGATATTTTTTATTAAAATGGTGTATAAGGGTATATATAAATATATTTTATGCACTGTATATGAGCTGGCGATTTCTAAGTCTGTAGTTCCGAGAGGGGGTAACCAGGCTCACTAATAAAGGTCAAGCCACTTGGCTGCCAGAATGCCCTGCTTCAGCACAGACCAGAAAGGCATTGTGATAAGCGTATCCCCGGTATAGTCAGGGGTTAATGGGAGTCGTCCCCGTCCCCCCAGTATACGCCAAGAACCATGGACCCGGTACTTGTGGTTCGGACTGTCTCCAACCAGCCATAATGTTGTGAGAGTGAAATTATGTCTAAGTCCAGCTTTGGTACATTAGAAGCAACTCTGAAACTTAACCTAAGCGTTTTTCGAAGCTACTTTTTGGCTAACTTCTTATAGGAAGGTCTAGGAGCTCTAAAAATGAACGTGCGCGTCTTTCACTCTTCCCGAGGGACTTAGAAGAATTTTGTGATATTTTTTATTAAAATGGTGTATAAGGGTATATATATATAAATATATTTTATGCACTGTATATGAGCTGGCGATTTCTAAGTCTGTGGTTCCGAGAGGGGGTAACCAGGCTCACTAATAAAGGTCAAGCCACTTGGCTGCCAGAATGCCCTGCTTCAGCACAGACCAGAAAGGCATTGTGATAAGCGTATCCCCGGTAATTTCAGGGGTTAATGGGAGTCCCCCCCGTCCCCCCAGTATACGCCCAGAACCATGGACCCAGTACTTGTTGTTCGGACTGTCTCCAACCAGCCATAATGTTGTGAGAGTGAAATTATGTCTAAGTCCAGCTTTGGTACATTAGAAGCAACTCTGAAACTTAACCTAAGCGTTTTTCGAAGCTACTTTTTGGCTAACTTCTTATAGGAAGGTCTAGGAGCTCTGAAAATGAACGTGCGCGTCTTTCACTCTTCCCGAGGGACTTAGAAGAATTTTGTGATATTTTTTATTAAAATGGTGTATAAGGGTATATACTGTATATATAAATATATTTTATGCACTGTATATGAGCTGGCGATTTTTAAGTCTGTGGTTCCGAGAGGGGGTAACCAGGCTCACTAATAAAGGTCAAGCCACTTGGCTGCCAGAATGCCCTGCTTCAGCACAGACCAGAAAGGCATTGTGATAAGCGTATCCCCGGTATAGTCAGGGGTTAATGGGAGTCGTCCCTGTCCCCCCGGTATACGCCCAGAACCATGGACCCGGTACTTTTGGTTCGGACTGTCTCCAACAAGCCATAATGTTGTGAGAGTGAAATTATGTCTAAGTCCAGCTTTGGTACATTAGAAGCAACTCTGAAACTTAACCTAAGCGTTTTTCGAAGCTACTTTTTGGCTAACTTCTTATAGGAATGTCTAGGAGCTCTGAAAATGAACGTGCGCGTCTTTCACTCTTCCCGAGGGACTTAGAAGAATTTTGTGATATTTTTTATTAAAATGGTGTATAAGGGTATATATATAAATATATTTTATGCACTGTATATGAGCTGGCGATTTCTAAGTCTGTAGTTCCGAGAGGGTTTAACCAGGCTCACTAATAAAGGTCAAGCCACTTGGCTGCCAGAATGCCCTGCTTCAGCACAGACCAGAAAGGCATTGTGATAAGCGTATCCCCGGTATAGTCAGGGGTTAATGGGAGTCGTCCCCGTCCCCCCAGTATACGCCCAGAACCATGGACCCGGTACTTGTGGTTCGGACTGTCTCCAACCAGCCATAATGTTGTGAGAGTGAAATTATGTCTAAGTCCAGCTTCGGTGCATTAGAAGCAATTCTGAAACTTAACCTAAGCGTTTTTCGAAGCTACTTTTTGGCTAACTTCTTATAGGAAGGTCTAGGAGCTCTGAAAATGAATGTGCGCGTCTTTCACTTTTTACCGAGGGACTTAGAAGAATTTTGTGATATTTTTTATTAAAATGGTGTATAAGGGTACTGTATATATAAATATATTTTATGCACTGTATATGAGCTGGCGATTTCTAAGTCTGTAGTTCCGAGAGGGGGTAACCAGGCTCACTAATAAAGGTCAAGCCACTTGGCTTCCAGAATGCCCTGCTTCAGCACAGACCAGAAAGGCATTGTGATAAGCGTATCCCCGGTATAGTCAGGGGTTAATGGGAGTCGTCCCCGTCCCCCCAGTATACGCCCAGAACCATGGACCCGGTACTTGTGGTTCGGACTGTCTCCAACCAGCCATAATGTTGTGAGAGTGAAATTATGTCTAAGTCCAGCTTTGGTACATTAGAAGCAACTCTGAAACTTAACCTAAGCGTTTTTCGAAGCTACTTTTTGGCTAACTTCTTATAGGAAGGTCTAGGAGCTCTAAAAATGAACGTGCGCGTCTTTCACTCTTCCCGAGGGACTTAGAAGAATTTTGTGATATTTTTTATTAAAATGGTGTATAAGGGTATATATATATAAATATATTTTATGCACTGTATATGAGCTGGCGATTTCTAAGTCTGTGGTTCCGAGAGGGGGTAACCAGGCTCACTAATAAAGGTCAAGCCACTTGGCTGCCAGAATGCCCTGCTTCAGCACAGACCAGAAAGGCATTGTGATAAGCGTATCCCCGGTATAGTCAGGGGTTAATGGGAGTCATCCCCGTCACCCCAGTATACGCCCAGAACCATGGACCCGGTACTTGTTGTTCGGACTGTCTCCAACCAGCCATAATGTTGTGAGAGTGAAATTATGTCTAAGTCCAGCTTCGGTACATTAGAAGCAACTCTGAAACTTAACCTAAGCGTTTTTCGAAGCTACTTTTTGGCTAACTTCTTATAGGAATGTCTAGGAGCTCTGAAAATGAACGTGCGCGTCTTTCACTCTTCCCGAGGGACTTAGAAGAATTTTGTGATATTTTTTATTAAAATGGTGTATAAGGGTATATATATAAATATATTTTATGCACTGTATATGAGCTGGCGATTTCTAAGTCTGTGGTTCCGAGAGGGGGTAACCAGGCTCACTAATAAAGGTCAAGCCACTTGGCTGCCAGAATGCCCTGCTTCAGCACAGACCAGAAAGGCATTGTGATAAGCGTATCCCCGGTATAGTCAGGGGTTAATGGGAGTCATCCCCGTCACCCCAGTATACGCCCAGAACCATGGACCCGGTACTTGTTGTTCGGACTGTCTCCAACCAGCCATAATGTTGTGAGAGTGAAATTATGTCTAAGTCCAGCTTTGGTACATTAGAAGCAACTCTGAAACTTAACCTAAGCGTTTTTCGAAGCTACTTTTTGGCTAACTTCTTATAGGAAGGTCTAGGAGCTCTGAAAATGAACGTGCGCGTCTTTCACTCTTCCCGAGGGACTTAGAAGAATTTTGTGATATTTTTTATTAAAATGGTGTATAAGGGTATATATATATAAATATATTTTATGCACTGTATATGAGCTGGCGATTTCTAAGTCTGTGGTTCCGAGAGGGGGTAACCAGGCTCATTAATAAAGGTCAAGCCACTTGGCTGCCAGAATGCCCTGCTTCAGCACAGACCAGAAAGGCATTGTGATAAGCGTATCCCCGGTATAGTCAGGGGTTAATGGGAGTCGTCCCCGTCCCCCCAGTATACGCCCAGAACCATGGACCCGGTACTTGTGGTTCGGACTGTCTCCAACCAGCCATAATGTTGTGAGAGTGAAATTATGTCTAAGTCCAGCTTTGGTACATTAGAAGCAACTCTGAAACTTAACCTAAGCGTTTTTCGAAGCTACTTTTTGGCTAACTTCTTATAGGAAGGTCTAGGAGCTCTAAAAATGAACGTGCGCGTCTTTCACTCTTCCCGAGGGACTTAGAAGAATTTTGTGATATTTTTTATTAAAATGGTGTATAAGGGTATATATATATAAATATATTTTATGCACTGTAAATGAGCTGGCGATTTCTAAGTCTGTGGTTCCGAGAGGGGGTAACCAGGCTCACTAATAAAGGTCAAGCCACTTGGCTGCCAGAATGCCCTGCTTCAGCACAGACCAGAAAGGCATTGTGATAAGCGTATCCCCGGTAATTTCAGGGGTTAATGGGAGTCCCCCCCGTCCCCCCAGTATACGCCCAGAACCATGGACCCAGTACTTGTTGTTCGGACTGTCTCCAACCAGCCATAATGTTGTGAGAGTGAAATTATGTCTAAGTCCAGCTTTGGTACATTAGAAGCAACTCTGAAACTTAACCTAAGCGTTTTTCGAAGCTACTTTTTGGCTAACTTCTTATAGGAAGGTCTAGGAGCTCTGAAAATGAACGTGCGCGTCTTTCACTCTTCCCGAGGGACTTAGAAGAATTTTGTGATATTTTTTATTAAAATGGTGTATAAGGGTATATACTGTATATATAAATATATTTTATGCACTGTATATGAGCTGGCGATTTTTAAGTCTGTGGTTCCGAGAGGGGGTAACCAGGCTCACTAATAAAGGTCAAGCCACTTGGCTGCCAGAATGCCCTGCTTCAGCACAGACCAGAAAGGCATTGTGATAAGCGTATCCCCGGTATAGTCAGGGGTTAATGGGAGTCGTCCCTGTCCCCCCGGTATACGCCCAGAACCATGGACCCGGTACTTTTGGTTCGGACTGTCTCCAACAAGCCATAATGTTGTGAGAGTGAAATTATGTCTAAGTCCAGCTTTGGTACATTAGAAGCAACTCTGAAACTTAACCTAAGCGTTTTTCGAAGCTACTTTTTGGCTAACTTCTTATAGGAATGTCTAGGAGCTCTGAAAATGAACGTGCGCGTCTTTCACTCTTCCCGAGGGACTTAGAAGAATTTTGTGATATTTTTTATTAAAATGGTGTATAAGGGTATATATAAATATATTTTATGCACTGTATATGAGCTGGCGATTTCTAAGTCTGTAGTTCCGAGAGGGGGTAACCAGGCTCACTAATAAAGGTCAAGCCACTTGGCTGCCAGAATGCCCTGCTTCAGCACAGACCAGAAAGGCATTGTGATAAGCGTATCTCCGGTATAGTCAGGGGTTAATGGGAGTCGTCCCCGTCCCCCCGGTATACGCCCAGAACCATGGACCCGGTACTTGTGGTTCGGACTGTCTCCAACAAGCCATAATGTTGTGAGAGTGAAATTATGTCTAAGTCCAGCTTTGGTACATTAGAAGCAACTCTGAAACTTAACCTAAGCGTTTTTCGAAGCTACTTTTTGGCTAACTTCTTATAGGAATGTCTAGGAGCTCTGAAAATGAACGTGCGCGTCTTTCACTCTTCCCGAGGGACTTAGAAGAATTTTGTGATATTTTTTATTAAAATGGTGTATAAGGGTATATATAAATATATTTTATGCACTGTATATGAGCTGGCGATTTCTAAGTCTGTAGTTCCGAGAGGGGGTAACCAGGCTCACTAATAAAGGTCAAGCCACTTGGCTGCCAGAATGCCCTGCTTCAGCAAAGACCAGAAAGGCATTGTGATAAGCGTATCCCCGGTATAGTCAGGGGTTAATGGGAGTCGTCCCCGTCCCCCCAGTATACGCCCAGAACCATGGACCCGGTACTTGTGGTTCGGACTGTCTCCAACCAGCCATCATGTTGTGAGAGTGAAATTATGTCTAAGTCCAGCTTTGGTACATTAGAAGCAACTCTGAAACTTAACCTATGCGTTTTTCGAAGCTACTTTTTGGCTAACTTCTTATAGGAAGGTATAGGAGCTCTGAAAATGAACGTGCGCGTCTTTCACTCTTCCCGAGGGACTTAGAAGAATTTTGTGATATTTTTTATTAAAATGGTGTATAAGGGTATATATAAATATATTTTATGCACTGTATATGAGCTGGCGATTTCTAAGTCTGTAGTTCCGAGAGGGGGTAACCAGGCTCACTAATAAAGGTCAAGCCACTTGGCTGCCAGAATGCCCTGCTTCAGCACAGACCAGAAAGGCATTGTGATAAGCGTATCTCCGGTATAGTCAGGGGTTAATGGGAGTCGTCCCCGTCCCCCCGGTATACGCCCAGAACCATGGACCCGGTACTTGTGGTTCGGACTGTCTCCAACAAGCCATAATGTTGTGAGAGTGAAATTATGTCTAAGTCCAGCTTTGGTACATTAGAAGCAACTCTGAAACTTAACCTAAGCGTTTTTCGAAGCTACTTTTTGGCTAACTTCTTATAGGAATGTCTAGGAGCTCTGAAAATGAACGTGCGCGTCTTTCACTCTTCCCGAGGGACTTAGAAGAATTTTGTGATATTTTTTATTAAAATGGTGTATAAGGGTATATATAAATATATTTTATGCACTGTATATGAGCTGGCGATTTCTAAGTCTGTAGTTCCGAGAGGGGGTAACCAGGCTCACTAATAAAGGTCAAGCCACTTGGCTGCCAGAATGCCCTGCTTCAGCAAAGACCAGAAAGGCATTGTGATAAGCGTATCCCCGGTATAGTCAGGGGTTAATGGGAGTCGTCCCCGTCCCCCCAGTATACGCCCAGAACCATGGACCCGGTACTTGTGGTTCGGACTGTCTCCAACCAGCCATAATGTTGTGAGAGTGAAATTATGTCTAAGTCCAGCTTTGGTACATTAGAAGCAACTCTGAAACTTAACCTAAGCGTTTTTCGAATCTACTTTTTGGCTAACTTCTTATAGGAAGGTCTAGGAGCTCTAAAAATGAACGTGCGCGTCTTTCACTCTTCCCGAGGGACTTAGAAGAATTTTGTGATATTTTTTATTAAAATGGTGTATAAGGGTATATATATAAATATATTTTATGCACTGTATATGAGCTGGCGATTTCTAAGTCTGTGGTTCCGAGAGGGGGTAACCAGGCTCACTAATAAAGGTCAAGCCACTTGGCTGCCAGAATGCCCTGCTTCAGCACAGACCAGAAAGGCATTGTGATAAGCGTATCCCTGGTATAGTCAGGGGTTAATGGGAGTCGTCCCCGTCACCCCAGTATACGCCCAGAACCATGGACCCGGTACTTGTTGTTCGGACTGTCTCCAACCAGCCATAATGTTGTGAGAGTGAAATTATGTCTAAGTCCAGCTTTGGTACATTAGAAGCAACTCTGAAACTTAACCTAAGCGTTTTTCGAAGCTACTTTTTGGCTAACTTCTTATAGGAAGGTCTAGGAGCTCTGAAAATGAACGTGCGCGTCTTTCACTCTTCCCGAGGGACTTAGAAGAATTTTGTGATATTTTTTATTAAAATGGTGTATAAGGGTATATATATAAATATATTTTATGCACTGTATATGAGCTGGCGATTTCTAAGTCTGTAGTTCCGAGAGGGTGTAACCAGGCTCACTAAAAAAGGTCAAGCCACTTGGCTGCCAGAATGCCCTGCTTCAGCACAGACCAGAAAGGCTTTGTGATAAGCATATCCCCGTTATAGTCAGGGGTTAATGGGAGTCGTCCCCGTCCCCCCAGTGTACGCCAGAACCATGGACCCGGTACTTGTGGTTCGGACTGTCTCCAACCAGCCATAATGTTGTGAGAGTGAAATTATGTCTAAGTCCAGCTTTGGTACATTAGAAGCAACTCTGAAACTTAACCTAAGCGTTTTTCGAATCTACTTTTTGGCTAACTTCTTATAGGAAGGTCTAGGAGCTCTAAAAATGAACGTGCGCGTCTTTCACTCTTCCCGAGGGACTTAGAAGAATTTTGTGATATTTATTATTAAAATGGTGTATAAGGGTATATATATATAAATATATTTTATGCACTGTATATGAGCTGGCGATTTCTAAGTCTGTGGTTCCGAGACGGGGTAACCAGGCTCAATAATAAAGGTCAAGCCACTTGGCTGCCAGAATGCCCTGCTTCAGCACAGACCAGAAAGGCATTGTGATAAGCGTATCTCCGGTATAGTCAGGGGTTAATGGGAGTCGTCCCCGTCACCCCAGTATACGCCCAGAACCATGGACCCGGTACTTGTGGTTCGGACTGTCTCCAACCAGCCATAATGTTGTGAGAGTGAAATTATGTCTAAGTCCAGCTTTGGTACATTAGAAGCAACTCTGAAACTTAACCTAAGCGTTTTTCGAAGCTACTTTTTGGCTAACTTCTTATAGGAAGGTCTAGGAGCTCTGAAAATGAACGTGCGCGTCTTTCACTCTTCCCGAGGGACTTAGAAGAATTTTGTGATATTTTTTATTACAATGGTGTATAAGGGTATATATAAATATATTTTATGCACTGTATATGAGCTGGCGATTTCTAAGTCTGTAGTTCCGAGAGGGTGTAACCAGGCTCACTAAAAAAGGTCAAGCCACTTGGCTGCCAGAATGCCCTGCTTCAGCACAGACCAGAAAGGCTTTGTGATAAGCATATCCCCGGTATAGTCAGGGGTTAATGGGAGTCGTCCCCGTCCCCCCAGTGTACGCCAGAACCATGGACCCGGTACTTGTGGTTCGGACTGTCTCCAACCAGCCATAATGTTGTGTGAGTGAAATTATGTCTAAGTCCAGCTTTGGTACATTAGAAGCAACTCTGAAACTTAACCTAAGCGTTTTTCGAAGCTACTTTTTGGCTAACTTCTTATAGGAAGGTCTAGGAGCTCTGAAAATGAACGTGCGCGTCTTTCACTCTTCCCGAGGGACTTAGAAGAATTTTGTGATATTTTTTATTAAAATGGTGTATAAGGGTACTGTATATATATAAATATATTTTATGCACTGTATATGAGCTGGCGATTTCTAAGTCTGTGGTTCCGAGAGGGGGTAACCAGGCTCACTAATAAAGGTCAAGCCACTTGGCTGCCAGAATGCCCTGCTTCAGCACAGACCAGAAAGGCATTGTGATAAGCGTATCCCCGGTATAGTCAGGGGTTAATGGGAGTCGTCCCCGTCACCCCAGTATACGCCCAGAACCATGGACCCGGTACTTGTTGTTCGGACTGTCTCCAACCAGCCATAATGTTGTGAGAGTGAAATTATGTCTAAGTCCAGCTTCGGTACATTAGAAGCAACTCTGAAACTTAACCTAAGCGTTTTTCGAAGCTACTTTTTGGCTAACTTCTTATAGGAAGGTCTAGGAGCTCTGAAAATGAACGTGCGCGTCTTTCACTCTTCCCGAGGGACTTAGAAGAATTTTGTGATATTTTTTATTACAATGGTGTATAAGGGTATATATAAATATATTTTATGCACTGTATATGAGCTGGCGATTTCTAAGTCTGTAGTTCCGAGAGGGGGTAACCAGGCTCACTAATAAAGGTCAAGCCACTTGGCTGCCAGAATGCCCTGCTTCAGCACAGACCAGAAAGGCATTGTGATAAGCGTATCCCCGGTATAGTCAGGGGTTAATGGGAGTCGTCCCCGTCCCCCCAGTATACGCCCAGAACCATGGACCTGGTACTTGTGGTTCGGACTGTCTCCAACCAGCCATAATGTTGTGAGAGTGAAATTATGTCTAAGTCCAGCTTTGGTACATTAGAAGCAACTCTGAAACTTAACCTAAGCGTTTTTCGAAGCTACTTTTTGGCTAACTTCTTATAGGAAGGTCTAGGAGCTCTGAAAATGAACGTGCGCGTCTTTCACTCTTCCCGAGGGACTTAGAAGAATTTTGTGATATTTTTTATTAAAATGGTGTATAAGGGTATATATATAAATATATTTTATGCACTGTATATGAGCTGGCGATTTCTAAGTCTGTAGTTCCGAGAGGGGTTAACCAGGCTCACTAATAAAGGTCAAGCCACTTGGCTGCCAGAATGCCCTGCTTCAGCACAGACCAGAAAGGCATTGTGATAAGCGTATCCCCGGTATAGTCAGGGGTTAATGGGAGTCGTCCCCGTCCCCCCAGTATACGCCCAGAACCATGGACCCGGTACTTGTGGTTCGGATTGTCTCCACCAGCCATAATGTTGTGAGAGTGAAATTATGTCTAAGTCCAGCTTCGGTACATTAGAAGCAACTCTGAAACTTAACCTAAGCGTTTTTCGAAGCTACTTTTTGGCTAACTTCTTATAGGAAGGTCTAGGAGCTCTGAAAATGAACGTGCGCGTCTTTCACTCTTCCCGAGGGACTTAGAAGAATTTTGTGATATTTTTTATTAAAATGGTGTATAAGGGTATATATATAAATATATTTTATGCACTGTATATGAGCTGGCGATTTCTAAGTCTGTGGTTCCGAGAGGGGGTAACCAGGCTCACTAATAAAGGTCAAGCCACTTGGCTGCCAGAATGCCCTGCTTCAGCACAGACCAGAAAGGCATTGTGATAAGCGTATCCCCGGTATAGTCAGGGGTTAATGGGAGTCGTCCCCGTCACCCCAGTATACGCCCAGAACCATGGACCCGGTACTTGTTGTTCGGACTGTCTCCAACCAGCCATAATGTTGTGAGAGTGAAATTATGTCTAAGTCCAGCTTCGGTACATTAGAAGCAACTCTGAAACTTAACCTAAGCGTTTTTCGAAGCTACTTTTTGGCTAACTTCTTATAGGAAGGTCTAGGAGCTCTGAAAATGAACGTGCGCGTCTTTCACTCTTCCCGAGGGACTTAGAAGAATTTTGTGATATTTTTTATTAAAATGGTGTATAAGGGTATATATATAAATATATTTTATGCACTGTATATGAGCTGGCGATTTCTAAGTCTGTAGTTCCGAGAGGGGGTAACCAGGCTCACTAATAAAGGTCAAGCCACTTGGCTGCCAGAATGCCCTGCTTCAGCACAGACCAGAAAGGCATTGTGATAAGCGTATCCCCGGTATAGTCAGGGGTTAATGGGAGTCGTCCCCGTCCCCCCAGTATACGCCCAGAACCATGGACCCGGTACTTGTGGTTCGGATTGTCTCCACCAGCCATAATGTTGTGAGAGTGAAATTATGTCTAAGTCCAGCTTCGGTACATTAGAAGCAACTCTGAAACTTAACCTAAGCGTTTTTCGAAGCTACTTTTTGGCTAACTTCTTATAGGAAGGTCTAGGAGCTCTGAAAATGAACGTGCGCGTCTTTCACTCTTCCCGAGGGACTTAGAAGAATTTTGTGATATTTTTTATTAAAATGGTGTATAAGGGTATATATATAAATATATTTTATGCACTGTATATGAGCTGGCGATTTCTAAGTCTGTGGTTCCGAGAGGGGGTAACCAGGCTCACTAATAAAGGTCAAGCCACTTGGCTGCCAGAATGCCCTGCTTCAGCACAGACCAGAAAGGCATTGTGATAAGCGTATCCCCGGTATAGTCAGGGGTTAATGGGAGTCGTCCCCGTCACCCCAGTATACGCCCAGAACCATGGACCCGGTACTTGTTGTTCGGACTGTCTCCAACCAGCCATAATGTTGTGAGAGTGAAATTATGTCTAAGTCCAGCTTCGGTACATTAGAAGCAACTCTGAAACTTAACCTAAGCGTTTTTCGAAGCTACTTTTTGGCTAACTTCTTATAGGAAGGTCTAGGAGCTCTGAAAATGAACGTGCGCGTCTTTCACTCTTCCCGAGGGACTTAGAAGAATTTTGTGATATTTTTTATTAAAATGGTGTATAAGGGTATATATATAAATATATTTTATGCACTGTATATGAGCTGGCGATTTCTAAGTCTGTAGTTCCGAGAGGGGTTAACCAGGCTCACTAATAAAGGTCAAGCCACTTGGCTGCCAGAATGCCCTGCTTCAGCACAGACCAGAAAGGCATTGTGATAAGCGTATCCCCGGTATAGTCAGGGGTTAATGGGAGTCGTCCCCGTCCCCCCAGTATACGCCCAGAACCATGGACCCGGTACTTGTGGTTCGGACTGTCTCCACCAGCCATAATGTTGTGAGAGTGAAATTATGTCTAAGTCCAGCTTCGGTACATTAGAAGCAACTCTGAAACTTAACCTAAGCGTTTTTCGAAGCTACTTTTTGGCTAACTTCTTATAGGAAGGTCTAGGAGCTCTGAAAATGAACGTGCGCGTCTTTCACTCTTCCCGAGGGACTTAGAAGAATTTTGTGATATTTTTTATTAAAATGGTGTATAAGGGTATATATATAAATATATTTTATGCACTGTATATGAGCTGGCGATTTCTAAGTCTGTGGTTCCGAGAGGGGGTAACCAGGCTCACTAATAAAGGTCAAGCCACTTGGCTGCCAGAATGCCCTGCTTCAGCACAGACCAGAAAGGCATTGTGATAAGCGTATCCCCGGTATAGTCAGGGGTTAATGGGAGTCGTCCCCGTCACCCCAGTATACGCCCAGAACCATGGACCCGGTACTTGTTGTTCGGACTGTCTCCAACCAGCCATAATGTTGTGAGAGTGAAATTATGGCTAAGTCCAGCTTCGGTACATTAGAAGCAACTCTGAAACTTAACCTAAGCGTTTTTCGAAGCTACTTTTTGGCTAACTT
Organism: Ascaphus truei; assembly: GCF_040206685.1. Lineage (NCBI taxonomy): Eukaryota > Metazoa > Chordata > Amphibia > Anura > Ascaphidae > Ascaphus > Ascaphus truei. The sequence goes on along the minus strand of NC_134485.1, from coordinate 137,002,184 downwards.
CTTATAGGAAGGTCTAGGAGCTCTGAAAATGAACGTGCGCGTCTTTCACTCTTCCCGAGGGACTTAGAAGAATTTTGTGATATTTTTTATTACAATGGTGTATAAGGGTATATATAAATATATTTTATGCACTGTATATGAGCTGGCGATTTCTAAGTCTGTAGTTCCGAGAGGGTGTAACCAGGCTCACTAAAAAAGGTCAAGCCACTTGGCTGCCAGAATGCCCTGCTTCAGCACAGACCAGAAAGGCTTTGTGATAAGCATATCCCCGGTATAGTCAGGGGTTAATGGGAGTCGTCCCCGTCCCCCCAGTGTACGCCAGAACCATGGACCCGGTACTTGTGGTTCGGACTGTCTCCAACCAGCCATAATGTTGTGTGAGTGAAATTATGTCTAAGTCCAGCTTTGGTACATTAGAAGCAACTCTGAAACTTAACCTAAGCGTTTTTCGAAGCTACTTTTTGGCTAACTTCTTATAGGAAGGTCTAGGAGCTCTGAAAATGAACGTGCGCGTCTTTCACTCTTCCCGAGGGACTTAGAAGAATTTTGTGATATTTTTTATTAAAATGGTGTATAAGGGTACTGTATATATATAAATATATTTTATGCACTGTATATGAGCTGGCGATTTCTAAGTCTGTGGTTCCGAGAGGGGGTAACCAGGCTCACTAATAAAGGTCAAGCCACTTGGCTGCCAGAATGCCCTGCTTCAGCACAGACCAGAAAGGCATTGTGATAAGCGTATCCCCGGTATAGTCAGGGGTTAATGGGAGTCGTCCCCGTCACCCCAGTATACGCCCAGAACCATGGACCCGGTACTTGTTGTTCGGACTGTCTCCAACCAGCCATAATGTTGTGAGAGTGAAATTATGTCTAAGTCCAGCTTCGGTACATTAGAAGCAACTCTGAAACTTAACCTAAGCGTTTTTCGAAGCTACTTTTTGGCTAACTTCTTATAGGAAGGTCTAGGAGCTCTGAAAATGAACGTGCGCGTCTTTCACTCTTCCCGAGGGACTTAGAAGAATTTTGTGATATTTTTTATTACAATGGTGTATAAGGGTATATATAAATATATTTTATGCACTGTATATGAGCTGGCGATTTCTAAGTCTGTAGTTCCGAGAGGGGGTAACCAGGCTCACTAATAAAGGTCAAGCCACTTGGCTGCCAGAATGCCCTGCTTCAGCACAGACCAGAAAGGCATTGTGATAAGCGTATCCCCGGTATAGTCAGGGGTTAATGGGAGTCGTCCCCGTCCCCCCAGTATACGCCCAGAACCATGGACCTGGTACTTGTGGTTCGGACTGTCTCCAACCAGCCATAATGTTGTGAGAGTGAAATTATGTCTAAGTCCAGCTTTGGTACATTAGAAGCAACTCTGAAACTTAACCTAAGCGTTTTTCGAAGCTACTTTTTGGCTAACTTCTTATAGGAAGGTCTAGGAGCTCTGAAAATGAACGTGCGCGTCTTTCACTCTTCCCGAGGGACTTAGAAGAATTTTGTGATATTTTTTATTAAAATGGTGTATAAGGGTATATATATAAATATATTTTATGCACTGTATATGAGCTGGCGATTTCTAAGTCTGTAGTTCCGAGAGGGGTTAACCAGGCTCACTAATAAAGGTCAAGCCACTTGGCTGCCAGAATGCCCTGCTTCAGCACAGACCAGAAAGGCATTGTGATAAGCGTATCCCCGGTATAGTCAGGGGTTAATGGGAGTCGTCCCCGTCCCCCCAGTATACGCCCAGAACCATGGACCCGGTACTTGTGGTTCGGATTGTCTCCACCAGCCATAATGTTGTGAGAGTGAAATTATGTCTAAGTCCAGCTTCGGTACATTAGAAGCAACTCTGAAACTTAACCTAAGCGTTTTTCGAAGCTACTTTTTGGCTAACTTCTTATAGGAAGGTCTAGGAGCTCTGAAAATGAACGTGCGCGTCTTTCACTCTTCCCGAGGGACTTAGAAGAATTTTGTGATATTTTTTATTAAAATGGTGTATAAGGGTATATATATAAATATATTTTATGCACTGTATATGAGCTGGCGATTTCTAAGTCTGTGGTTCCGAGAGGGGGTAACCAGGCTCACTAATAAAGGTCAAGCCACTTGGCTGCCAGAATGCCCTGCTTCAGCACAGACCAGAAAGGCATTGTGATAAGCGTATCCCCGGTATAGTCAGGGGTTAATGGGAGTCGTCCCCGTCACCCCAGTATACGCCCAGAACCATGGACCCGGTACTTGTTGTTCGGACTGTCTCCAACCAGCCATAATGTTGTGAGAGTGAAATTATGTCTAAGTCCAGCTTCGGTACATTAGAAGCAACTCTGAAACTTAACCTAAGCGTTTTTCGAAGCTACTTTTTGGCTAACTTCTTATAGGAAGGTCTAGGAGCTCTGAAAATGAACGTGCGCGTCTTTCACTCTTCCCGAGGGACTTAGAAGAATTTTGTGATATTTTTTATTAAAATGGTGTATAAGGGTATATATATAAATATATTTTATGCACTGTATATGAGCTGGCGATTTCTAAGTCTGTAGTTCCGAGAGGGGTTAACCAGGCTCACTAATAAAGGTCAAGCCACTTGGCTGCCAGAATGCCCTGCTTCAGCACAGACCAGAAAGGCATTGTGATAAGCGTATCCCCGGTATAGTCAGGGGTTAATGGGAGTCGTCCCCGTCCCCCCAGTATACGCCCAGAACCATGGACCCGGTACTTGTGGTTCGGACTGTCTCCACCAGCCATAATGTTGTGAGAGTGAAATTATGTCTAAGTCCAGCTTCGGTACATTAGAAGCAACTCTGAAACTTAACCTAAGCGTTTTTCGAAGCTACTTTTTGGCTAACTTCTTATAGGAAGGTCTAGGAGCTCTGAAAATGAACGTGCGCGTCTTTCACTCTTCCCGAGGGACTTAGAAGAATTTTGTGATATTTTTTATTAAAATGGTGTATAAGGGTATATATATAAATATATTTTATGCACTGTATATGAGCTGGCGATTTCTAAGTCTGTGGTTCCGAGAGGGGGTAACCAGGCTCACTAATAAAGGTCAAGCCACTTGGCTGCCAGAATGCCCTGCTTCAGCACAGACCAGAAAGGCATTGTGATAAGCGTATCCCCGGTATAGTCAGGGGTTAATGGGAGTCGTCCCCGTCACCCCAGTATACGCCCAGAACCATGGACCCGGTACTTGTTGTTCGGACTGTCTCCAACCAGCCATAATGTTGTGAGAGTGAAATTATGTCTAAGTCCAGCTTCGGTACATTAGAAGCAACTCTGAAACTTAACCTAAGCGTTTTTCGAAGCTACTTTTTGGCTAACTTCTTATAGGAAGGTCTAGGAGCTCTGAAAATGAACGTGCGCGTCTTTCACTCTTCCCGAGGGACTTAGAAGAATTTTGTGATATTTTTTATTAAAATGGTGTATAAGGGTATATATAAATATATTTTATGCACTGTATATGAGCTGGCGATTTCTAAGTCTGTAGTTCCGAGAGGGGGTAACCAGGCTCACTAATAAAGGTCAAGCCACTTGGCTGCCAGAATGCCCTGCTTCAGCACAGACCAGAAAGGCATTGTGATAAGCGTATCCCCGGTATAGTCAGGGGTTAATGGGAGTCGTCCCCGTCCCCCCAGTATACGCCCAGAACCATGGACCTGGTACTTGTGGTTCGGACTGTCTCCAACCAGCCATAATGTTGTGAGAGTGAAATTATGTCTAAGTCCAGCTTTGGTACATTAGAAGCAACTCTGAAACTTAACCTAAGCGTTTTTCGAAGCTACTTTTTGGCTAACTTCTTATAGGAAGGTCTAGGAGCTCTGAAAATGAACGTGCGCGTCTTTCACTCTTCCCGAGGGACTTAGAAGAATTTTGTGATATTTTTTATTAAAATGGTGTATAAGGGTATATATACAGTATAAATATATTTTATGCACTGTATATGAGCTGGCGATTTTTAAGTCTGTAGTTCCGAGAGGGGTTAACCAGGCTCACTAATAAAGGTCAAGCCACTTGGCTGCCAGAATGCCCTGCTTCAGCACAGACCAGAAAGGCATTGTGATAAGCGTATCCCCGGTATAGTCAGGGGTTAATGGGAGTCGTCCCCGTCCCCCCAGTATACGCCCAGAACCATGGACCTGGTACTTGTGGTTCGGACTGTCTCCAACCAGCCATAATGTTGTGAGAGTGAAATTATGTCTAAGTCCAGCTTTGGTACATTAGAAGCAACTCTGAAACTTAACCTAAGCGTTTTTCGAAGCTACTTTTTGGCTAACTTCTTATAGGAAGGTCTAGGAGCTCTGAAAATGAACGTGCGCGTCTTTCACTCTTCCCGAGGGACTTAGAAGAATTTTGTGATATTTTTTATTAAAATGGTGTATAAGGGTATATATATAAATATATTTTATGCACTGTATATGAGCTGGCGATTTCTAAGTCTGTAGTTCCGAGAGGGGTTAACCAGGCTCACTAATAAAGGTCAAGCCACTTGGCTGCCAGAATGCCCTGCTTCAGCACAGACCAGAAAGGCATTGTGATAAGCGTATCCCCGGTATAGTCAGGGGTTAATGGGAGTCGTCCCCGTCCCCCCAGTATACGCCCAGAACCATGGACCCGGTACTTGTGGTTCGGACTGTCTCCACCAGCCATAATGTTGTCAGAGTGAAATTATGTCTAAGTCCAGCTTCGGTACATTAGAAGCAACTCTGAAACTTAACCTAAGCGTTTTTCGAAGCTACTTTTTGGCTAACTTCTTATAGGAAGGTCTAGGAGCTCTGAAAATGAACGTGCGCGTCTTTCACTCTTCCCGAGGGACTTAGAAGAATTTTGTGATATTTTTTATTAAAATGGTGTATAAGGGTATATATAAATATATTTTATGCACTGTATATGAGCTGGCGATTTCTAAGTCTGTAGTTCCGAGAGGGGGTAACCAGGCTCACTAATAAAGGTCAAGCCACTTGGCTGCCAGAATGCCCTGCTTCAGCACAGACCAGAAAGACATTGTGATAAGCGTATCCCCGGTATAGTCAGGGGTTAATGGGAGTCGTCCCCGTCCCCCCAGTATACGCCCAGAACCATGTACCCGGTACTTGTGGTTCGGACTGTCTCCAACCAGCCATAATGTTGTGAGAGTGAAATTATGTCTAAGTCCAGCTTTGGTACATTAGAAGCAACTCTGAAACTTAACCTAAGCGTTTTTCGAAGCTACTTTTTGGCTAACTTCTTATAGGAAGGTCTAGGAGCTCTAAAAATGAACGTGCGCGTCTTTCACTTTTCCCGAGGGACTTAGAAGAATTTTGTGATATTTTTTATTAAAATGGTGTATAAGGGTATATATGTATAAATATATTTTATGCACTGTATATGAGCTGGCGATTTCTAAGTCTGTGGTTCCGAGAGGGGGTAACCAGGCTCACTAATAAAGGTCAAGCCACTTGGCTGCCAGAATGCCCTGCTTCAGCACAGACCAGAAAGGCATTGTGATAAGCGTATCCCCGGTATTTTCAGGGGTTAATGGGAGTCCCCCCGTCCCCCCAGTATACGCCCAGAACCATGGACCCAGTACTTGTGGTTCGAACTGTCTCCAACCAGCCATAATGTTGTGAGAGTGAAATTATGTCTAAGTCCAGCTTCGGTACATTAGAAGCAACTCTGAAACTTAACCTAAGCGTTTTTCGAAGCTACTTTTTGGCTAACTTCTTATAGGAAGGTCTAGGAGCTCTGAAAATGAACGTGCGCGTCTTTCACTCTTCCCGAGGGACTTAGAAGAATTTTGTGATATTTTTTATTAAAATGGTGTATAAGGGTATATATATAAATATATTTTATGCACTGTATATGAGCTGGCGATTTCTAAGTCTGTGGTTCCGAGAGGGGGTAACCAGGCTCACTAATAAAGGTCAAGCCACTTGGCTGCCAGAATGCCCTGCTTCAGCACAGACCAGAAAGGCATTGTGATAAGCGTATCCCCGGTATAGTCAGGGGTTAATGGGAGTCGTCCCCGTCACCCCAGTATACGCCCAGAACCATGGACCCGGTACTTGTTGTTCGGACTGTCTCCAACCAGCCATAATGTTGTGAGATTGAAATTATGTCTAAGTCCAGCTTTGGTACATTAGAAGCAACTCTGAAACTTAACCTAAGCGTTTTTCGAAGCTACTTTTTGGCTAACTTCTTATAGGAAGGTCTAGGAGCTCTGAAAATGAACGTGCGCGTCTTTCACTCTTCCCGAGGGACTTAGAAGAATTTTGTGATATTTTTTATTAAAATGGTGTATAAGGGTATATATAAATATATTTTATGCACTGTATATGAGCTGGCGATTTTTAAGTCTGTAGTTCCGAGAGGGGGTAACCAGGCTCACTAATAAAGGTCAAGCCACTTGGCTGCCAGAATGCCCTGCTTCAGCACAGACCAGAAAGGCATTGTGATAAGAGTATCCCCGGTATAGTCAGGGGTTAATGGGAGTCGTCCCCGTCACCCCAGTATACGCCCAGAACCATGGACCCGGTACTTGTTGTTCGGACTGTCTCCAACCAGCCATAATGTTGTGAGATTGAAATTATGTCTAAGTCCAGCTTTGGTACATTAGAAGCAACTCTGAAACTTAACCTAAGCGTTTTTCGAAGCTACTTTTTGGCTAACTTCTTATAGGAAGGTCTAGGAGCTCTGAAAATGAACGTGCGCGTCTTTCACTCTTCCCGAGGGACTTAGAAGAATTTTGTGATATTTTTTATTAAAATGGTGTATAAGGGTATATATACAGTATAAATATATTTTATGCACTGTATATGAGCTGGCGATTTTTAAGTCTGTAGTTCCGAGAGGGGTTAACCAGGCTCACTAATAAAGGTCAAGCCACTTGGCTGCCAGAATGCCCTGCTTCAGCACAGACCAGAAAGGCATTGTGATAAGCGTATCCCCGGTATAGTCAGGGGTTAATGGGAGTCGTCCCCGTCCCCCCAGTATACGCCCAGAACCATGGACCTGGTACTTGTGGTTCGGACTGTCTCCAACCAGCCATAATGTTGTGAGAGTGAAATTATGTCTAAGTCCAGCTTTGGTACATTAGAAGCAACTCTGAAACTTAACCTAAGCGTTTTTCGAAGCTACTTTTTGGCTAACTTCTTATAGGAAGGTCTAGGAGCTCTGAAAATGAACGTGCGCGTCTTTCACTCTTCCCGAGGGACTTAGAAGAATTTTGTGATATTTTTTATTAAAATGGTGTATAAGGGTATATATATAAATATATTTTATGCACTGTATATGAGCTGGCGATTTCTAAGTCTGTAGTTCCGAGAGGGGTTAACCAGGCTCACTAATAAAGGTCAAGCCACTTGGCTGCCAGAATGCCCTGCTTCAGCACAGACCAGAAAGGCATTGTGATAAGCGTATCCCCGGTATAGTCAGGGGTTAATGGGAGTCGTCCCCGTCCCCCCAGTATACGCCCAGAACCATGGACCCGGTACTTGTGGTTCGGACTGTCTCCACCAGCCATAATGTTGTCAGAGTGAAATTATGTCTAAGTCCAGCTTCGGTACATTAGAAGCAACTCTGAAACTTAACCTAAGCGTTTTTCGAAGCTACTTTTTGGCTAACTTCTTATAGGAAGGTCTAGGAGCTCTGAAAATGAACGTGCGCGTCTTTCACTCTTCCCGAGGGACTTAGAAGAATTTTGTGATATTTTTTATTAAAATGGTGTATAAGGGTATATATAAATATATTTTATGCACTGTATATGAGCTGGCGATTTCTAAGTCTGTAGTTCCGAGAGGGGGTAACCAGGCTCACTAATAAAGGTCAAGCCACTTGGCTGCCAGAATGCCCTGCTTCAGCACAGACCAGAAAGACATTGTGATAAGCGTATCCCCGGTATAGTCAGGGGTTAATGGGAGTCGTCCCCGTCCCCCCAGTATACGCCCAGAACCATGTACCCGGTACTTGTGGTTCGGACTGTCTCCAACCAGCCATAATGTTGTGAGAGTGAAATTATGTCTAAGTCCAGCTTTGGTACATTAGAAGCAACTCTGAAACTTAACCTAAGCGTTTTTCGAAGCTACTTTTTGGCTAACTTCTTATAGGAAGGTCTAGGAGCTCTAAAAATGAACGTGCGCGTCTTTCACTTTTCCCGAGGGACTTAGAAGAATTTTGTGATATTTTTTATTAAAATGGTGTATAAGGGTATATATGTATAAATATATTTTATGCACTGTATATGAGCTGGCGATTTCTAAGTCTGTGGTTCCGAGAGGGGGTAACCAGGCTCACTAATAAAGGTCAAGCCACTTGGCTGCCAGAATGCCCTGCTTCAGCACAGACCAGAAAGGCATTGTGATAAGCGTATCCCCGGTATTTTCAGGGGTTAATGGGAGTCCCCCCGTCCCCCCAGTATACGCCCAGAACCATGGACCCAGTACTTGTGGTTCGAACTGTCTCCAACCAGCCATAATGTTGTGAGAGTGAAATTATGTCTAAGTCCAGCTTCGGTACATTAGAAGCAACTCTGAAACTTAACCTAAGCGTTTTTCGAAGCTACTTTTTGGCTAACTTCTTATAGGAAGGTCTAGGAGCTCTGAAAATGAACGTGCGCGTCTTTCACTCTTCCCGAGGGACTTAGAAGAATTTTGTGATATTTTTTATTAAAATGGTGTATAAGGGTATATATATAAATATATTTTATGCACTGTATATGAGCTGGCGATTTCTAAGTCTGTGGTTCCGAGAGGGGGTAACCAGGCTCACTAATAAAGGTCAAGCCACTTGGCTGCCAGAATGCCCTGCTTCAGCACAGACCAGAAAGGCATTGTGATAAGCGTATCCCCGGTATAGTCAGGGGTTAATGGGAGTCGTCCCCGTCACCCCAGTATACGCCCAGAACCATGGACCCGGTACTTGTTGTTCGGACTGTCTCCAACCAGCCATAATGTTGTGAGATTGAAATTATGTCTAAGTCCAGCTTTGGTACATTAGAAGCAACTCTGAAACTTAACCTAAGCGTTTTTCGAAGCTACTTTTTGGCTAACTTCTTATAGGAAGGTCTAGGAGCTCTGAAAATGAACGTGCGCGTCTTTCACTCTTCCCGAGGGACTTAGAAGAATTTTGTGATATTTTTTATTAAAATGGTGTATAAGGGTATATATAAATATATTTTATGCACTGTATATGAGCTGGCGATTTTTAAGTCTGTAGTTCCGAGAGGGGGTAACCAGGCTCACTAATAAAGGTCAAGCCACTTGGCTGCCAGAATGCCCTGCTTCAGCACAGACCAGAAAGGCATTGTGATAAGAGTATCCCCGGTATAGTCAGGGGTTAATGGGAGTCGTCCCCGTCACCCCAGTATACGCCCAGAACCATGGACCCGGTACTTGTTGTTCGGACTGTCTCCAACCAGCCATAATGTTGTGAGATTGAAATTATGTCTAAGTCCAGCTTTGGTACATTAGAAGCAACTCTGAAACTTAACCTAAGCGTTTTTCGAAGCTACTTTTTGGCTAACTTCTTATAGGAAGGTCTAGGAGCTCTGAAAATGAACGTGCGCGTCTTTCACTCTTCCCGAGGGACTTAGAAGAATTTTGTGATATTTTTTATTAAAATGGTGTATAAGGGTATATATACAGTATAAATATATTTTATGCACTGTATATGAGCTGGCGATTTTTAAGTCTGTAGTTCCGAGAGGGGTTAACCAGGCTCACTAATAAAGGTCAAGCCACTTGGCTGCCAGAATGCCCTGCTTCAGCACAGACCAGAAAGGCATTGTGATAAGCGTATCCCCGGTATAGTCAGGGGTTAATGGGAGTCGTCCCCGTCCCCCCAGTATACGCCCAGAACCATGGACCTGGTACTTGTGGTTCGGACTGTCTCCAACCAGCCATAATGTTGTGAGAGTGAAATTATGTCTAAGTCCAGCTTTGGTACATTAGAAGCAACTCTGAAACTTAACCTAAGCGTTTTTCGAAGCTACTTTTTGGCTAACTTCTTATAGGAAGGTCTAGGAGCTCTGAAAATGAACGTGCGCGTCTTTCACTCTTCCCGAGGGACTTAGAAGAATTTTGTGATATTTTTTATTAAAATGGTGTATAAGGGTATATATATAAATATATTTTATGCACTGTATATGAGCTGGCGATTTCTAAGTCTGTAGTTCCGAGAGGGGTTAACCAGGCTCACTAATAAAGGTCAAGCCACTTGGCTGCCAGAATGCCCTGCTTCAGCACAGACCAGAAAGGCATTGTGATAAGCGTATCCCCGGTATAGTCAGGGGTTAATGGGAGTCGTCCCCGTCCCCCCAGTATACGCCCAGAACCATGGACCCGGTACTTGTGGTTCGGACTGTCTCCACCAGCCATAATGTTGTCAGAGTGAAATTATGTCTAAGTCCAGCTTCGGTACATTAGAAGCAACTCTGAAACTTAACCTAAGCGTTTTTCGAAGCTACTTTTTGGCTAACTTCTTATAGGAAGGTCTAGGAGCTCTGAAAATGAACGTGCGCGTCTTTCACTCTTCCCGAGGGACTTAGAAGAATTTTGTGATATTTTTTATTAAAATGGTGTATAAGGGTATATATAAATATATTTTATGCACTGTATATGAGCTGGCGATTTCTAAGTCTGTAGTTCCGAGAGGGGGTAACCAGGCTCACTAATAAAGGTCAAGCCACTTGGCTGCCAGAATGCCCTGCTTCAGCACAGACCAGAAAGACATTGTGATAAGCGTATCCCCGGTATAGTCAGGGGTTAATGGGAGTCGTCCCCGTCCCCCCAGTATACGCCCAGAACCATGTACCCGGTACTTGTGGTTCGGACTGTCTCCAACCAGCCATAATGTTGTGAGAGTGAAATTATGTCTAAGTCCAGCTTTGGTACATTAGAAGCAACTCTGAAACTTAACCTAAGCGTTTTTCGAAGCTACTTTTTGGCTAACTTCTTATAGGAAGGTCTAGGAGCTCTAAAAATGAACGTGCGCGTCTTTCACTTTTCCCGAGGGACTTAGAAGAATTTTGTGATATTTTTTATTAAAATGGTGTATAAGGGTATATATGTATAAATATATTTTATGCACTGTATATGAGCTGGCGATTTCTAAGTCTGTGGTTCCGAGAGGGGGTAACCAGGCTCACTAATAAAGGTCAAGCCACTTGGCTGCCAGAATGCCCTGCTTCAGCACAGACCAGAAAGGCATTGTGATAAGCGTATCCCCGGTATTTTCAGGGGTTAATGGGAGTCCCCCCGTCCCCCCAGTATACGCCCAGAACCATGGACCCAGTACTTGTGGTTCGAACTGTCTCCAACCAGCCATAATGTTGTGAGAGTGAAATTATGTCTAAGTCCAGCTTCGGTACATTAGAAGCAACTCTGAAACTTAACCTAAGCGTTTTTCGAAGCTACTTTTTGGCTAACTTCTTATAGGAAGGTCTAGGAGCTCTGAAAATGAACGTGCGCGTCTTTCACTCTTCCCGAGGGACTTAGAAGAATTTTGTGATATTTTTTATTAAAATGGTGTATAAGGGTATATATATAAATATATTTTATGCACTGTATATGAGCTGGCGATTTCTAAGTCTGTGGTTCCGAGAGGGGGTAACCAGGCTCACTAATAAAGGTCAAGCCACTTGGCTGCCAGAATGCCCTGCTTCAGCACAGACCAGAAAGGCATTGTGATAAGCGTATCCCCGGTATAGTCAGGGGTTAATGGGAGTCGTCCCCGTCACCCCAGTATACGCCCAGAACCATGGACCCGGTACTTGTTGTTCGGACTGTCTCCAACCAGCCATAATGTTGTGAGATTGAAATTATGTCTAAGTCCAGCTTTGGTACATTAGAAGCAACTCTGAAACTTAACCTAAGCGTTTTTCGAAGCTACTTTTTGGCTAACTTCTTATAGGAAGGTCTAGGAGCTCTGAAAATGAACGTGCGCGTCTTTCACTCTTCCCGAGGGACTTAGAAGAATTTTGTGATATTTTTTATTAAAATGGTGTATAAGGGTATATATAAATATATTTTATGCACTGTATATGAGCTGGCGATTTTTAAGTCTGTAGTTCCGAGAGGGGGTAACCAGGCTCACTAATAAAGGTCAAGCCACTTGGCTGCCAGAATGCCCTGCTTCAGCACAGACCAGAAAGGCATTGTGATAAGAGTATCCCCGGTATAGTCAGGGGTTAATGGGAGTCGTCCCCGTCACCCCAGTATACGCCCAGAACCATGGACCCGGTACTTGTTGTTCGGACTGTCTCCAACCAGCCATAATGTTGTGAGATTGAAATTATGTCTAAGTCCAGCTTTGGTACATTAGAAGCAACTCTGAAACTTAACCTAAGCGTTTTTCGAAGCTACTTTTTGGCTAACTTCTTATAGGAAGGTCTAGGAGCTCTGAAAATGAACGTGCGCGTCTTTCACTCTTCCCGAGGGACTTAGAAGAATTTTGTGATATTTTTTATTAAAATGGTGTATAAGGGTATATATAAATATATTTTATGCACTGTATATGAGCTGGCGATTTCTAAGTCTGTAGTTCCGAGAGGGGGTAACCAGGCTCACTAATAAAGGTCAAGCCACTTGGCTGCCAGAATGCCCTGCTTCAGCACAGACCAGAAAGGCATTGTGATAAGCGTATCCCCGGTATAGTCAGGGGTTAATGGGAGTCGTCCCCGTCCCCCCAGTATACGCCCAGAACCATGGACCTGGTACTTGTGGTTCGGACTGTCTCCAACCAGCCATAATGTTGTGAGAGTGAAATTATGTCTAAGTCCAGCTTTGGTACATTAGAAGCAACTCTGAAACTTAACCTAAGCGTTTTTCGAAGCTACTTTTTGGCTAACTTCTTATAGGAAGGTCTAGAAGCTCTGAAAATGAACGTGCGCGTCTTTCACTCTTCCCGAGGGACTTAGAAGAATTTTGTGATATTTTTTATTAAAATGGTGTATAAGGGTATATATATAAATATATTTTATGCACTGTATATGAGCTGGCGATTTCTAAGTCTGTAGTTCCGAAAGGGGTTAACCAGGCTCACTAATAAAGGTCAAGCCACTTGGCTGCCAGAATGCCCTGCTTCAGCACAGACCAGAAAGGCATTGTGATAAGCGTATCCCCGGTATAGTCAGGGGTTAATGGGAGTCCCCCCCCGTCCCCCCAGTATACGCCCAGAACCATGGACCCGGTACTTGTGGTTCGGACTGTCTCCAACCAGCCATAATGTTGTGAGAGTGAAATTATGTCTAAGTCCAGCTTTGGTACATTAGAAGCAACTCTGAAACTTAACCTAAGCGTTTTTCGAAGCTACTTTTTGGCTAACTTCTTATAGGAAGGTCTAGGAGCTCTGAAAATGAACGTGCGCGTCTTTCACTCTTCCCGAGGGACTTAGAAGAATTTTGTGATAGTATTTATTAAAATGGTGTATAAGGGTATATATATAAATATATTTTATGCACTGTATATGAGCTGGCGATTTCTAAGTCTGTGGTTCCGAGAGGGGGTAACCAGGCTCACTAATAAAGGTCAAGCCACTTGGCTGCCAGAATGCCCTGCTTCAGCACAGACCAGAAAGGCATTGTGATAAGCGTATCCCCGGTATAGTCAGGGGTTAATGGGAGTCGTCCCCGTCACCCCAGTATACGCCCAGAACCATGGACCCGGTACTTGTTGTTCGGACTGTCTCCAACCAGCCATAATGTTGTGAGAGTGAAATTATGTCTAAGTCCAGCTTTGGTACATTAGAAGCAACTCTGAAACTTAACCTAAGCGTTTTTCGAAGCTACTTTTTGGCTAACTTCTTATAGGAAGGTCTAGGAGCTCTGAAAATGAACGTGCGCGTCTTTCACTCTTCCCGAGGGACTTAGAAGAATTTTGTGATATTTTTTATTAAAATGGTGTATAAGGGTATATATATATAAATATATTTTATGCACTGTATATGAGCTGGCGATTTCTAAGTCTGTAGTTCCGAGAGGGGTTAACCAGGCTCACTAATAAAGGTCAAGCCACTTGGCTGCCAGAATGCCCTGCTTCAGCACAGACCAGAAAGGCATTGTGATAAGCGTATCCCCGGTATAGTCAGGGGTTAATGGGAGTCCCCCCCCGTCCCCCCAGTATACGCCCAGAACCATGGACCCGGTACTTGTGGTTCGGACTGTCTCCAACCAGCCATAATGTTGTGAGAGTGAAATTATGTCTAAGTCCAGCTTCGGTACATTAGAAGCAACTCTGAAACTTAACCTAAGCGTTTTTCGAAGCTACTTTTTGGCTAACTTCTTATAGGAAGGTCTAGGAGCTCTGAAAATGAACGTGCGCGTCTTTCACTCTTCCCGAGGGACTTAGAAGAATTTTGTGATATTATTTATTAAAATGGTGTATAAGGGTATATATATAAATATATTTTATGCACTGTATATGAGCTGGCGATTTCTAAGTCTGTGGTTCCGAGAGGGGGTAACCAGGCTCACTAATAAAGGTCAAGCCACTTGGCTGCCAGAATGCCCTGCTTCAGCACAGACCAGAAAGGCATTGTGATAAGCGTATCCCCGGTATAGTCAGGGGTTAATGGGAGTCCCCCCCCGTCCCCCCAGTATACGCCCAGAACCATGGACCCGGTACTTGTGGTTCGGACTGTCTCCAACCAGCCATAATGTTGTGAGAGTGAAATTATGTCTAAGTCCAGCTTTGGTACATTAGAAGCAACTCTGAAACTTAACCTAAGCGTTTTTCGAAGCTACTTTTTGGCTAACTTCTTATAGGAAGGTCTAGGAGCTCTGAAAATGAACGTGCGCGTCTTTCACTCTTCCCGAGGGACTTAGAAGAATTTTGTGATATTATTTATTAAAATGGTGTATAAGGGTATATATATAAATATATTTTATGCACTGTATATGAGCTGGCGATTTCTAAGTCTGTGGTTCCGAGAGGGGGTAACCAGGCTCACTAATAAAGGTCAAGCCACTTGGCTGCCAGAATGCCCTGCTTCAGCACAGACCAGAAAGGCATTGTGATAAGCGTATCCCCGGTATAGTCAGGGGTTAATGGGAGTCGTCCCCGTCACCCCAGTATACGCCCAGAACCATGGACCCGGTACTTGTTGTTCGGACTGTCTCCAACCAGCCATAATGTTGTGAGAGTGAAATTATGTCTAAGTCCAGCTTTGGTACATTAGAAGCAACTCTGAAACTTAACCTAAGCGTTTTTCGAAGCTACTTTTTGGCTAACTTCTTATAGGAAGGTCTAGGAGCTCTGAAAATGAACGTGCGCGTCTTTCACTCTTCCCGAGGGACTTAGAAGAATTTTGTGATATTTTTTATTAAAATGGTGTATAAGGGTATATATATATAAATATATTTTATGCACTGTATATGAGCTGGCGATTTCTAAGTCTGTAGTTCCGAGAGGGGTTAACCAGGCTCACTAATAAAGGTCAAGCCACTTGGCTGCCAGAATGCCCTGCTTCAGCACAGACCAGAAAGGCATTGTGATAAGCGTATCCCCGGTATTTTCAGGGGTTAATGGGAGTCCCCCCGTCCCCCCAGTATACGCCCAGAACCATGGACCCAGTACTTGTGGTTCGAACTGTCTCCAACCAGCCATAATGTTGTGAGAGTGAAATTATGTCTAAGTCCAGCTTCGGTACATTAGAAGCAACTCTGAAACTTAACCTAAGCGTTTTTCGAAGCTACTTTTTGGCTAACTTCTTATAGGAAGGTCTAGGAGCTCTGAAAATGAACGTGCGCGTCTTTCACTCTTCCCGAGGGACTTAGAAGAATTTTGTGATATTTTTTATTAAAATGGTGTATAAGGGTATATATATAAATATATTTTATGCACTGTATATGAGCTGGCGATTTCTAAGTCTGTGGTTCCGAGAGGGGGTAACCAGGCTCACTAATAAAGGTCAAGCCACTTGGCTGCCAGAATGCCCTGCTTCAGCACAGACCAGAAAGGCATTGTGATAAGCGTATCCCCGGTATAGTCAGGGGTTAATGGGAGTCGTCCCCGTCACCCCAGTATACGCCCAGAACCATGGACCCGGTACTTGTTGTTCGGACTGTCTCCAACCAGCCATAATGTTGTGAGATTGAAATTATGTCTAAGTCCAGCTTTGGTACATTAGAAGCAACTCTGAAACTTAACCTAAGCGTTTTTCGAAGCTACTTTTTGGCTAACTTCTTATAGGAAGGTCTAGGAGCTCTGAAAATGAACGTGCGCGTCTTTCACTCTTCCCGAGGGACTTAGAAGAATTTTGTGATATTTTTTATTAAAATGGTGTATAAGGGTATATATAAATATATTTTATGCACTGTATATGAGCTGGCGATTTTTAAGTCTGTAGTTCCGAGAGGGGGTAACCAGGCTCACTAATAAAGGTCAAGCCACTTGGCTGCCAGAATGCCCTGCTTCAGCACAGACCAGAAAGGCATTGTGATAAGCGTATCCCCGGTATAGTCAGGGGTTAATGGGAGTCGTCCCCGTCCCCCCAGTATACGCCCAGAACCATGGACCTGGTACTTGTGGTTCGGACTGTCTCCAACCAGCCATAATGTTGTGAGAGTGAAATTATGTCTAAGTCCAGCTTTGGTACATTAGAAGCAACTCTGAAACTTAACCTAAGCGTTTTTCGAAGCTACTTTTTGGCTAACTTCTTATAGGAAGGTCTAGAAGCTCTGAAAATGAACGTGCGCGTCTTTCACTCTTCCCGAGGGACTTAGAAGAATTTTGTGATATTTTTTATTAAAATGGTGTATAAGGGTATATATATAAATATATTTTATGCACTGTATATGAGCTGGCGATTTCTAAGTCTGTAGTTCCGAAAGGGGTTAACCAGGCTCACTAATAAAGGTCAAGCCACTTGGCTGCCAGAATGCCCTGCTTCAGCACAGACCAGAAAGGCATTGTGATAAGCGTATCCCCGGTATAGTCAGGGGTTAATGGGAGTCCCCCCCCGTCCCCCCAGTATACGCCCAGAACCATGGACCCGGTACTTGTGGTTCGGACTGTCTCCAACCAGCCATAATGTTGTGAGAGTGAAATTATGTCTAAGTCCAGCTTTGGTACATTAGAAGCAACTCTGAAACTTAACCTAAGCGTTTTTCGAAGCTACTTTTTGGCTAACTTCTTATAGGAAGGTCTAGGAGCTCTGAAAATGAACGTGCGCGTCTTTCACTCTTCCCGAGGGACTTAGAAGAATTTTGTGATATTATTTATTAAAATGGTGTATAAGGGTATATATATAAATATATTTTATGCACTGTATATGAGCTGGCGATTTCTAAGTCTGTGGTTCCGAGAGGGGGTAACCAGGCTCACTAATAAAGGTCAAGCCACTTGGCTGCCAGAATGCCCTGCTTCAGCACAGACCAGAAAGGCATTGTGATAAGCGTATCCCCGGTATAGTCAGGGGTTAATGGGAGTCGTCCCCGTCACCCCAGTATACGCCCAGAACCATGGACCCGGTACTTGTTGTTCGGACTGTCTCCAACCAGCCATAATGTTGTGAGAGTGAAATTATGTCTAAGTCCAGCTTTGGTACATTAGAAGCAACTCTGAAACTTAACCTAAGCGTTTTTCGAAGCTACTTTTTGGCTAACTTCTTATAGGAAGATCTAGGAGCTCTGAAAATGAACGTGCGCGTCTTTCACTCTTCCCGAGGGACTTAGAAGAATTTTGTGATATTTTTTATTAAAATGGTGTATAAGGGTATATATATATAAATATATTTTATGCACTGTATATGAGCTGGCGATTTCTAAGTCTGTAGTTCCGAGAGGGGTTAACCAGGCTCACTAATAAAGGTCAAGCCACTTGGCTGCCAGAATGCCCTGCTTCAGCACAGACCAGAAAGGCATTGTGATAAGCGTATCCCCGGTATAGTCAGGGGTTAATGGGAGTCCCCCCCCGTCCCCCCAGTATACGCCCAGAACCATGGACCCGGTACTTGTGGTTCGGACTGTCTCCAACCAGCCATAATGTTGTGAGAGTGAAATTATGTCTAAGTCCAGCTTCGGTACATTAGAAGCAACTCTGAAACTTAACCTAAGCGTTTTTCGAAGCTACTTTTTGGCTAACTTCTTATAGGAAGGTCTAGGAGCTCTGAAAATGAACGTGCGCTTCTTTCACTCTTCCCGAGGGACTTAGAAGAATTTTGTGATATTATTTATTAAAATGGTGTATAAGGGTATATATATAAATATATTTTATGCACTGTATATGAGCTGGCGATTTCTAAGTCAGTGGTTCCGAGAGGGGGTAACCAGGCTCACTAATAAAGGTCAAGCCACTTGGCTGCCAGAATGCCCTGCTTCAGCACAGACCAGAAAGGCATTGTGATAAGCGTATCCCCGGTATAGTCAGGGGTTAATGGGAGTCCCCCCCCGTCCCCCCAGTATACGCCCAGAACCATGGACCCGGTACTTGTGGTTCGGACTGTCTCCAACCAGCCATAATGTTGTGAGAGTGAAATTATGTCTAAGTCCAGCTTTGGTACATTAGAAGCAACTCTGAAACTTAACCTAAGCGTTTTTCGAAGCTACTTTTTGGCTAACTTCTTATAGGAAGGTCTAGGAGCTCTGAAAATGAACGTGCGCGTCTTTCACTCTTCCCGAGGGACTTAGAAGAATTTTGTGATATTATTTATTAAAATGGTGTATAAGGGTATATATATAAATATATTTTATGCACTGTATATGAGCTGGCGATTTCTAAGTCTGTGGTTCCGAGAGGGGGTAACCAGGCTCACTAATAAAGGTCAAGCCACTTGGCTGCCAGAATGCCCTGCTTCAGCACAGACCAGAAAGGCATTGTGATAAGCGTATCCCCGGTATAGTCAGGGGTTAATGGGAGTCGTCCCCGTCACCCCAGTATACGCCCAGAACCATGGACCCGGTACTTGTTGTTCGGACTGTCTCCAACCAGCCATAATGTTGTGAGAGTGAAATTATGTCTAAGTCCAGCTTTGGTACATTAGAAGCAACTCTGAAACTTAACCTAAGCGTTTTTCGAAGCTACTTTTTGGCTAACTTCTTATAGGAAGGTCTAGGAGCTCTGAAAATGAACGTGCGCGTCTTTCACTCTTCCCGAGGGACTTAGAAGAATTTTGTGATATTTTTTATTAAAATGGTGTATAAGGGTATATATATATAAATATATTTTATGCACTGTATATGAGCTGGCGATTTCTAAGTCTGTAGTTCCGAGAGGGGTTAACCAGGCTCACTAATAAAGGTCAAGCCACTTGGCTGCCAGAATGCCCTGCTTCAGCACAGACCAGAAAGGCATTGTGATAAGCGTATCCCCGGTATAGTCAGGGGTTAATGGGAGTCCCCCCCCGTCCCCCCAGTATACGCCCAGAACCATGGACCCGGTACTTGTGGTTCGGACTGTCTCCAACCAGCCATAATGTTGTGAGAGTGAAATTATGTCTAAGTCCAGCTTCGGTACATTAGAAGCAACTCTGAAACTTAACCTAAGCGTTTTTCGAAGCTACTTTTTGGCTAACTTCTTATAGGAAGGTCTAGGAGCTCTGAAAATGAACGTGCGCGTCTTTCACTCTTCCCGAGGGACTTAGAAGAATTTTGTGATATTATTTATTAAAATGGTGTATAAGGGTATATATATAAATATATTTTATGCACTGTATATGAGCTGGCGATTTCTAAGTCTGTGGTTCCGAGAGGGGGTAACCAGGCTCACTAATAAAGGTCAAGCCACTTGGCTGCCAGAATGCCCTGCTTCAGCACAGACCAGAAAGGCATTGTGATAAGCGTATCCCCGGTATAGTCAGGGGTTAATGGGAGTCGTCCCCGTCACCCCAGTATACGCCCAGAACCATGGACCCGGTACTTGTTGTTCGGACTGTCTCCAACCAGCCATAATGTTGTGAGAGTGAAATTATGTCTAAGTCCAGCTTTGGTACATTAGAAGCAACTCTGAAACTTAACCTAAGCGTTTTTCGAAGCTACTTTTTGGCTAACTTCTTATAGGAAGGTCTAGGAGCTCTGAAAATGAACGTGCGCGTCTTTCACTCTTCCCGAGGGACTTAGAAGAATTTTGTGATATTTTTTATTAAAATGGTGTATAAGGGTATATATATAAATATATTTTATGCACTGTATATGAGCTGGCGATTTCTAAGTCTGTGGTTCCGAGAGGGGGTAACCAGGCTCACTAATAAAGGTCAAGCCACTTGGCTGCCAGAATGCCCTGCTTCAGCACAGACCAGAAAGGCATTGTGATAAGCGTATCCCCGGTATAGTCAGGGGTTAATGGGAGTCCCCCCCCGTCCCCCCAGTATACGCCCAGAACCATGGACCCGGTACTTGTGGTTCGGACTGTCTCCAACCAGCCATAATGTTGTGAGAGTGAAATTATGTCTGTCCAGCTTCGGTACATTAGAAGCAACTCTGAAACTTAACCTAAGCGTTTTTCGAAGCTACTTTTTGGCTAACTTCTTATAGGAAGGTCTAGGAGCTCTGAAAATGAACGTGCGCGTCTTTCACTCTTCCCGAGGGACTTAGAAGAATTTTGTGATATTTTTTATTAAAATGGTGTATAAGGGTATATATATATAAATATATTTTATGCACTGTATATGAGCTGGCGATTTCTAAGTCTGTAGTTCCGAGAGGGGTTAACCAGGCTCACTAATAAAGGTCAAGCCACTTGGCTGCCAGAATGCCCTGCTTCAGCACAGACCAGAAAGGCATTGTGATAAGCGTATCCCCGGTATAGTCAGGGGTTAATGGGAGTCCCCCCTCGTCCCCCCAGTATACGCCCAGAACCATGGACCCGGTACTTGTGGTTCGGACTGTCTCCAACCAGCCATAATGTTGTGAGAGTGAAATTATGTCTAAGTCCAGCTTCGGTACATTAGAAGCAACTCTGAAACTTAACCTAAGCGTTTTTCGAAGCTACTTTTTGGCTAACTTCTTATAGGAAGGTCTAGGAGCTCTGAAAATGAACGTGCGCGTCTTTCACTCTTCCCGAGGGACTTAGAAGAATTTTGTGATATTATTTATTAAAATGGTGTATAAGGGTATATATATAAATATATTTTATGCACTGTATATGAGCTGGCGATTTCTAAGTCTGTGGTTCCGAGAGGGGGTAACCAGGCTCACTAATAAAGGTCAAGCCACTTGGCTGCCAGAATGCCCTGCTTCAGCACAGACCAGAAAGGCATTGTGATAAGCGTATCCCCGGTATAGTCAGGGGTTAATGGGAGTCGTCCCCGTCACCCCAGTATACGCCCAGAACCATGGACCCGGTACTTGTTGTTCGGACTGTCTCCAACCAGCCATAATGTTGTGAGAGTGAAATTATGTCTAAGTCCAGCTTTGGTACATTAGAAGCAACTCTGAAACTTAACCTAAGCGTTTTTCGAAGCTACTTTTTGGCTAACTTCTTATAGGAAGGTCTAGGAGCTCTGAAAATGAACGTGCGCGTCTTTCACTCTTCCCGAGGGACTTAGAAGAATTTTGTGATATTATTTATTAAAATGGTGTATAAGGGTATATATATAAATATATTTTATGCACTGTATATGAGCTGGCGATTTCTAAGTCTGTGGTTCCGAGAGGGGGTAACCAGGCTCACTAATAAAGGTCAAGCCACTTGGCTGCCAGAATGCCCTGCTTCAGCACAGACCAGAAAGGCATTGTGATAAGCGTATCCCCGGTATAGTCAGGGGTTAATGGGAGTCGTCCCCGTCACCCCAGTATACGCCCAGAACCATGGACCCGGTACTTGTTGTTCGGACTGTCTCCAACCAGCCATAATGTTGTGAGAGTGAAATTATGTCTGTCCAGCTTCGGTACATTAGAAGCAACTCTGAAACTTAACCTAAGCGTTTTTCGAAGCTACTTTTTGGCTAACTTCTTATAGGAAGGTCTAGGAGCTCTGAAAATGAACGTGCGCGTCTTTCACTCTTCCCGAGGGACTTAGAAGAATTTTGTGATATTTTTTATTAAAATGGTGTATAAGGGTATATATATATAAATATATTTTATGCACTGTATATGAGCTGGCGATTTCTAAGTCTGTAGTTCCGAGAGGGGTTAACCAGGCTCACTAATAAAGGTCAAGCCACTTGGCTGCCAGAATGCCCTGCTTCAGCACAGACCAGAAAGGCATTGTGATAAGCGTATCCCCGGTATAGTCAGGGGTTAATGGGAGTCCCCCCCCGTCCCCCCAGTATACGCCCAGAACCATGGACCCGGTACTTGTGGTTCGGACTGTCTCCAACCAGCCATAATGTTGTGAGAGTGAAATTATGTCTAAGTCCAGCTTCGGTACATTAGAAGCAACTCTGAAACTTAACCTAAGCGTTTTTCGAAGCTACTTTTTGGCTAACTTCTTATAGGAAGGTCTAGGAGCTCTGAAAATGAACGTGCGCGTCTTTCACTCTTCCCGAGGGACTTAGAAGAATTTTGTGATATTATTTATTAAAATGGTGTATAAGGGTATATATATAAATATATTTTATGCACTGTATATGAGCTGGCGATTTCTAAGTCTGTGGTTCCGAGAGGGGGTAACCAGGCTCACTAATAAAGGTCAAGCCACTTGGCTGCCAGAATGCCCTGCTTCAGCACAGACCAGAAAGGCATTGTGATAAGCGTATCCCCGGTATAGTCAGGGGTTAATGGGAGTCGTCCCCGTCACCCCAGTATACGCCCAGAACCATGGAACCGGTACTTGTTGTTCGGACTGTCTCCAACCAGCCATAATGTTGTGAGAGTGAAATTATGTCTAAGTCCAGCTTTGGTACATTAGAAGCAACTCTGAAACTTAACCTAAGCGTTTTTCGAAGCTACTTTTTGGCTAACTTCTTATAGGAAGGTCTAGGAGCTCTGAAAATGAACGTGCGCGTCTTTCACTCTTCCCGAGGGACTTAGAAGAATTTTGTGATATTTTTTATTAAAATGGTGTATAAGGGTATATATACAGTATAAATATATTTTATGCACTGTATATGAGCTGGCGATTTTTAAGTCTGTAGTTCCGAGAGGGGTTAACCAGGCTCACTAATAAAGGTCAAGCCACTTGGCTGCCAGAATGCCCTGCTTCAGCACAGACCAGAAAGGCATTGTGATAAGCGTATCCCCGGTATAGTCAGGGGTTAATGGGAGTCGTCCCCGTCCCCCCAGTATACGCCCAGAACCATGGACCTGGTACTTGTGGTTCGGACTGTCTCCAACCAGCCATAATGTTGTGAGAGTGAAATTATGTCTAAGTCCAGCTTTGGTACATTAGAAGCAACTCTGAAACTTAACCTAAGCGTTTTTCGAAGCTACTTTTTGGCTAACTTCTTATAGGAAGGTCTAGGAGCTCTGAAAATGAACGTGCGCGTCTTTCACTCTTCCCGAGGGACTTAGAAGAATTTTGTGATATTTTTTATTAAAATGGTGTATAAGGGTATATATATAAATATATTTTATGCACTGTATATGAGCTGGCGATTTCTAAGTCTGTAGTTCCGAGAGGGGTTAACCAGGCTCACTAATAAAGGTCAAGCCACTTGGCTGCCAGAATGCCCTGCTTCAGCACAGACCAGAAAGGCATTGTGATAAGCGTATCCCCGGTATAGTCAGGGGTTAATGGGAGTCGTCCCCGTCCCCCCAGTATACGCCCAGAACCATGTACCCGGTACTTGTGGTTCGGACTGTCTCCAACCAGCCATAATGTTGTGAGAGTGAAATTATGTCTAAGTCCAGCTTTGGTACATTAGAAGCAACTCTGAAACTTAACCTAAGCGTTTTTCGAAGCTACTTTTTGGCTAACTTCTTATAGGAAGGTCTAGGAGCTCTGAAAATGAACGTGCGCGTCTTTCACTCTTCCCGAGGGACTTAGAAGAATTTTGTGATATTTTTTATTAAAATGGTGTATAAGGGTATATATGTATAAATATATTTTATGCACTGTATATGAGCTGGCGATTTCTAAGTCTGTGGTTCCGAGAGGGGGTAACCAGGCTCACTAATAAAGGTCAAGCCACTTGGCTGCCAGAATGCCCTGCTTCAGCACAGACCAGAAAGGCATTGTGATAAGCGTATCCCCGGTATTTTCAGGGGTTAATGGGAGTCCCCCCGTCCCCCCAGTATACGCCCAGAACCATGGACCCAGTACTTGTGGTTCGAACTGTCTCCAACCAGCCATAATGTTGTGAGAGTGAAATTATGTCTAAGTCCAGCTTCGGTACATTAGAAGCAACTCTGAAACTTAACCTAAGCGTTTTTCGAAGCTACTTTTTGGCTAACTTCTTATAGGAAGGTCTAGGAGCTCTGAAAATGAACGTGCGCGTCTTTCACTCTTCCCGAGGGACTTAGAAGAATTTTGTGATATTTTTTATTAAAATGGTGTATAAGGGTATATATATAAATATATTTTATGCACTGTATATGAGCTGGCGATTTCTAAGTCTGTGGTTCCGAGAGGGGGTAACCAGGCTCACTAATAAAGGTCAAGCCACTTGGCTGCCAGAATGCCCTGCTTCAGCACAGACCAGAAAGGCATTGTGATAAGCGTATCCCCGGTATAGTCAGGGGTTAATGGGAGTCGTCCCCGTCACCCCAGTATACGCCCAGAACCATGGACCCGGTACTTGTTGTTCGGACTGTCTCCAACCAGCCATAATGTTGTGAGATTGAAATTATGTCTAAGTCCAGCTTTGGTACATTAGAAGCAACTCTGAAACTTAACCTAAGCGTTTTTCGAAGCTACTTTTTGGCTAACTTCTTATAGGAAGGTCTAGGAGCTCTGAAAATGAACGTGCGCGTCTTTCACTCTTCCCGAGGGACTTAGAAGAATTTTGTGATATTTTTTATTAAAATGGTGTATAAGGGTATATATAAATATATTTTATGCACTGTATATGAGCTGGCGATTTTTAAGTCTGTAGTTCCGAGAGGGGGTAACCAGGCTCACTAATAAAGGTCAAGCCACTTGGCTGCCAGAATGCCCTGCTTCAGCACAGACCAGAAAGGCATTGTGATAAGCGTATCCCCGGTATAGTCAGGGGTTAATGGGAGTCGTCCCCGTCACCCCAGTATACGCCCAGAACCATGGACCCGGTACTTGTTGTTCGGACTGTCTCCAACCAGCCATAATGTTGTGAGATTGAAATTATGTCTAAGTCCAGCTTTGGTACATTAGAAGCAACTCTGAAACTTAACCTAAGCGTTTTTCGAAGCTACTTTTTGGCTAACTTCTTATAGGAAGGTCTAGGAGCTCTGAAAATGAACGTGCGCGTCTTTCACTCTTCCCGAGGGACTTAGAAGAATTTTGTGATATTTTTTATTAAAATGGTGTATAAGGGTATATATAAATATATTTTATGCACTGTATATGAGCTGGCGATTTCTAAGTCTGTAGTTCCGAGAGGGGGTAACCAGGCTCACTAATAAAGGTCAAGCCACTTGGCTGCCAGAATGCCCTGCTTCAGCACAGACCAGAAAGACATTGTGATAAGCGTATCCCCGGTATAGTCAGGGGTTAATGGGAGTCGTCCCCGTCCCCCCAGTATACGCCCAGAACCATGTACCCGGTACTTGTGGTTCGGACTGTCTCCAACCAGCCATAATGTTGTGAGAGTGAAATTATGTCTAAGTCCAGCTTTGGTACATTAGAAGCAACTCTGAAACTTAACCTAAGCGTTTTTCGAAGCTACTTTTTGGCTAACTTCTTATAGGAAGGTCTAGGAGCTCTAAAAATGAACGTGCGCGTCTTTCACTTTTCCCGAGGGACTTAGAAGAATTTTGTGATATTTTTTTATTAAAATGGTGTATAAGGGTATATATGTATAAATATATTTTATGCACTGTATATGAGCTGGCGATTTCTAAGTCTGTGGTTCCGAGAGGGGGTAACCAGGCTCACTAATAAAGGTCAAGCCACTTGGCTGCCAGAATGCCCTGCTTCAGCACAGACCAGAAAGGCATTGTGATAAGCGTATCCCCGGTATTTTCAGGGGTTAATGGGAGTCCCCCCGTCCCCCCAGTATACGCCCAGAACCATGGACCCAGTACTTGTGGTTCGAACTGTCTCCAACCAGCCATAATGTTGTGAGAGTGAAATTATGTCTAAGTCCAGCTTCGGTACATTAGAAGCAACTCTGAAACTTAACCTAAGCGTTTTTCGAAGCTACTTTTTGGCTAACTTCTTATAGGAAGGTCTAGGAGCTCTGAAAATGAACGTGCGCGTCTTTCACTCTTCCCGAGGGACTTAGAAGAATTTTGTGATATTTTTTATTAAAATGGTGTATAAGGGTATATATATAAATATATTTTATGCACTGTATATGAGCTGGCGATTTCTAAGTCTGTGGTTCCGAGAGGGGGTAACCAGGCTCACTAATAAAGGTCAAGCCACTTGGCTGCCAGAATGCCCTGCTTCAGCACAGACCAGAAAGGCATTGTGATAAGCGTATCCCCGGTATAGTCAGGGGTTAATGGGAGTCGTCCCCGTCACCCCAGTATACGCCCAGAACCATGGACCCGGTACTTGTTGTTCGGACTGTCTCCAACCAGCCATAATGTTGTGAGATTGAAATTATGTCTAAGTCCAGCTTTGGTACATTAGAAGCAACTCTGAAACTTAACCTAAGCGTTTTTCGAAGCTACTTTTTGGCTAACTTCTTATAGGAAGGTCTAGGAGCTCTGAAAATGAACGTGCGCGTCTTTCACTCTTCCCGAGGGACTTAGAAGAATTTTGTGATATTTTTTATTAAAATGGTGTATAAGGGTATATATAAATATATTTTATGCACTGTATATGAGCTGGCGATTTTTAAGTCTGTAGTTCCGAGAGGGGGTAACCAGGCTCACTAAT
Organism: Ascaphus truei; assembly: GCF_040206685.1. Classification (NCBI taxonomy): domain Eukaryota; kingdom Metazoa; phylum Chordata; class Amphibia; order Anura; family Ascaphidae; genus Ascaphus; species Ascaphus truei. The sequence continues at coordinate 136,975,374 of NC_134485.1, read as the reverse complement.
AAAGGTCAAGCCACTTGGCTGCCAGAATGCCCTGCTTCAGCACAGACCAGAAAGGCATTGTGATAAGCGTATCCCCGGTATAGTCAGGGGTTAATGGGAGTCGTCCCCGTCCCCCCAGTATACGCCCAGAACCATGGACCTGGTACTTGTGGTTCGGACTGTCTCCAACCAGCCATAATGTTGTGAGAGTGAAATTATGTCTAAGTCCAGCTTTGGTACATTAGAAGCAACTCTGAAACTTAACCTAAGCGTTTTTCGAAGCTACTTTTTGGCTAACTTCTTATAGGAAGGTCTAGAAGCTCTGAAAATGAACGTGCGCGTCTTTCACTCTTCCCGAGGGACTTAGAAGAATTTTGTGATATTTTTTATTAAAATGGTGTATAAGGGTATATATATAAATATATTTTATGCACTGTATATGAGCTGGCGATTTCTAAGTCTGTAGTTCCGAAAGGGGTTAACCAGGCTCACTAATAAAGGTCAAGCCACTTGGCTGCCAGAATGCCCTGCTTCAGCACAGACCAGAAAGGCATTGTGATAAGCGTATCCCCGGTATAGTCAGGGGTTAATGGGAGTCCCCCCCCGTCCCCCCAGTATACGCCCAGAACCATGGACCCGGTACTTGTGGTTCGGACTGTCTCCAACCAGCCATAATGTTGTGAGAGTGAAATTATGTCTAAGTCCAGCTTTGGTACATTAGAAGCAACTCTGAAACTTAACCTAAGCGTTTTTCGAAGCTACTTTTTGGCTAACTTCTTATAGGAAGGTCTAGGAGCTCTGAAAATGAACGTGCGCGTCTTTCACTCTTCCCGAGGGACTTAGAAGAATTTTGTGATATTATTTATTAAAATGGTGTATAAGGGTATATATATAAATATATTTTATGCACTGTATATGAACTGGCGATTTCTAAGTCTGTGGTTCCGAGAGGGGGTAACCAGGCTCACTAATAAAGGTCAAGCCACTTGGCTGCCAGAATGCCCTGCTTCAGCACAGACCAGAAAGGCATTGTGATAAGCGTATCCCCGGTATAGTCAGGGGTTAATGGGAGTCGTCCCCGTCACCCCAGTATACGCCCAGAACCATGGACCCGGTACTTGTTGTTCGGACTGTCTCCAACCAGCCATAATGTTGTGAGAGTGAAATTATGTCTAAGTCCAGCTTTGGTACATTAGAAGCAACTCTGAAACTTAACCTAAGCGTTTTTCGAAGCTACTTTTTGGCTAACTTCTTATAGGAAGGTCTAGGAGCTCTGAAAATGAACGTGCGCGTCTTTCACTCTTCCCGAGGGACTTAGAAGAATTTTGTGATATTTTTTATTAAAATGGTGTATAAGGGTATATATATATAAATATATTTTATGCACTGTATATGAGCTGGCGATTTCTAAGTCTGTAGTTCCGAGAGGGGTTAACCAGGCTCACTAATAAAGGTCAAGCCACTTGGCTGCCAGAATGCCCTGCTTCAGCACAGACCAGAAAGGCATTGTGATAAGCGTATCCCCGGTATAGTCAGGGGTTAATGGGAGTCCCCCCCCGTCCCCCCAGTATACGCCCAGAACCATGGACCCGGTACTTGTGGTTCGGACTGTCTCCAACCAGCCATAATGTTGTGAGAGTGAAATTATGTCTGTCCAGCTTCGGTACATTAGAAGCAACTCTGAAACTTAACCTAAGCGTTTTTCGAAGCTACTTTTTGGCTAACTTCTTATAGGAAGGTCTAGGAGCTCTGAAAATGAACGTGCGCGTCTTTCACTCTTCCCGAGGGACTTAGAAGAATTTTGTGATATTTTTTATTAAAATGGTGTATAAGGGTATATACTGTATATATAAATATATTTTATGCACTGTATATGAGCTGGCGATTTCTAAGTCTGTAGTTCCGAGAGGGGTTAACCAGGCTCACTAATAAAGGTCAAGCCACTTGGCTGCCAGAATGCCCTGCTTCAGCACAGACCAGAAAGGCATTGTGATAAGCGTATCCCCGGTATAGTCAGGGGTTAATGGGAGTCCCCCCCCGTCCACCCAGTATACGCCCAGAACCATGGACCCGGTACTTGTGGTTCGGACTGTCTCCAACCAGCCATAATGTTGTGAGAGTGAAATTATGTCTAAGTCCAGCTTCGGTACATTAGAAGCAACTCTGAAACTTAACCTAAGCGTTTTTCGAAGCTACTTTTTGGCTAACTTCTTATAGGAAGGTCTAGGAGCTCTGAAAATGAACGTGCGCGTCTTTCACTCTTCCCGAGGGACTTAGAAGAATTTTGTGATATTATTTATTAAAATGGTGTATAAGGGTATATATATAAATATATTTTATGCACTGTATATGAGCTGGCGATTTCTAAGTCTGTGGTTCCGAGAGGGGGTAACCAGGCTCACTAATAAAGGTCAAGCCACTTGGCTGCCAGAATGCCCTGCTTCAGCACAGACCAGAAAGGCATTGTGATAAGCGTATCCCCGGTATAGTCAGGGGTTAATGGGAGTCGTCCCCGTCACCCCAGTATACGCCCAGAACCATGGACCCGGTACTTGTTGTTCGGACTGTCTCCAACCAGCCATAATGTTGTGAGAGTGAAATTATGTCTAAGTCCAGCTTCGGTACATTAGAAGCAACTCTGAAACTTAACCTAAGCGTTTTTCGAAGCTACTTTTTGGCTAACTTCTTATAGGAAGGTCTAGGAGCTCTGAAAATGAACGTGCGCGTCTTTCACTCTTCCCGAGGGACTTAGAAGAATTTTGTGATATTTTTTATTAAAATGGTGTATAAGGGTATATATATAAATATATTTTATGCACTGTATATGAGCTGGCGATTTCTAAGTCTGTGGTTCCGAGAGGGGTTAACCAGGCTCACTAATAAAGGTCAAGCCACTTGGCTGCCAGAATGCCCTGCTTCAGCACAGACCAGAAAGGCATTGTGATAAGCGTATCCCCGGTATAGTCAGGGGTTAATGGGAGTCGTCCCCGTCACCCCAGTATACGCCCAGAACCATGGACCCGGTACTTGTTGTTCGGACTGTCTCCAACCAGCCATAATGTTGTGAGATTGAAATTATGTCTAAGTCCAGCTTTGGTACATTAGAAGCAACTCTGAAACTTAACCTAAGCGTTTTTCGAAGCTACTTTTTGGCTAACTTCTTATAGGAAGGTCTAGGAGCTCTGAAAATGAACGTGCGCGTCTTTCACTCTTCCCGAGGGACTTAGAAGAATTTTGTGATATTTTTTATTAAAATGGTGTATAAGGGTATATATAAATATATTTTATGCACTGTATATGAGCTGGCGATTTTTAAGTCTGTAGTTCCGAGAGGGGGTAACCAGGCTCACTAATAAAGGTCAAGCCACTTGGCTGCCAGAATGCCCTGCTTCAGCACAGACCAGAAAGGCATTGTGATAAGCGTATCCCCGGTATAGTCAGGGGTTAATGGGAGTCGTCCCCGTCCCCCCAGTATACGCCCAGAACCATGGACCTGGTACTTGTGGTTCGGACTGTCTCCAACCAGCCATAATGTTGTGAGAGTGAAATTATGTCTAAGTCCAGCTTTGGTACATTAGAAGCAACTCTGAAACTTAACCTAAGCGTTTTTCGAAGCTACTTTTTGGCTAACTTCTTATAGGAAGGTCTAGAAGCTCTGAAAATGAACGTGCGCGTCTTTCACTCTTCCCGAGGGACTTAGAAGAATTTTGTGATATTTTTTATTAAAATGGTGTATAAGGGTATATATATAAATATATTTTATGCACTGTATATGAGCTGGCGATTTCTAAGTCTGTAGTTCCGAAAGGGGTTAACCAGGCTCACTAATAAAGGTCAAGCCACTTGGCTGCCAGAATGCCCTGCTTCAGCACAGACCAGAAAGGCATTGTGATAAGCGTATCCCCGGTATAGTCAGGGGTTAATGGGAGTCCCCCCCCGTCCCCCCAGTATACGCCCAGAACCATGGACCCGGTACTTGTGGTTCGGACTGTCTCCAACCAGCCATAATGTTGTGAGAGTGAAATTATGTCTAAGTCCAGCTTTGGTACATTAGAAGCAACTCTGAAACTTAACCTAAGCGTTTTTCGAAGCTACTTTTTGGCTAACTTCTTATAGGAAGGTCTAGGAGCTCTGAAAATGAACGTGCGCGTCTTTCACTCTTCCCGAGGGACTTAGAAGAATTTTGTGATATTATTTATTAAAATGGTGTATAAGGGTATATATATAAATATATTTTATGCACTGTATATGAACTGGCGATTTCTAAGTCTGTGGTTCCGAGAGGGGGTAACCAGGCTCACTAATAAAGGTCAAGCCACTTGGCTGCCAGAATGCCCTGCTTCAGCACAGACCAGAAAGGCATTGTGATAAGCGTATCCCCGGTATAGTCAGGGGTTAATGGGAGTCGTCCCCGTCCCCCCAGTATACGCCCAGAACCATGGACCTGGTACTTGTGGTTCGGACTGTCTCCAACCAGCCATAATGTTGTGAGAGTGAAATTATGTCTAAGTCCAGCTTTGGTACATTAGAAGCAACTCTGAAACTTAACCTAAGCGTTTTTCGAAGCTACTTTTTGGCTAACTTCTTATAGGAAGGTCTAGGAGCTCTGAAAATGAACGTGCGCGTCTTTCACTCTTCCCGAGGGACTTAGAAGAATTTTGTGATATTTTTTATTAAAATGGTGTATAAGGGTATATACTGTATATATAAATATATTTTATGCACTGTATATGAGCTGGCGATTTCTAAGTCTGTAGTTCCGAGAGGGGTTAACCAGGCTCACTAATAAAGGTCAAGCCACTTGGCTGCCAGAATGCCCTGCTTCAGCACAGACCAGAAAGGCATTGTGATAAGCGTATCCCCGGTATAGTCAGGGGTTAATGGGAGTCCCCCCCCGTCCACCCAGTATACGCCCAGAACCATGGACCCGGTACTTGTGGTTCGGACTGTCTCCAACCAGCCATAATGTTGTGAGAGTGAAATTATGTCTAAGTCCAGCTTCGGTACATTAGAAGCAACTCTGAAACTTAACCTAAGCGTTTTTCGAAGCTACTTTTTGGCTAACTTCTTATAGGAAGGTCTAGGAGCTCTGAAAATGAACGTGCGCGTCTTTCACTCTTCCCGAGGGACTTAGAAGAATTTTGTGATATTATTTATTAAAATGGTGTATAAGGGTATATATATAAATATATTTTATGCACTGTATATGAGCTGGCGATTTCTAAGTCTGTGGTTCCGAGAGGGGGTAACCAGGCTCACTAATAAAGGTCAAGCCACTTGGCTGCCAGAATGCCCTGCTTCAGCACAGACCAGAAAGGCATTGTGATAAGCGTATCCCCGGTATAGTCAGGGGTTAATGGGAGTCGTCCCCGTCACCCCAGTATACGCCCAGAACCATGGACCCGGTACTTGTTGTTCGGACTGTCTCCAACCAGCCATAATGTTGTGAGAGTGAAATTATGTCTAAGTCCAGCTTTGGTACATTAGAAGCAACTCTGAAACTTAACCTAAGCGTTTTTCGAAGCTACTTTTTGGCTAACTTCTTATAGGAAGGTCTAGGAGCTCTGAAAATGAACGTGCGCGTCTTTCACTCTTCCCGAGGGACTTAGAAGAATTTTGTGATATTTTTTATTAAAATGGTGTATAAGGGTATATATATAAATATATTTTATGCACTGTATATGAGCTGGCGATTTCTAAGTCTGTAGTTCCGAGAGGGGTTAACCAGGCTCACTAATAAAGGTCAAGCCACTTGGCTGCCAGAATGCCCTGCTTCAGCACAGACCAGAAAGGCATTGTGATAAGCGTATCCCCGGTATAGTCAGGGGTTAATGGGAGTCGTCCCCGTCCCCCCGGTATACGCCCAGAACCATGGACCCGGTACATGTGGTTCGGACTGTCTCCAACAAGCCATAATGTTGTGAGAGTGAAATTATGTCTAAGTCCAGCTTCGGTACATTAGAAGCAACTCTGAAACTTAACCTAAGCGTTTTTCGAAGCTACTTTTTGGCTAACTTCTTATAGGAAGGTCTAGGAGCTCTGAAAATGAACGTGCGCGTCTTTCACTCTTCCCGAGGGACTTAGAAGAATTTTGTGATATTTTTTATTAAAATGGTGTATAAGGGTATATATATATAAATATATTTTATGCACTGTATATGAGCTGGCGATTTCTAAGTCTGTAGTTCCGAGAGGGGTTAACCAGGCTCACTAATAAAGGTCAAGCCACTTGGCTGCCAGAATGCCCTGCTTCAGCACAGACCAGAAAGGCATTGTGATAAGCGTATCCCCGGTATAGTCAGGGGTTAATGGGAGTCCCCCCCCGTCCCCCCAGTATACGCCCAGAACCATGGACCCGGTACTTGTGGTTCGGACTGTCTCCAACCAGCCATAATGTTGTGAGAGTGAAATTATGTCTAAGTCCAGCTTCGGTACATTAGAAGCAACTCTGAAACTTAACCTAAGCGTTTTTCGAAGCTACTTTTTGGCTAACTTCTTATAGGAAGGTCTAGGAGCTCTGAAAATGAACGTGCGCGTCTTTCACTCTTCCCGAGGGACTTAGAAGAATTTTGTGATATTATTTATTAAAATGGTGTATAAGGGTATATATATAAATATATTTTATGCACTGTATATGAGCTGGCGATTTCTAAGTCTGTGGTTCCGAGAGGGGGTAACCAGGCTCACTAATAAAGGTCAAGCCACTTGGCTGCCAGAATGCCCTGCTTCAGCACAGACCAGAAAGGCATTGTGATAAGCGTATCCCCGGTATAGTCAGGGGTTAATGGGAGTCGTCCCCGTCACCCCAGTATACGCCCAGAACCATGGACCCGGTACTTGTTGTTCGGACTGTCTCCAACCAGCCATAATGTTGTGAGAGTGAAATTATGTCTAAGTCCAGCTTTGGTACATTAGAAGCAACTCTGAAACTTAACCTAAGCGTTTTTCGAAGCTACTTTTTGGCTAACTTCTTATAGGAAGGTCTAGGAGCTCTGAAAATGAACGTGCGCGTCTTTCACTCTTCCCGAGGGACTTAGAAGAATTTTGTGATATTTTTTATTAAAATGGTGTATAAGGGTATATATATAAATATATTTTATGCACTGTGTATGAGCTGGCGATTTCTAAGTCTGTAGTTCCGAGAGGGGTTAACCAGGCTCACTAATAAAGGTCAAGCCACTTGGCTGCCAGAATGCCCTGCTTCAGCACAGACCAGAAAGGCATTGTGATAAGCGTATCCCCGGTATAGTCAGGGGTTAATGGGAGTCGTCCCCGTCCCCCCAGTATACGCCCAGAACCATGGACCCGGTACTTGTGGTTCGGACTGTCTCCAACCAGCCATAATGTTGTGAGAGTGAAATTATGTCTAAGTCCAGCTTCGGTACATTAGATGCAACTCTGAAACTTAACCTAAGCGTTTTTCGAAGCTACTTTTTGGCTAACTTCTTATAGGAAGGTCTAGGAGCTCTGAAAATGAACGTGCGCGTCTTTCACTCTTCCCGAGGGACTTAGAAGAATTTTGTGATATTTTTTATTAAAATGGTGTATAAGGGTATATATATATAAATATATTTTATGCACTGTATATGAGCTGGCGATTTCTAAGTCTGTAGTTCCGAGAGGGGTTAACCAGGCTCACTAATAAAGGTCAAGCCACTTGGCTGCCAGAATGCCCTGCTTCAGCACAGACCAGAAAGGCATTGTGATAAGCGTATCCCCGGTATAGTCAGGGGTTAATGGGAGTCCCCCCCCGTCCCCCCAGTATACGCCCAGAACCATGGACCCGGTACTTGTGGTTCGGACTGTCTCCAACCAGCCATAATGTTGTGAGAGTGAAATTATGTCTAAGTCCAGCTTCGGTACATTAGAAGCAACTCTGAAACTTAACCTAAGCGTTTTTCGAAGCTACTTTTTGGCTAACTTCTTATAGGAAGGTCTAGGAGCTCTGAAAATGAACGTGCGCGTCTTTCACTCTTCCCGAGGGACTTAGAAGAATTTTGTGATATTATTTATTAAAATGGTGTATAAGGGTATATATATAAATATATTTTATGCACTGTATATGAGCTGGCGATTTCTAAGTCTGTGGTTCCGAGAGGGGGTAACCAGGCTCACTAATAAAGGTCAAGCCACTTGGCTGCCAGAATGCCCTGCTTCAGCACAGACCAGAAAGGCATTGTGATAAGCGTATCCCCGGTATAGTCAGGGGTTAATGGGAGTCGTCCCCGTCACCCCAGTATACGCCCAGAACCATGGACCCGGTACTTGTTGTTCGGACTGTCTCCAACCAGCCATAATGTTGTGAGAGTGAAATTATGTCTAAGTCCAGCTTTGGTACATTAGAAGCAACTCTGAAACTTAACCTAAGCGTTTTTCGAAGCTACTTTTTGGCTAACTTCTTATAGGAAGGTCTAGGAGCTCTGAAAATGAACGTGCGCGTCTTTCACTCTTCCCGAGGGACTTAGAAGAATTTTGTGATATTTTTTATTAAAATGGTGTATAAGGGTATATATATAAATATATTTTATGCTCTGTATATGAGCTGGCGATTTCTAAGTCTGTAGTTCCGAGAGGGGTTAACCAGGCTCACTAATAAAGGTCAAGCCACTTGGCTGCCAGAATGCCCTGCTTCAGCACAGACCAGAAAGGCATTGTGATAAGCGTATCCCCGGTATAGTCAGGGGTTAATGGGAGTCGTCCCCGTCCCCCCAGTATACGCCCAGAACCATGGACCCGGTACTTGTGGTTCGGACTGTCTCCAACCAGCCATAATGTTGTGAGAGTGAAATTATGTCTAAGTCCAGCTTTGGTACATTAGAAGCAACTCTGAAACTTAATCTAAGCGTTTTTCGAAGCTACTTTTTGGCTAACTTCTTATAGGAAGGTCTAGAAGCTCTAAAAATGAACGTGCGCGTCTTTCACTCTTCCCGAGGGACTTAGAAGAATTTTGTGATATTATTTATTAAAATGGTGTATAAGGGTATATATATAAATATATTTTATGCACTGTATATGAGCTGGCGATTTCTAAGTCTGTGGTTCCGAGAGGGGGTAACCAGGCTCACTAATAAAGGTCAAGCCACTTGGCTGCCAGAATGCCCTGCTTCAGCACAGACCAGAAAGGCATTGTGATAAGCGTATCCCCGGTATAGTCAGGGGTTAATGGGAGTCGTCCCCGTCACCCCAGTATACGCCCAGAACCATGGACCCGGTACTTGTTGTTCGGACTGTCTCCAACCAGCCATAATGTTGTGAGAGTGAAATTATGTCTAAGTCCAGCTTTGGTACATTAGAAGCAACTCTGAAACTTAACCTAAGCGTTTTTCGAAGCTACTTTTTGGCTAACTTCTTATAGGAAGGTCTAGGAGCTCTGAAAATGAACGTGCGCGTCTTTCACTCTTCCCGAGGGACTTAGAAGAATTTTGTGATATTTTTTATTAAAATGGTGTATAAGGGTATATATATAAATATATTTTATGCACTGTATATGAGCTGGCGATTTCTAAGTCTGTAGTTCCGAGAGGGGTTAACCAGGCTCACTAATAAAGGTCAAGCCACTTGGCTGCCAGAATGCCCTGCTTCAGCACAGACCAGAAAGGCATTGTGATAAGCGTATCCCCGGTATAGTCAGGGGTTAATGGGAGTCGTCCCCGTCCCCCCAGTATACGCCCAGAACCATGGACCCGGTACTTGTTGTTCGGACTGTCTCCAACCAGCCATAATGTTGTGAGAGTGAAATTATGTCTAAGTCCAGCTTCGGTACATTAGAAGCAACTCTGAAACTTAACCTAAGCGTTTTTCGAAGCTACTTTTTGGCTAACTTCTTATAGGAAGGTCTAGGAGCTCTGAAAATGAACGTGCGCGTCTTTCACTCTTCCCGAGGGACTTAGAAGAATTTTGTGATATTTTTTATTAAAATGGTGTATAAGGGTATATATATATAAATATATTTTATGCACTGTATATGAGCTGGCGATTTCTAAGTCTGTAGTTCCGAGAGGGGTTAACCAGGCTCACTAATAAAGGTCAAGCCACTTGGCTGCCAGAATGCCCTGCTTCAGCACAGACCAGAAAGGCATTGTGATAAGCGTATCCCCGGTATAGTCAGGGGTTAATGGGAGTCCCCCCCCGTCCCCCCAGTATACGCCCAGAACCATGGACCCGGTACTTGTGGTTCGGACTGTCTCCAACCAGCCATAATGTTGTGAGAGTGAAATTATGTCTAAGTCCAGCTTCGGTACATTAGAAGCAACTCTGAAACTTAACCTAAGCGTTTTTCGAAGCTACTTTTTGGCTAACTTCTTATAGGAAGGTCTAGGAGCTCTGAAAATGAACGTGCGCGTCTTTCACTCTTCCCGAGGGACTTAGAAGAATTTTGTGATATTTTTTATTAAAATGGTGTATAAGGGTATACATATAAATATATTTTATCACTGTATATGAGCTGGCGATTTCTAAGTCTGTAGTTCCGAGAGGGGTTAACCAGGCTCACTAATAAAGGTCAAGCCACTTGGCTGCCAGAATGCCCTGCTTCAGCACAGACCAGAAAGGCATTGTGATAAGCGTATCCCCGGTATAGTCAGGGGTTAATGGGAGTCGTCCCCGTCCCCCCAGTATACGCCCAGAACCATGGACCCGGTACTTGTGGTTCGGACTGTCTCCAACCAGCCATAATGTTGTGAGAGTGAAATTATGTCTAAGTCCAGCTTCGGTACATTAGAAGCAACTCTGAAACTTAACCTAAGCGTTTTTCGAAGCTACTTTTTGGCTAACTTCTTATAGGAAGGTCTAGGAGCTCTGAAAATGAACGTGCGCGTCTTTCACTCTTCCCGAGGGACTTCGAAGAATTTTGTGATATTTTTTATTAAAATGGTGTATAAGGGTATATATAAATATATTTTATGCACTGTATATGAGCTGGCGATTTCTAAGTCTGTAGTTCCGAGAGGGGGTAACCAGGCTCACTAATAAAGGTCAAGCCACTTGGCTGCCAGAATGCCCTGCTTCAGCACAGACCAGAAAGGCATTGTGATAAGCGTATCCCCGGTATAGTCAGGGGTTAATGGGAGTCGTCCCCGTCCCCCCAGTATACGCCCAGAACCATGGACCCGGTACTTGTGGTTCGGACTGTCTCCAACCAGCCATAATGTTGTGAGAGTGAAATTATGTCTAAGTCCAGCTTTGGTACATTAGAAGCAACTCTGAAACTTAATCTAAGCGTTTTTCGAAGCTACTTTTTGGCTAACTTCTTATAGGAAGGTCTAGAAGCTCTAAAAATGAACGTGCGCGTCTTTCACTCTTCCCGAGGGACTTAGAAGAATTTTGTGATATTTTTTATTAAAATGGTGTATAAGGGTATATATATATAAATATATTTTATGCACTGTATATGAGCTGGCGATTTCTAAGTCTGTGGTTCCGAGAGGGGGTAACCAGGCTCACTAATAAAGGTCAAGCCACTTGGATGCCAGAATGCCCTGCTTCAGCACAGACCAGAAAGGCATTGTGATAAGCGTATCCCCGGTATTTTCAGGGGTTAATGGGAGTCCCCCCCGTCCCCCCAGTATACGCCCAGAACCATGGACCCGGTACTTGTTGTTCGGACTGTCTCCAACCAGCCATAATGTTGTGAGAGTGAAATTATGTCTAAGTCCAGCTTTGGTACATTAGAAGCAACTCTGAAACTTAACCTAAGCGTTTTTCGAAGCTACTTTTTGGCTAACTTCTTATAGGAAGGTCTAGGAGCTCTGAAAATGAACGTGCGCGTCTTTCACTCTTCCCGAGGGACTTAGAAGAATTTTGTGATATTTTTTATTAAAATGGTGTATAAGGGTATATATATAAATATATTTTATGCACTGTATATGAGCTGGCGATTTCTAAGTCTGTAGTTCCGAGAGGGGTTAACCAGGCTCACTAATAAAGGTCAAGCCACTTGGCTGCCAGAATGCCCTGCTTCAGCACAGACCAGAAAGGCATTGTGATAAGCGTATCCCCGGTATAGTCAGGGGTTAATGGGAGTCGTCCCCGTCCCCCCAGTATACGCCCAGAACCATGGACCCGGTACTTGTTGTTCGGACTGTCTCCAACCAGCCATAATGTTGTGAGAGTGAAATTATGTCTAAGTCCAGCTTCGGTACATTAGAAGCAACTCTGAAACTTAACCTAAGCGTTTTTCGAAGCTACTTTTTGGCTAACTTCTTATAGGAAGGTCTAGGAGCTCTGAAAATGAACGTGCGCGTCTTTCACTCTTCCCGAGGGACTTAGAAGAATTTTGTGATATTTTTTATTAAAATGGTGTATAAGGGTATATATATATAAATATATTTTATGCACTGTATATGAGCTGGCGATTTCTAAGTCTGTAGTTCCGAGAGGGGTTAACCAGGCTCACTAATAAAGGTCAAGCCACTTGGCTGCCAGAATGCCCTGCTTCAGCACAGACCAGAAAGGCATTGTGATAAGCGTATCCCCGGTATAGTCAGGGGTTAATGGGAGTCCCCCCCCGTCCCCCCAGTATACGCCCAGAACCATGGACCCGGTACTTGTGGTTCGGACTGTCTCCAACCAGCCATAATGTTGTGAGAGTGAAATTATGTCTAAGTCCAGATTCGGTACATTAGAAGCAACTCTGAAACTTAACCTAAGCGTTTTTCGAAGCTACTTTTTGGCTAACTTCTTATAGGAAGGTCTAGGAGCTCTGAAAATGAACGTGCGCGTCTTTCACTCTTCCCGAGGGACTTAGAAGAATTTTGTGATATTATTTATTAAAATGGTGTATAAGGGTATATATATAAATATATTTTATGCACTGTATATGAGCTGGCGATTTCTAAGTCTGTGGTTCCGAGAGGGGGTAACCAGGCTCACTAATAAAGGTCAAGCCACTTGGCTGCCAGAATGCCCTGCTTCAGCACAGACCAGAAAGGCATTGTGATAAGCGTATCCCCGGTATAGTCAGGGGTTAATGGGAGTCGTCCCCGTCACCCCAGTATACGCCCAGAACCATGGACCCGGTACTTGTTGTTCGGACTGTCTCCAACCAGCCATAATGTTGTGAGAGTGAAATTATGTCTAAGTCCAGCTTTGGTACATTAGAAGCAACTCTGAAACTTAACCTAAGCGTTTTTCGAAGCTACTTTTTGGCTAACTTCTTATAGGAAGGTCTAGGAGCTCTGAAAATGAACGTGCGCGTCTTTCACTCTTCCCGAGGGACTTAGAAGAATTTTGTGATATTTTTTATTAAAATGGTGTATAAGGGTATACATATAAATATATTTTATCACTGTATATGAGCTGGCGATTTCTAAGTCTGTAGTTCCGAGAGGGGTTAACCAGGCTCACTAATAAAGGTCAAGCCACTTGGCTGCCAGAATGCCCTGCTTCAGCACAGACCAGAAAGGCATTGTGATAAGCGTATCCCCGGTATAGTCAGGGGTTAATGGGAGTCGTCCCCGTCCCCCCAGTATACGCCCAGAACCATGGACCCGGTACTTGTGGTTCGGACTGTCTCCAACCAGCCATAATGTTGTGAGAGTGAAATTATGTCTAAGTCCAGCTTCGGTACATTAGAAGCAACTCTGAAACTTAACCTAAGCGTTTTTCGAAGCTACTTTTTGGCTAACTTCTTATAGGAAGGTCTAGGAGCTCTGAAAATGAACGTGCGCGTCTTTCACTCTTCCCGAGGGACTTCGAAGAATTTTGTGATATTTTTTATTAAAATGGTGTATAAGGGTATATATAAATATATTTTATGCACTGTATATGAGCTGGCGATTTCTAAGTCTGTAGTTCCGAGAGGGGGTAACCAGGCTCACTAATAAAGGTCAAGCCACTTGGCTGCCAGAATGCCCTGCTTCAGCACAGACCAGAAAGGCATTGTGATAAGCGTATCCCCGGTATAGTCAGGGGTTAATGGGAGTCGTCCCCGTCCCCCCAGTATACGCCCAGAACCATGGACCCGGTACTTGTGGTTCGGACTGTCTCCAACCAGCCATAATGTTGTGAGAGTGAAATTATGTCTAAGTCCAGCTTTGGTACATTAGAAGCAACTCTGAAACTTAATCTAAGCGTTTTTCGAAGCTACTTTTTGGCTAACTTCTTATAGGAAGGTCTAGAAGCTCTAAAAATGAACGTGCGCGTCTTTCACTCTTCCCGAGGGACTTAGAAGAATTTTGTGATATTTTTTATTAAAATGGTGTATAAGGGTATATATATATAAATATATTTTATGCACTGTATATGAGCTGGCGATTTCTAAGTCTGTGGTTCCGAGAGGGGGTAACCAGGCTCACTAATAAAGGTCAAGCCACTTGGATGCCAGAATGCCCTGCTTCAGCACAGACCAGAAAGGCATTGTGATAAGCGTATCCCCGGTATTTTCAGGGGTTAATGGGAGTCCCCCCCGTCCCCCCAGTATACGCCCAGAACCATGGACCCGGTACTTGTTGTTCGGACTGTCTCCAACCAGCCATAATGTTGTGAGAGTGAAATTATGTCTAAGTCCAGCTTTGGTACATTAGAAGCAACTCTGAAACTTAACCTAAGCGTTTTTCGAAGCTACTTTTTGGCTAACTTCTTATAGGAATGTCTAGGAGCTCTAAAAATGAACGTGCGCGTCTTTCACTCTTCCCGAGGGACTTAGAAGAATTTTGTGATATTTTTTATTAAAATGGTGTATAAGGGTATATATATAAATATATTTTATGCACTGTATATGAGCTTGCGATTTCTAAGTCTGTGGTTCCGAGAGGGGGTAACCAGGCTCACTAATAAAGGTCAAGCCACTTGGCTGCCAGAATGCCCTGCTTCAGCACAGACCAGAAAGGCATTGTGATAAGCGTATCCCCGGTATAGTCAGGGGTTAATGGGAGTCGTCCCCGTCACCCCAGTATACGCCCAGAACCATGGACCCGGTACTTGTTGTTCGGACTGTCTCCAACCAGCCATAATGTTGTGAGAGTGAAATTATGTCTAAGTCCAGCTTTGGTACATTAGAAGCAACTCTGAAACTTAACCTAAGCGTTTTTCGAAGCTACTTTTTGGCTAACTTCTTATAGGAAGGTCTAGGAGCTCTGAAAATGAACGTGCGCGTCTTTCACTCTTCCCGAGGGACTTAGAAGAATTTTGTGATATTTTTTATTAAAATGGTGTATAAGGGTATATATATATAAATATATTTTATGCACTGTATATGAGCTGGCGATTTCTAAGTCTGTACTTCCGAGAGGGGTTAACCAGGCTCACTAATAAAGGTCAAGCCACTTGGCTGCCAGAATGCCCTGCTTCAGCACAGACCAGAAAGGCATTGTGATAAGCGTATCCCCGGTATTTTCAGGGGTTAATGGGAGTCCCCCCCGTCCCCCCAGTATACGCCCAGAACCATGGACCCGGTACTTGTGGTTCGAACTGTCTCCAACCAGCCATAATGTTGTGAGAGTGAAATTATGTCTAAGTCCAGCTTCGGTACATTAGAAGCAACTCTGAAACTTAACCTAAGCGTTTTTCGAAGCTACTTTTTGGCTAACTTCTTATAGGAATGTCTAGGAGCTCTGAAAATGAACGTGCGCGTCTTTCACTCTTCCCGAGGGACTTAGAAGAATTTTGTGATATTTTTTATTAAAATGGTGTATAAGGGTATATATAAATATATTTTATGCACTGTATATGAGCTGGCGATTTCTAAGTCTGTAGTTCCGAGAGGGGGTAACCAGGCTCACTAATAAAGGTCAAGCCACTTGGCTGCCAGAATGCCCTGCTTCAGCACAGACCAGAAAGGCATTGTGATAAGCGTATCCCCGGTATAGTCAGGGGTTAATGGGAGTCGTCCCCGTCCCCCCAGTATACGCCCAGAACCATGGACCCGGTACTTGTGGTTCGGACTGTCTCCAACCAGCCATAATGTTGTGAGAGTGAAATTATGTCTAAGTCCAGCTTTGGTACATTAGAAGCAACTCTGAAACTTAATCTAAGCGTTTTTCGAAGCTACTTTTTGGCTAACTTCTTATAGGAAGGTCTAGAAGCTCTAAAAATGAACGCGCGCGTCTTTCACTCTTCCCGAGGGACATAGAAGAATTTTGTGATATTTTTTATTAAAATGGTGTATAAGGGTTTATATATAAATATATTTTATGCACTGTATATGAGCTGGCGATTTCTAAGTCTGTAGTTCCGAGAGGGGGTAACCAGGCTCACTAATAAAGGTCAAGCCACTTGGCTGCCAGAATGCCCTGCTTCAGCACAGACCAGAAAGGCATTGTGATAAGCGTATCCCCGGTATAGTCAGGGGTTAATGGGAGTCGTCCCCGTCCCCCCAGTATACGCCCAGAACCATGGACCCGGTACTTGTGGTTCGGACTGTCTCCAACCAGCCATAATGTTGTGAGAGTGAAATTATGTCTAAGTCCAGCTTTGGTACATTAAAAGCAACTCTGAAACTTAACCTAAGCGTTTTTCGAAGCTACTTTTTGGCTAACTTCTTATAGGAAGGTCTAGGAGCTCTGAAAATGAACGTGCGCGTCTGTCACTCTTCCCGAGGGACTTAGAAGAATTTTGTGATATTTTTTATTAAAATGGTGTATAAGGGTATATATATAAATATATTTTATGCACTGTATATGAGCTGGCGATTTCTAAGTCTGTGGTTCCGAGTGGGGGTAACCAGGCTCACTAATAAAGGTCAAGCCACTTGGCTGCCAGAATGCCCTGCTTCAGCACAGACCAGAAAGGCATTGTGATAAGCGTATCCCCCGGTATAGTCAGGGGTTAATGGGAGTCGTCCCCGTCACCCCAGTATACGCCCAGAACCATGGACCCGGTACTTGTTGTTCGGACTGTCTCCAACCAGCCATAATGTTGTGAGAGTGAAATTATGTCTAAGTCCAGCTTTGGTACATTAGAAGCAACTCTGAAACTTAACCTAAGCGTTTTTCGAAACTACTTTTTGGCTAACTTCTTATAGGAAGGTTTAGGAGCTCTGAAAATGAATGTGCGCGTCTTTCACTCTTCCCGAGGGACTTAGAAGAATTTTGTGATATTTTTTATTAAAATGGTGTATAAGGGTATATATATAAATATATTTTATGCACTGTATATGAGCTGGCGATTTCTAAGTCTGTAGTTCCGAGAGGGGGTAACCAGACTCACTAATAAAGGTCAAGCCACTTGGCTGCCAGAATGCCCTGCTTCAGCACAGACCAGAAAGGCATTGTGATAAGCGTATCCCCGGTATAGTCAGGGGTTAATGGGAGTCGTCCCCGTCCCCCCGGTATACGCCCAGAACCATGGACCCGGTACTTGTGGTTCGGACTGTCTCCAACCAGC
Organism: Ascaphus truei; assembly: GCF_040206685.1. Taxonomy (NCBI): domain Eukaryota; kingdom Metazoa; phylum Chordata; class Amphibia; order Anura; family Ascaphidae; genus Ascaphus; species Ascaphus truei. The sequence continues at coordinate 136,958,073 of NC_134485.1, read as the reverse complement.
CATAATGTTGTGAGAGTGAAATTATGTCTAAGTCCAGCTTCGGTACATTAGAAGCAACTCTGAAACTTAACCTAAGCGTTTTTCGAAGCTACTTTTTGGCTAACTTCTTATAGGAAGGTCTTGGAGCTCTGAAAATGAACGTGCGCGTCTTTCACTCTTCCCGAGGGACTTAGAAGAATTTTGTGATATTTTTTATTAAAATGGTGTATAAGGGTATATATATAAATATATTTTATGCACTGTATATGAGCTGGCGATTTCTAAGTCTGTAGTTCCGAGAGGGGTTAACCAGGCTCACTAATAAAGGTCAAGCCACTTGGCTGCCAGAATGCCCTGCTTCAGCACAGACCAGAAAGGCATTGTGATACGCGTATCCCCGGTATTTTCAGGGGTTAATGGGAGTCCCCCCCGTCCCCCCAGTATACGCCCAGAACCATGGACCCGGTACTTGTGGTTCGAACTGTCTCCAACCAGCCATAATGTTGTGAGAGTGAAATTATGTCTAAGTCCAGCTTCGGTACATTAGAAGCAACTCTGAAACTTAACCTAAGCGTTTTTCGAAGCTACTTTTTGGCTAACTTCTTATAGGAATGTCTAGGAGCTCTGAAAATGAACGTGCGCGTCTTTCACTCTTCCCGAGGGACTTAGAAGAATTTTGTGATATTTTTTATTAAAATGGTGTATAAGGGTATATATATAAATATATTTTATGCACTGTATATGAGCTGGCGATTTCTAAGTCTGTGGTTCCGAGTGGGGGTAACCAGGCTCACTAATAAAGGTCAAGCCACTTGGCTGCCAGAATGCCCTGCTTCAGCACAGACCAGAAAGGCATTGTGATAAGCGTATCCCCGGAATAGTCAGGGGTTAATGGGAGTCGTCCCCGTCACCCCAGTATACGCCCAGAACCATGGACCCGGTACTTGTGGTTCGGACTGTCTCCAACCAGCCATAATGTTGTGAGAGTGAAATTATGTCTAAGTCCAGCTTTGGTACATTAGAAGCAACTCTGAAACTTAACCTAAGCGTTTTTCGAAGCTACTTTTTGGCTAACTTCTTATAGGAAGGTCTAGGAGCTCTGAAAATGAACGTGCGCGTCTTTCACTCTTCCCGAGGGACTTAGAAGAATTTTGTGATATTTTTTATTAAAATGGTGTATAAGTGTATATATATAAATATATTTTATGCACTGTATATGAGCTGGCGATTTCTAAGTCTGTAGTTCCGAGAGGGGGTAACCAGACTCACTAATAAAGGTCAAGCCACTTGGCTGCCAGAATGCCCTGCTTCAGCACAGACCAGAAAGGCATTGTGATAAGCGTATCCCCGGTATTTTCAGGGGTTAATGGGAGTCCCCCCCGTCCCCCCAGTATACGCCCAGAACCATGGACCCAGTACTTGTGGTTCGAACTGTCTCCAACCAGCCATAATGTTGTGAGAGTGAAATTATGTCTAAGTCCAGCTTTGGTACATTAGAAGCAACTCTGAAACTTAACCTAAGCGTTTTTCGAAGCTACTTTTTGGCTAACTTCTTATAGGAAGGTCTAGGAGCTCTGAAAATGAACGTGCGCGTCTTTCACTCTTCCCGAGGGACTTAGAAGAATTTTGTGATATTTTTTATTAAAATGGTGTATAAGGGTTTATATATAAATATATTTTATGCACTGTATATGAGCTGGCGATTTCTAAGTCTGTAGTTCCGAGAGGGGGTAACCAGGCTCACTAATAAATGTCAAGCCACTTGGCTGCCAGAATGCCCTGCTTCAGCACAGACCAGAAAGGCATTGTGATAAGCGTATCCCCGGTATAGTCAGGGGTTAATGGGAGTCGTCCCCGTCCCCCCAGTATACGCCCAGAAGCATGGACCCGGTACTTGTGGTTCGGACTGTCTCCAACCAGCCATAATGTTGTGAGAGTGAAATTATGTCTAAGTCCAGCATCGGTACATTAGAAGCAACTCTGAAACTTAACCTAAGCGTTTTTCGAAGCTACTTTTTGGCTAACTTCTTATAGGAATGTCTAGGAGCTCTGAAAATGAACGTGCGCGTCTTTCACTCTTCCCGAGGGACTTAGAAGAATTTTGTGATATTTTTTATTAAAATGGTGTATAAGGGTATATATATAAATATATTTTATGCACTGTATATGAGCTGGCGATTTCTAAGTCTGTGGTTCCGAGTGGGGGTAACCAGGCTCACTAATAAAGGTCAAGCCACTTGGCTGCCAGAATGCCCTGCTTCAGCACAGACCAGAAAGGCATTGTGATAAGCGTATCCCCGGTATAGTCAGGGGTTAATGGGAGTCGTCCCCGTCACCCCAGTATACGCCCAGAACCATGGACCCGGTACTTGTTGTTCGGACTGTCTCCAACCAGCCATAATGTTGTGAGAGTGAAATTATGTCTAAGTCCAGCTTTGGTACATTAGAAGCAACTCTGAAACTTAACCTAAGCGTTTTTCGAAACTACTTTTTGGCTAACTTCTTATAGGAAGGTTTAGGAGCTCTGAAAATGAATGTGCGCGTCTTTCACTCTTCCCGAGGGACTTAGAAGAATTTTGTGATATTTTTTATTAAAATGGTGTATAAGGGTATATATATAAATATATTTTATGCACTGTATATGAGCTGGCGATTTCTAAGTCTGTAGTTCCGAGAGGGGGTAACCAGACTCACTAATAAAGGTCAAGCCACTTGGCTGCCAGAATGCCCTGCTTCAGCACAGACCAGAAAGGCATTGTGATAAGCGTATCCCCGGTATAGTCAGGGGTTAATGGGAGTCGTCCCCGTCCCCCCGGTATACGCCCAGAACCATGGACCCGGTACTTGTGGTTCGGACTGTCTCCAACCAGCCATAATGTTGTGAGAGTGAAATTATGTCTAAGTCCAGCTTCGGTACATTAGAAGCAACTCTGAAACTTAACCTAAGCGTTTTTCGAAGCTACTTTTTGGCTAACTTCTTATAGGAAGGTCTTGGAGCTCTGAAAATGAACGTGCGCGTCTTTCACTCTTCCCGAGGGACTTAGAAGAATTTTGTGATATTTTTTATTAAAATGGTGTATAAGGGTATATATATAAATATATTTTATGCACTGTATATGAGCTGGCGATTTCTAAGTCTGTAGTTCCGAGAGGGGTTAACCAGGCTCACTAATAAAGGTCAAGCCACTTGGCTGCCAGAATGCCCTGCTTCAGCACAGACCAGAAAGGCATTGTGATACGCGTATCCCCGGTATTTTCAGGGGTTAATGGGAGTCCCCCCCGTCCCCCCAGTATACGCCCAGAACCATGGACCCGGTACTTGTGGTTCGAACTGTCTCCAACCAGCCATAATGTTGTGAGAGTGAAATTATGTCTAAGTCCAGCTTCGGTACATTAGAAGCAACTCTGAAACTTAACCTAAGCGTTTTTCGAAGCTACTTTTTGGCTAACTTCTTATAGGAATGTCTAGGAGCTCTGAAAATGAACGTGCGCGTCTTTCACTCTTCCCGAGGGACTTAGAAGAATTTTGTGATATTTTTTATTAAAATGGTGTATAAGGGTATATATATAAATATATTTTATGCACTGTATATGAGCTGGCGATTTCTAAGTCTGTGGTTCCGAGTGGGGGTAACCAGGCTCACTAATAAAGGTCAAGCCACTTGGCTGCCAGAATGCCCTGCTTCAGCACAGACCAGAAAGGCATTGTGATAAGCGTATCCCCGGAATAGTCAGGGGTTAATGGGAGTCGTCCCCGTCACCCCAGTATACGCCCAGAACCATGGACCCGGTACTTGTGGTTCGGACTGTCTCCAACCAGCCATAATGTTGTGAGAGTGAAATTATGTCTAAGTCCAGCTTTGGTACATTAGAAGCAACTCTGAAACTTAACCTAAGCGTTTTTCGAAGCTACTTTTTGGCTAACTTCTTATAGGAAGGTCTAGGAGCTCTGAAAATGAACGTGCGCGTCTTTCACTCTTCCCGAGGGACTTAGAAGAATTTTGTGATATTTTTTATTAAAATGGTGTATAAGTGTATATATATAAATATATTTTATGCACTGTATATGAGCTGGCGATTTCTAAGTCTGTAGTTCCGAGAGGGGGTAACCAGACTCACTAATAAAGGTCAAGCCACTTGGCTGCCAGAATGCCCTGCTTCAGCACAGACCAGAAAGGCATTGTGATAAGCGTATCCCCGGTATTTTCAGGGGTTAATGGGAGTCCCCCCCGTCCCCCCAGTATACGCCCAGAACCATGGACCCAGTACTTGTGGTTCGAACTGTCTCCAACCAGCCATAATGTTGTGAGAGTGAAATTATGTCTAAGTCCAGCTTTGGTACATTAGAAGCAACTCTGAAACTTAACCTAAGCGTTTTTCGAAGCTACTTTTTGGCTAACTTCTTATAGGAAGGTCTAGGAGCTCTGAAAATGAACGTGCGCGTCTTTCACTCTTCCCGAGGGACTTAGAAGAATTTTGTGATATTTTTTATTAAAATGGTGTATAAGGGTTTATATATAAATATATTTTATGCACTGTATATGAGCTGGCGATTTCTAAGTCTGTAGTTCCGAGAGGGGGTAACCAGGCTCACTAATAAATGTCAAGCCACTTGGCTGCCAGAATGCCCTGCTTCAGCACAGACCAGAAAGGCATTGTGATAAGCGTATCCCCGGTATAGTCAGGGGTTAATGGGAGTCGTCCCCGTCCCCCCAGTATACGCCCAGAACCATGGACCCGGTACTTGTGGTTCGGACTGTCTCCAACCAGCCATAATGTTGTGAGAGTGAAATTATGTCTAAGTCCAGCATCGGTACATTAGAAGCAACTCTGAAACTTAACCTAAGCGTTTTTCGAAGCTACTTTTTGGCTAACTTCTTATAGGAATGTCTAGGAGCTCTGAAAATGAACGTGCGCGTCTTTCACTCTTCCCGAGGGACTTAGAAGAATTTTGTGATATTTTTTATTAAAATGGTGTATAAGGGTATATATATAAATATATTTTATGCACTGTATATGAGCTGGCGATTTCTAAGTCTGTGGTTCCGAGTGGGGGTAACCAGGCTCACTAATAAAGGTCAAGCCACTTGGCTGCCAGAATGCCCTGCTTCAGCACAGACCAGAAAGGCATTGTGATAAGCGTATCCCCGGTATTTTCAGGGGTTAATGGGAGTCCCCCCCGTCCCCCCAGTATACGCCCAGAACCATGGACCCAGTACTTGTGGTTCGAACTGTCTCCAACCAGCCATAATGTTGTGAGAGTGAAATTATGTCTAAGTCCAGCTTTGGTACATTAGAAGCAACTCTGAAACTTAACCTAAGCGTTTTTCGAAGCTACTTTTTGGCTAACTTCTTATAGGAAGGTCTAGGAGCTCTGAAAATGAACGTGCGCGTCTTTCACTCTTCCCGAGGGACTTAGAAGAATTTTGTGATATTTTTTATTAAAATGGTGTATAAGGGTTTATATATAAATATATTTTATGCACTGTATATGAGCTGGCGATTTCTAAGTCTGTAGTTCCGAGAGGGGGTAACCAGGCTCACTAATAAATGTCAAGCCACTTGGCTGCCAGAATGCCCTGCTTCAGCACAGACCAGAAAGGCATTGTGATAAGCGTATCCCCGGTATAGTCAGGGGTTAATGGGAGTCGTCCCCGTCCCCCCAGTATACGCCCAGAACCATGGACCCGGTACTTGTGGTTCGGACTGTCTCCAACCAGCCATAATGTTGTGAGAGTGAAATTATGTCTAAGTCCAGCTTTGGTACATTAGAAGCAACTCTGAAACTTAACCTAAGCGTTTTTCGAAGCTACATTTGGCTAACTTCTTATAGGAAGGTCTAGGAGCTCTAAAAATGAACGTGCGCGTCTTTCACTCTTCCCGAGGGACTTAGAAGAATTTTGTGATATTTTTTATTAAAATGGTGTATAAGGGTATATATATATAAATATATTTTATGCACTGTATATGAGCTGGCGATTTCTAAGTCTGTGGTTCCGAGAGGGGGTAACCAGGCTCACTAATAAAGGTCAAGCCACTTGGCTGCCAGAATGCCCTGCTTCAGCACAGACCAGAAAGGCATTGTGATAAGCGTATCCCCGGTATTTTCAGGGGTTAATGGGAGTCCCCCCCGTCCCCCCAGTATACGCCCAGAACCATGGACCCGGTACTTGTGGTTCGAACTGTCTCCAACCAGCCATAATGTTGTGAGAGTGAAATTATGTCTAAGTCCAGCTTCGGTACATTAGAAGCAACTCTGAAACTTAACCTAAGCGTTTTTCGAAGCTACTTTTTGGCTAACTTCTTATAGGAATGTCTAGGAGCTCTGAAAATGAACGTGCGCGTCTTTCACTCTTCCCGAGGGACTTAGAAGAATTTTGTGATATTTTTTATTAAAATGGTGTATAAGGGTATATATATAAATATATTTTATGCACTGTATATGAGCTGGCGATTTCTAAGTCTGTGGTTCCGAGTGGGGGTAACCAGGCTCACTAATAAAGGTCAAGCCACTTGGCTGCCAGAATGCCCTGCTTCAGCACAGACCAGAAAGGCATTGTGATAAGCGTATCCCCGGTATAGTCAGGGGTTAATGGGAGTCGTCCCCGTCACCCCAGTATACGCCCAGAACCATGGACCCGGTACTTGTTGTTCGGACTGTCTCCAACCAGCCATAATGTTGTGAGAGTGAAATTATGTCTAAGTCCAGCTTTGGTACATTAGAAGCAACTCTGAAACTTAACCTAAGCGTTTTTCGAAACTACTTTTTGGCTAACTTCTTATAGGAAGGTTTAGGAGCTCTGAAAATGAATGTGCGCGTCTTTCACTCTTCCCGAGGGACTTAGAAGAATTTTGTGATATTTTTTATTAAAATGGTGTATAAGGGTATATATATAAATATATTTTATGCACTGTATATGAGCTGGCGATTTCTAAGTCTGTAGTTCCGAGAGGGGGTAACCAGACTCACTAATAAAGGTCAAGCCACTTGGCTGCCAGAATGCCCTGCTTCAGCACAGACCAGAAAGGCATTGTGATAAGCGTATCCCCGGTATAGTCAGGGGTTAATGGGAGTCGTCCCCGTCCCCCCGGTATACGCCCAGAACCATGGACCCGGTACTTGTGGTTCGGACTGTCTCCAACCAGCCATAATGTTGTGAGAGTGAAATTATGTCTAAGTCCAGCTTCGGTACATTAGAAGCAACTCTGAAACTTAACCTAAGCGTTTTTCGAAGCTACTTTTTGGCTAACTTCTTATAGGAAGGTCTTGGAGCTCTGAAAATGAACGTGCGCGTCTTTCACTCTTCCCGAGGGACTTAGAAGAATTTTGTGATATTTTTTATTAAAATGGTGTATAAGGGTATATATATAAATATATTTTATGCACTGTATATGAGCTGGCGATTTCTAAGTCTGTAGTTCCGAGAGGGGTTAACCAGGCTCACTAATAAAGGTCAAGCCACTTGGCTGCCAGAATGCCCTGCTTCAGCACAGACCAGAAAGGCATTGTGATACGCGTATCCCCGGTATTTTCAGGGGTTAATGGGAGTCCCCCCCGTCCCCCCAGTATACGCCCAGAACCATGGACCCGGTACTTGTGGTTCGAACTGTCTCCAACCAGCCATAATGTTGTGAGAGTGAAATTATGTCTAAGTCCAGCTTCGGTACATTAGAAGCAACTCTGAAACTTAACCTAAGCGTTTTTCGAAGCTACTTTTTGGCTAACTTCTTATAGGAATGTCTAGGAGCTCTGAAAATGAACGTGCGCGTCTTTCACTCTTCCCGAGGGACTTAGAAGAATTTTGTGATATTTTTTATTAAAATGGTGTATAAGGGTATATATATAAATATATTTTATGCACTGTATATGAGCTGGCGATTTCTAAGTCTGTGGTTCCGAGTGGGGGTAACCAGGCTCACTAATAAAGGTCAAGCCACTTGGCTGCCAGAATGCCCTGCTTCAGCACAGACCAGAAAGGCATTGTGATAAGCGTATCCCCGGAATAGTCAGGGGTTAATGGGAGTCGTCCCCGTCACCCCAGTATACGCCCAGAACCATGGACCCGGTACTTGTGGTTCGGACTGTCTCCAACCAGCCATAATGTTGTGAGAGTGAAATTATGTCTAAGTCCAGCTTTGGTACATTAGAAGCAACTCTGAAACTTAACCTAAGCGTTTTTCGAAGCTACTTTTTGGCTAACTTCTTATAGGAAGGTCTAGGAGCTCTGAAAATGAACGTGCGCGTCTTTCACTCTTCCCGAGGGACTTAGAAGAATTTTGTGATATTTTTTATTAAAATGGTGTATAAGTGTATATATATAAATATATTTTATGCACTGTATATGAGCTGGCGATTTCTAAGTCTGTAGTTCCGAGAGGGGGTAACCAGACTCACTAATAAAGGTCAAGCCACTTGGCTGCCAGAATGCCCTGCTTCAGCACAGACCAGAAAGGCATTGTGATAAGCGTATCCCCGGTATTTTCAGGGGTTAATGGGAGTCCCCCCCGTCCCCCCAGTATACGCCCAGAACCATGGACCCAGTACTTGTGGTTCGAACTGTCTCCAACCAGCCATAATGTTGTGAGAGTGAAATTATGTCTAAGTCCAGCTTTGGTACATTAGAAGCAACTCTGAAACTTAACCTAAGCGTTTTTCGAAGCTACTTTTTGGCTAACTTCTTATAGGAAGGTCTAGGAGCTCTGAAAATGAACGTGCGCGTCTTTCACTCTTCCCGAGGGACTTAGAAGAATTTTGTGATATTTTTTATTAAAATGGTGTATAAGGGTTTATATATAAATATATTTTATGCACTGTATATGAGCTGGCGATTTCTAAGTCTGTAGTTCCGAGAGGGGGTAACCAGGCTCACTAATAAATGTCAAGCCACTTGGCTGCCAGAATGCCCTGCTTCAGCACAGACCAGAAAGGCATTGTGATAAGCGTATCCCCGGTATAGTCAGGGGTTAATGGGAGTCGTCCCCGTCCCCCCAGTATACGCCCAGAACCATGGACCCGGTACTTGTGGTTCGGACTGTCTCCAACCAGCCATAATGTTGTGAGAGTGAAATTATGTCTAAGTCCAGCATCGGTACATTAGAAGCAACTCTGAAACTTAACCTAAGCGTTTTTCGAAGCTACTTTTTGGCTAACTTCTTATAGGAATGTCTAGGAGCTCTGAAAATGAACGTGCGCGTCTTTCACTCTTCCCGAGGGACTTAGAAGAATTTTGTGATATTTTTTATTAAAATGGTGTATAAGGGTATATATATAAATATATTTTATGCACTGTATATGAGCTGGCGATTTCTAAGTCTGTGGTTCCGAGTGGGGGTAACCAGGCTCACTAATAAAGGTCAAGCCACTTGGCTGCCAGAATGCCCTGCTTCAGCACAGACCAGAAAGGCATTGTGATAAGCGTATCCCCGGTATTTTCAGGGGTTAATGGGAGTCCCCCCCGTCCCCCCAGTATACGCCCAGAACCATGGACCCAGTACTTGTGGTTCGAACTGTCTCCAACCAGCCATAATGTTGTGAGAGTGAAATTATGTCTAAGTCCAGCTTTGGTACATTAGAAGCAACTCTGAAACTTAACCTAAGCGTTTTTCGAAGCTACTTTTTGGCTAACTTCTTATAGGAAGGTCTAGGAGCTCTGAAAATGAACGTGCGCGTCTTTCACTCTTCCCGAGGGACTTAGAAGAATTTTGTGATATTTTTTATTAAAATGGTGTATAAGGGTTTATATATAAATATATTTTATGCACTGTATATGAGCTGGCGATTTCTAAGTCTGTAGTTCCGAGAGGGGGTAACCAGGCTCACTAATAAATGTCAAGCCACTTGGCTGCCAGAATGCCCTGCTTCAGCACAGACCAGAAAGGCATTGTGATAAGCGTATCCCCGGTATAGTCAGGGGTTAATGGGAGTCGTCCCCGTCCCCCCAGTATACGCCCAGAACCATGGACCCGGTACTTGTGGTTCGGACTGTCTCCAACCAGCCATAATGTTGTGAGAGTGAAATTATGTCTAAGTCCAGCTTTGGTACATTAGAAGCAACTCTGAAACTTAACCTAAGCGTTTTTCGAAGCTACATTTGGCTAACTTCTTATAGGAAGGTCTAGGAGCTCTAAAAATGAACGTGCGCGTCTTTCACTCTTCCCGAGGGACTTAGAAGAATTTTGTGATATTTTTTATTAAAATGGTGTATAAGGGTATATATATATAAATATATTTTATGCACTGTATATGAGCTGGCGATTTCTAAGTCTGTGGTTCCGAGAGGGGGTAACCAGGCTCACTAATAAAGGTCAAGCCACTTGGCTGCCAGAATGCCCTGCTTCAGCACAGACCAGAAAGGCATTGTGATAAGCGTATCCCCGGTATTTTCAGGGGTTAATGGGAGTCCCCCCCGTCCCCCCAGTATACGCCCAGAACCATGGACCCGGTACTTGTGGTTCGAACTGTCTCCAACCAGCCATAATGTTGTGAGAGTGAAATTATGTCTAAGTCCAGCTTCGGTACATTAGAAGCAACTCTGAAACTTAACCTAAGCGTTTTTCGAAGCTACTTTTTGGCTAACTTCTTATAGGAATGTCTAGGAGCTCTGAAAATGAACGTGCGCGTCTTTCACTCTTCCCGAGGGACTTAGAAGAATTTTGTGATATTTTTTATTAAAATGGTGTATAAGGGTATATATATAAATATATTTTATGCACTGTATATGAGCTGGCGATTTCTAAGTCTGTGGTTCCGAGTGGGGGTAACCAGGCTCACTAATAAAGGTCAAGCCACTTGGCTGCCAGAATGCCCTGCTTCAGCACAGACCAGAAAGGCATTGTGATAAGCGTATCCCCGGAATAGTCAGGGGTTAATGGGAGTCGTCCCCGTCACCCCAGTATACGCCCAGAACCATGGACCCGGTACTTGTGGTTCGGACTGTCTCCAACCAGCCATAATGTTGTGAGAGTGAAATTATGTCTAAGTCCAGCTTTGGTACATTAGAAGCAACTCTGAAACTTAACCTAAGCGTTTTTCGAAGCTACTTTTTGGCTAACTTCTTATAGGAAGGTCTAGGAGCTCTGAAAATGAACGTGCGCGTCTTTCACTCTTCCCGAGGGACTTAGAAGAATTTTGTGATATTTTTTATTAAAATGGTGTATAAGTGTATATATATAAATATATTTTATGCACTGTATATGAGCTGGCGATTTCTAAGTCTGTAGTTCCGAGAGGGGGTAACCAGACTCACTAATAAAGGTCAAGCCACTTGGCTGCCAGAATGCCCTGCTTCAGCACAGACCAGAAAGGCATTGTGATAAGCGTATCCCCGGTATTTTCAGGGGTTAATGGGAGTCCCCCCCGTCCCCCCAGTATACGCCCAGAACCATGGACCCAGTACTTGTGGTTCGAACTGTCTCCAACCAGCCATAATGTTGTGAGAGTGAAATTATGTCTAAGTCCAGCTTTGGTACATTAGAAGCAACTCTGAAACTTAACCTAAGCGTTTTTCGAAGCTACTTTTTGGCTAACTTCTTATAGGAAGGTCTAGGAGCTCTGAAAATGAACGTGCGCGTCTTTCACTCTTCCCGAGGGACTTAGAAGAATTTTGTGATATTTTTTATTAAAATGGTGTATAAGGGTTTATATATAAATATATTTTATGCACTGTATATGAGCTGGCGATTTCTAAGTCTGTAGTTCCGAGAGGGGGTAACCAGGCTCACTAATAAATGTCAAGCCACTTGGCTGCCAGAATGCCCTGCTTCAGCACAGACCAGAAAGGCATTGTGATAAGCGTATCCCCGGTATAGTCAGGGGTTAATGGGAGTCGTCCCCGTCCCCCCAGTATACGCCCAGAAGCATGGACCCGGTACTTGTGGTTCGGACTGTCTCCAACCAGCCATAATGTTGTGAGAGTGAAATTATGTCTAAGTCCAGCATCGGTACATTAGAAGCAACTCTGAAACTTAACCTAAGCGTTTTTCGAAGCTACTTTTTGGCTAACTTCTTATAGGAATGTCTAGGAGCTCTGAAAATGAACGTGCGCGTCTTTCACTCTTCCCGAGGGACTTAGAAGAATTTTGTGATATTTTTTATTAAAATGGTGTATAAGGGTATATATATAAATATATTTTATGCACTGTATATGAGCTGGCGATTTCTAAGTCTGTGGTTCCGAGTGGGGGTAACCAGGCTCACTAATAAAGGTCAAGCCACTTGGCTGCCAGAATGCCCTGCTTCAGCACAGACCAGAAAGGCATTGTGATAAGCGTATCCCCGGTATAGTCAGGGGTTAATGGGAGTCGTCCCCGTCACCCCAGTATACGCCCAGAACCATGGACCCGGTACTTGTTGTTCGGACTGTCTCCAACCAGCCATAATGTTGTGAGAGTGAAATTATGTCTAAGTCCAGCTTTGGTACATTAGAAGCAACTCTGAAACTTAACCTAAGCGTTTTTCGAAACTACTTTTTGGCTAACTTCTTATAGGAAGGTTTAGGAGCTCTGAAAATGAATGTGCGCGTCTTTCACTCTTCCCGAGGGACTTAGAAGAATTTTGTGATATTTTTTATTAAAATGGTGTATAAGGGTATATATATAAATATATTTTATGCACTGTATATGAGCTGGCGATTTCTAAGTCTGTAGTTCCGAGAGGGGGTAACCAGACTCACTAATAAAGGTCAAGCCACTTGGCTGCCAGAATGCCCTGCTTCAGCACAGACCAGAAAGGCATTGTGATAAGCGTATCCCCGGTATAGTCAGGGGTTAATGGGAGTCGTCCCCGTCCCCCCGGTATACGCCCAGAACCATGGACCCGGTACTTGTGGTTCGGACTGTCTCCAACCAGCCATAATGTTGTGAGAGTGAAATTATGTCTAAGTCCAGCTTCGGTACATTAGAAGCAACTCTGAAACTTAACCTAAGCGTTTTTCGAAGCTACTTTTTGGCTAACTTCTTATAGGAAGGTCTTGGAGCTCTGAAAATGAACGTGCGCGTCTTTCACTCTTCCCGAGGGACTTAGAAGAATTTTGTGATATTTTTTATTAAAATGGTGTATAAGGGTATATATATAAATATATTTTATGCACTGTATATGAGCTGGCGATTTCTAAGTCTGTAGTTCCGAGAGGGGTTAACCAGGCTCACTAATAAAGGTCAAGCCACTTGGCTGCCAGAATGCCCTGCTTCAGCACAGACCAGAAAGGCATTGTGATACGCGTATCCCCGGTATTTTCAGGGGTTAATGGGAGTCCCCCCCGTCCCCCCAGTATACGCCCAGAACCATGGACCCGGTACTTGTGGTTCGAACTGTCTCCAACCAGCCATAATGTTGTGAGAGTGAAATTATGTCTAAGTCCAGCTTCGGTACATTAGAAGCAACTCTGAAACTTAACCTAAGCGTTTTTCGAAGCTACTTTTTGGCTAACTTCTTATAGGAATGTCTAGGAGCTCTGAAAATGAACGTGCGCGTCTTTCACTCTTCCCGAGGGACTTAGAAGAATTTTGTGATATTTTTTATTAAAATGGTGTATAAGGGTATATATATAAATATATTTTATGCACTGTATATGAGCTGGCGATTTCTAAGTCTGTGGTTCCGAGTGGGGGTAACCAGGCTCACTAATAAAGGTCAAGCCACTTGGCTGCCAGAATGCCCTGCTTCAGCACAGACCAGAAAGGCATTGTGATAAGCGTATCCCCGGAATAGTCAGGGGTTAATGGGAGTCGTCCCCGTCACCCCAGTATACGCCCAGAACCATGGACCCGGTACTTGTGGTTCGGACTGTCTCCAACCAGCCATAATGTTGTGAGAGTGAAATTATGTCTAAGTCCAGCTTTGGTACATTAGAAGCAACTCTGAAACTTAACCTAAGCGTTTTTCGAAGCTACTTTTTGGCTAACTTCTTATAGGAAGGTCTAGGAGCTCTGAAAATGAACGTGCGCGTCTTTCACTCTTCCCGAGGGACTTAGAAGAATTTTGTGATATTTTTTATTAAAATGGTGTATAAGTGTATATATATAAATATATTTTATGCACTGTATATGAGCTGGCGATTTCTAAGTCTGTAGTTCCGAGAGGGGGTAACCAGACTCACTAATAAAGGTCAAGCCACTTGGCTGCCAGAATGCCCTGCTTCAGCACAGACCAGAAAGGCATTGTGATAAGCGTATCCCCGGTATTTTCAGGGGTTAATGGGAGTCCCCCCCGTCCCCCCAGTATACGCCCAGAACCATGGACCCAGTACTTGTGGTTCGAACTGTCTCCAACCAGCCATAATGTTGTGAGAGTGAAATTATGTCTAAGTCCAGCTTTGGTACATTAGAAGCAACTCTGAAACTTAACCTAAGCGTTTTTCGAAGCTACTTTTTGGCTAACTTCTTATAGGAAGGTCTAGGAGCTCTGAAAATGAACGTGCGCGTCTTTCACTCTTCCCGAGGGACTTAGAAGAATTTTGTGATATTTTTTATTAAAATGGTGTATAAGGGTTTATATATAAATATATTTTATGCACTGTATATGAGCTGGCGATTTCTAAGTCTGTAGTTCCGAGAGGGGGTAACCAGGCTCACTAATAAATGTCAAGCCACTTGGCTGCCAGAATGCCCTGCTTCAGCACAGACCAGAAAGGCATTGTGATAAGCGTATCCCCGGTATAGTCAGGGGTTAATGGGAGTCGTCCCCGTCCCCCCAGTATACGCCCAGAACCATGGACCCGGTACTTGTGGTTCGGACTGTCTCCAACCAGCCATAATGTTGTGAGAGTGAAATTATGTCTAAGTCCAGCATCGGTACATTAGAAGCAACTCTGAAACTTAACCTAAGCGTTTTTCGAAGCTACTTTTTGGCTAACTTCTTATAGGAATGTCTAGGAGCTCTGAAAATGAACGTGCGCGTCTTTCACTCTTCCCGAGGGACTTAGAAGAATTTTGTGATATTTTTTATTAAAATGGTGTATAAGGGTATATATATAAATATATTTTATGCACTGTATATGAGCTGGCGATTTCTAAGTCTGTGGTTCCGAGTGGGGGTAACCAGGCTCACTAATAAAGGTCAAGCCACTTGGCTGCCAGAATGCCCTGCTTCAGCACAGACCAGAAAGGCATTGTGATAAGCGTATCCCCGGTATTTTCAGGGGTTAATGGGAGTCCCCCCCGTCCCCCCAGTATACGCCCAGAACCATGGACCCAGTACTTGTGGTTCGAACTGTCTCCAACCAGCCATAATGTTGTGAGAGTGAAATTATGTCTAAGTCCAGCTTTGGTACATTAGAAGCAACTCTGAAACTTAACCTAAGCGTTTTTCGAAGCTACTTTTTGGCTAACTTCTTATAGGAAGGTCTAGGAGCTCTGAAAATGAACGTGCGCGTCTTTCACTCTTCCCGAGGGACTTAGAAGAATTTTGTGATATTTTTTATTAAAATGGTGTATAAGGGTTTATATATAAATATATTTTATGCACTGTATATGAGCTGGCGATTTCTAAGTCTGTAGTTCCGAGAGGGGGTAACCAGGCTCACTAATAAATGTCAAGCCACTTGGCTGCCAGAATGCCCTGCTTCAGCACAGACCAGAAAGGCATTGTGATAAGCGTATCCCCGGTATAGTCAGGGGTTAATGGGAGTCGTCCCCGTCCCCCCAGTATACGCCCAGAACCATGGACCCGGTACTTGTGGTTCGGACTGTCTCCAACCAGCCATAATGTTGTGAGAGTGAAATTATGTCTAAGTCCAGCTTTGGTACATTAGAAGCAACTCTGAAACTTAACCTAAGCGTTTTTCGAAGCTACATTTGGCTAACTTCTTATAGGAAGGTCTAGGAGCTCTAAAAATGAACGTGCGCGTCTTTCACTCTTCCCGAGGGACTTAGAAGAATTTTGTGATATTTTTTATTAAAATGGTGTATAAGGGTATATATATATAAATATATTTTATGCACTGTATATGAGCTGGCGATTTCTAAGTCTGTGGTTCCGAGAGGGGGTAACCAGGCTCACTAATAAAGGTCAAGCCACTTGGCTGCCAGAATGCCCTGCTTCAGCACAGACCAGAAAGGCATTGTGATAAGCGTATCCCCGGTATTTTCAGGGGTTAATGGGAGTCCCCCCCGTCCCCCCAGTATACGCCCAGAACCATGGACCCGGTACTTGTGGTTCGAACTGTCTCCAACCAGCCATAATGTTGTGAGAGTGAAATTATGTCTACAGTAAGTCCAGCTTTGGTACATTAGAAGCAACTCTGAAACTTAACCTAAGCGTTTTTCGAAGCTACTTTTTGGCTAACTTCTTATAGGAAGGTCTAGGAGCTCTGAAAATGAACGTGCGCGTCTTTCACTCTTCCCGAGGGACTTAGAAGAATTTTGTGATATTTTTTATTAAAATGGTGTTTAAGGGTTTATATATAAATATATTTTATGCACTGTATATGAGCTGGCGATTTCTAAGTCTGTAGTTCCGAGAGGGGGTAACCAGGCTCACTAATAAATGTCAAGCCACATGGCTGCCAGAATGCCCTGCTTCAGCACAGACCAGAAAGGCATTGTGATAAGCGTATCCCCGGTATAGTCAGGGGTTAATGGGAGTCGTCCCCGTCCCCCCAGTATACGCCCAGAACCATGGACCCGGTACTTGTGGTTCGGACTGTCTCCAACCAGCCATAATGTTGTGAGAGTGAAATTATGTCTAAGTCCAGCTTTGGTACATTAGAAGCAACTCTGAAACTTAACCTAAGCGTTTTTCGAAGCTACTTTTTGGCTAACTTCTTATAGGAAGGTCTAGGAGCTCTGAAAATGAACGTGCGCGTCTGTCACTCTTCCCGAGGGACTTAGAAGAATTTTGTGATATTTTTTATTAAAATGGTGTATAAGGGTATATATATAAATATATTTTATGCACTGTATATGAGCTGGCGATTTCTAAGTCTGTGGTTCCGAGTGGGGGTAACCAGGCTCACTAATAAAGGTCAAGCCACTTGGCTGCCAGAATGCCCTGCTTCAGCACAGACCAGAAAGGCATTGTGATAAGCGTATCCCCGGTATTTTCAGGGGTTAATGGGAGTCGTCCCCGTCACCCCAGTATACGCCCAGAACCATGGACCCGGTACTTGTTGTTCGGACTGTCTCCAACCAGCCATAATGTTGTGAGAGTGAAATTATGTCTAAGTCCAGCTTTGGTACATTAGAAGCAACTCTGAAACTTAACCTAAGCGTTTTTCGAAGCTACTTTTTGGCTAACTTCTTATAGGAATGTCTAGGAGCTCTGAAAATGAACGTGCGCGTCTTTCACTCTTCCCGAGGGACTTAGAATAATTTTGTGATATTTTTTATTAAAATGGTGTATAAGGGTATATATATAAATATATTTTATGCACTGTATATGAGCTGGCGATTTCTAAGTCTGTAGTTCCGAGAGGGGTTAACCAGGCTCACTAATAAAGGTCAAGCCACTTGGCTGCCAGAATGCCCTGCTTCAGCACAGACCAGAAAGGCATTGTGATACGCGTATCCCCGGTATTTTCAGGGGTTAATGGGAGTCCCCCCCGTCCCCCCAGTATACGCCCAGAACCATGGACCCGGTACTTGTGGTTCGAACTGTCTCCAACCAGCCATAATGTTGTGAGAGTGAAATTATGTCTAAGTCCAGCTTCGGTACATTAGAAGCAACTCTGAAACTTAACCTAAGCGTTTTTCGAAGCTACTTTTTGGCTAACTTCTTATAGGAATGTCTAGGAGCTCTGAAAATGAACGTGCGCGTCTTTCACTCTTCCCGAGGGACTTAGAAGAATTTTGTGATATTTTTTATTAAAATGGTGTATAAGGGTATATATATAAATATATTTTATGCACTGTATATGAGCTGGCGATTTCTAAGTCTGTGGTTCCGAGAGGGGGTAACCAGGCTCACTAATAAAGGTCAAGCCACTTGGCTGCCAGAATGCCCTGCTTCAGCACAGACCAGAAAGGCATTGTGATAAGCGTATCCCCGGTATAGTCAGGGGTTAATGGGAGTCATCCCCGTCACCCCAGTATACGCCCAGAACCATGGACCCGGTACTTGTGGTTCGGACTGTCTCCAACCAGCCATAATGTTGTGAGAGTGAAATTATGTCTAAGTCCAGCTTTGGTACATTAGAAGCAACTCTGAAACTTAATCTAAGCGTTTTTCGAAGCTAATTTTTGGCTAACTTCTTATAGGAAGGTCTAGAAGCTCTAAAAATGAACGTGCGCGTCTTTCACTCTTCCCGAGGGACTTAGAAGAATTTTGTGATATTTTTTATTAAAATGGTGTATAAGGGTATATATATATATATAAATATATTTTATGCACTGTATATGAGCTGGCGATTTCTAAGTCTGTGGTTCCGAGAGGGGGTAACCAGGCTCACTAATAAAGGTCAAGCCACTTGGATGCCAGAATGCCCTGCTTCAGCACAGACCAGAAAGGCATTGTGAAAAGCGTATCCCCGGTATTTTCAGGGGTTAATGGGAGTCCCCCCCGTCCCCCCAGTATACGCCCAGAACCATGGACCCGGTACTTGTGGTTCGAACTGTCTCCAACCAGCCATAATATTGTGAGAGTGAAATTATGTCTAAGTCCAGCTTCGGTACATTAGAAGCAACTCTGAAACTTAACCTAAGCGTTTTTCGAAGCTACTTTTTGGCTAACTTCTTATAGGAAGGTCTAGGAGCTCTAAAAATGAACGTGCGCGTCTTTCACTCTTCCCGAGGGACTTAGAAGAATTTTGTGATATTTTTTATTAAAATGGTGTATAAGGGTTTACAGTATATATAAATATATTTTATGCACTGTATATGAGCTGGCGATTTCTAAGTCTGTAGTTCCGAGAGGGGGTAACCAGGCTCACTAATAAAGGTCAAGCCACTTGGCTGCCAGAATGCCCTGCTTCAGCACAGACCAGAAAGGCATTGTGATAAGCGTATCCCCGGTATTTTCAGGGGTTAATGGGAGTCCCCCCCGTCCCCCCAGTATACGCCCAGAACCATGGACCCAGTACTTGTGGTTCGAACTGTCTCCAACCAGCCATAATGTTGTGAGAGTGAAATTATGTCTAAGTCCAGCTTTGGTACATTAGAAGCAACTCTGAAACTTAACCTAAGCGTTTTTCGAAGCTACTTTTTGGCTAACTTCTTATAGGAAGGTCTAGGAGCTCTAAAAATGAACGTGCGCGTCTTTCACTCTTCCCGATGGACTTAGAAGAATTTTGTGATATTTTTTATTAAAATGGTGTATAAGGGTATATATATAAATATATTTTATGCACTGTATATGAGCTGGCGATTTCTAAGTCTGTGGTTCCGAGTGGGGGTAACCAGGCTCACTAATAAAGGTCAAGCCACTTGGCTGCCAGAATGCCCTGCTATAGCACAGACCAGAAAGGCATTGTGATAAGCGTATCCCCGGTATAGTCAGGGGTTAATGGGATTCGTCCCCGTCACCCTATTATACGCCCAGAACCATGGACCCGGTACTTGTTGTTCGGACTGTCTCCAACCAGCCATAATGTTGTGAGAGTGAAATTATGTCTAAGTCCAGCTTTGGTACATTAGAAGCAACTCTGAAACTTAACCTAAGCGTTTTTCGAAGCTACTTTTTGGCTAACTTCTTATAGGAATGTCTAGGAGCTCTGAAAATGAACGTGCGCGTCTTTCACTCTTCCCGAGGGACTTAGAATAATTTTGTGATATTTTTTATTAAAATGGTGTATAAGGGTATATATATAAATATATTTTATGCACTGTATATGAGCTGGCGATTTCTAAGTCTGTAGTTCCGAGAGGGGTTAACCAGGCTCACTAATAAAGGTCAAGCCACTTGGCTGCCAGAATGCCCTGCTTCAGCACAGACCAGAAAGGCATTGTGATACGCGTATCCCCGGTATTTTCAGGGGTTAATGGGAGTCCCCCCCGTCCCCCCAGTATACGCCCAGAACCATGGACCCGGTACTTGTGGTTCGAACTGTCTCCAACCAGCCATAATGTTGTGAGAGTGAAATTATGTCTAAGTCCAGCTTCGGTACATTAGAAGCAACTCTGAAACTTAACCTAAGCGTTTTTCGAAGCTACTTTTTGGCTAACTTCTTATAGGAATGTCTAGGAGCTCTGAAAATGAACGTGCGCGTCTTTCACTCTTCCCGAGGGACTTAGAAGAATTTTGTGATATTTTTTATTAAAATGGTGTATAAGGGTATATATATAAATATATTTTATGCACTGTATATGAGCTGGCGATTTCTAAGTCTGTGGTTCCGAGAGGGGGTAACCAGGCTCACTAATAAAGGTCAAGCCACTTGGCTGCCAGAATGCCCTGCTTCAGCACAGACCAGAAAGGCATTGTGATAAGCGTATCCCCGGTATAGTCAGGGGTTAATGGGAGTCATCCCCGTCACCCCAGTATACGCCCAGAACCATGGACCCGGTACTTGTGGTTCGGACTGTCTCCAACCAGCCATAATGTTGTGAGAGTGAAATTATGTCTAAGTCCAGCTTTGGTACATTAGAAGCAACTCTGAAACTTAATCTAAGCGTTTTTCGAAGCTAATTTTTGGCTAACTTCTTATAGGAAGGTCTAGAAGCTCTAAAAATGAACGTGCGCGTCTTTCACTCTTCCCGAGGGACTTAGAAGAATTTTGTGATATTTTTTATTAAAATGGTGTATAAGGGTATATATATATATATAAATATATTTTATGCACTGTATATGAGCTGGCGATTTCTAAGTCTGTGGTTCCGAGAGGGGGTAACCAGGCTCACTAATAAAGGTCAAGCCACTTGGATGCCAGAATGCCCTGCTTCAGCACAGACCAGAAAGGCATTGTGAAAAGCGTATCCCCGGTATTTTCAGGGGTTAATGGGAGTCCCCCCCGTCCCCCCAGTATACGCCCAGAACCATGGACCCGGTACTTGTGGTTCGAACTGTCTCCAACCAGCCATAATATTGTGAGAGTGAAATTATGTCTAAGTCCAGCTTCGGTACATTAGAAGCAACTCTGAAACTTAACCTAAGCGTTTTTCGAAGCTACTTTTTGGCTAACTTCTTATAGGAAGGTCTAGGAGCTCTAAAAATGAACGTGCGCGTCTTTCACTCTTCCCGAGGGACTTAGAAGAATTTTGTGATATTTTTTATTAAAATGGTGTATAAGGGTTTACAGTATATATAAATATATTTTATGCACTGTATATGAGCTGGCGATTTCTAAGTCTGTAGTTCCGAGAGGGGGTAACCAGGCTCACTAATAAAGGTCAAGCCACTTGGCTGCCAGAATGCCCTGCTTCAGCACAGACCAGAAAGGCATTGTGATAAGCGTATCCCCGGTATTTTCAGGGGTTAATGGGAGTCCCCCCCGTCCCCCCAGTATACGCCCAGAACCATGGACCCAGTACTTGTGGTTCGAACTGTCTCCAACCAGCCATAATGTTGTGAGAGTGAAATTATGTCTAAGTCCAGCTTTGGTACATTAGAAGCAACTCTGAAACTTAACCTAAGCGTTTTTCGAAGCTACTTTTTGGCTAACTTCTTATAGGAAGGTCTAGGAGCTCTAAAAATGAACGTGCGCGTCTTTCACTCTTCCCGATGGACTTAGAAGAATTTTGTGATATTTTTTATTAAAATGGTGTATAAGGGTATATATATAAATATATTTTATGCACTGTATATGAGCTGGCGATTTCTAAGTCTGTGGTTCCGAGTGGGGGTAACCAGGCTCACTAATAAAGGTCAAGCCACTTGGCTGCCAGAATGCCCTGCTATAGCACAGACCAGAAAGGCATTGTGATAAGCGTATCCCCGGTATAGTCAGGGGTTAATGGGAGTCGTCCCCGTCACCCCAGTATACGCCCAGAACCATGGACCCGGTACTTGTTGTTCGGACTGTCTCCAACCAGCCATAATGTTGTGAGAGTGAAATTATGTCTAAGTCCAGCTTTGGTACATTAGAAGCAACTCTGAAACTTAACCTAAGCGTTTTTCGAAGCTACTTTTTGGCTAACTTCTTATAGGAAGGTCTAGGAGCTCTGAAAATGAACGTGCGCGTCTTTCACTCTTCCCGAGGGACTTAGAAGAATTTTGTGATATTTTTTATTAAAATGGTGTATAAGGGTATATATATAAATATATTTTATGCACTTTATATGAGCTGGCGATTTCTAAGTCTGTGGTTCCGAGTGGGGGTAACCAGGCTCACTAATAAAGGTCAAGCCACTTGGCTGCCAGAATGCCCTGCTTCAGCACAGACCAGAAAGGCATTGTGATAAGCGTATCTCCGGTATAGTCAGGGGTTAATGGGAGTCGTCCCCGTCCCCCCAGTATACGCCCAGAACCATGGACCCGGAACTTGTGGTTCGGACTGTCTCCAACCAGCCATAATGTTGTGAGAGTGAAATTATGTCTAAGTCCAGCTTTGGTACATTAGAAGCAACTCTGAAACTTAACCTAAGCGTTTTTCGAAGCTACTTTTTGGCTAACTTCTTATAGGAAGGTCTAGAAGCTCTGAAAATGAACGTGCGCGTCTTTCACTCTTCCCGAGGGACTTAGAAGAATTTTGTGATATTTTTTATTAAAATGGTGTATAAGGGTATATATATAAATATATTTTATGCACTGTATATGAGCTGGCGATTTCTAAGTCTGTGGTTCCGAGAGGGGGTAACCAGGCTCACTAATAAAGGCCAAGCCACCTTGGCTGCCAGAATGCCCTGCTTCAGCACAGAGCAGAAAGGCATTGTGATTAGCGTATCCCCGGTATAGTCAGGGGTTAATGGGAGTCGTCCCCGTCACCCCAGAATACGCCCAGAATCATGGACCCGGTACTTGTGGTTCGGAATGTCTCCAACCAGCCATAATGTTGTGAGAGTGAAATTATGTCTAAGTCCAGCTTCGGTACATTAGAAGCAACTCTGAAACTTAACCTAAGCGTTTTTCGAAGCTACTTTTTGGCTAACTTCTTATAGGAAGGTCTAGGAGCTCTGAAAATGAACGTGCGCGTCTTTCACTCTTCCCGAGGGACTTAGAAGAATTTTGTGATATTTTTTATTAAAATGGTGTATAAGGGTATATATATATAAATATATTTTATGCACTGTATATGAGCTGGCGATTTCTAAGTCTGTAGTTCCGAGAGGGGGTAACCAGGCTCACTAATAAAGGTCAAGCCACTTGGCTGCCTGAATGCCCTGCTTCAGCACAGACCAGAAAGGCATTGTGATAAGCGTATCTCCGGTATAGTCAGGGGTTAATGGGAGTCGTCCCCGTCCCCCCAGTATACGCCCAGGAACCATGAACCCGGTACTTGTGGTTCGGACTGTCTCCAACCAGCCATAATGTTGTGAGAGTGAAATTATGTCTAAGTCCAGCTTTGGTACATTAGAAGCAACTCTGAAACTTAACCTAAGCGTTTTTCGAAGCTACTTTTTGGCTAACTTCTTATAGGAAGGTCTAGGATCTCTGAAAATGAACGTGCGCGTCTTTCACTCTTCCCGAGGGACTTAGAAGAATTTTGTGATATTTTTTATTAAAATGGTGTATAAGGGTATATATATAAATATATTTTATGCACTGTGTATGAGCTGGCAATTTCTAAGTCTGTGGTTACGAGAGGGGGTAACCAGGCTCACTAATAAAGGTCAAGACACTTGGCTGCCAGAATGCCCTGCTTCAGCACAGACCAGAAAGGCATTGTGATAAGCGTATCCCCGGTATAGTCAGGGGTTAATGGGAGTCGTCCCCGTCCCCCCAGTATATGCCCAGAACCATGGACCCGGTACTTGTGGTTCGGACTGTCTCCAACAAGCCATAATGTTGTGAGAGTGAAATTATGTCTAAGTCCAGCTTTGGTACATTAGAAGCAACTCTGAAACTTAACCTAAGCGTTTTTCGAAGCTACTTTTTGGCTTACTTCTTATAGGAAGGTCTAGGAGCTCTGAAAATGAACGTGCGCGTCTTTCATTCTTCCCGAGGGACTTAGAAGAATTTTGTGATATTTTTTATTAAAATGGTGTATAAGGGTATATATATAAATATATTTTATGCACTGTATATGAGCTGGCGATTTCTAAGTCTGTAGTTCCGAGAGGGGGTAACCAGGCTCACTAATAAAGGTCAAGCCACTTGGCTGCCAGAATGCCCTGCTTCAGCACAGACCAGAAAGGCATTGTGATAAGCGTATCTCCGGTATAGTCAGGGGTTAATGGGAGTCGTCCCCGTCCCCCCAGTATACGCCCAGAACCATGGACCCGGTACTTGTGGTTCGGACTGTCTCCAACCAGCCATAATGTTGTGAGAGTGAAATTATGTCTAAGTCCAGCTTTGGTACATTAGAAGCAACTCTGAAACTTAACCTAAGCGTTTTTCGAAGCTACTTTTTGGCTAACTTCTTATAGGAATGTCTAGGAGCTCTAAAAATGAACGTGCGCGTCTTTCTCTCTTCCCGAGGGACTTAGAAGAATTTTGTGATATTTTTTATTAAAATGGTGTATAAGGGTATATATATATAAATATATTTTATGCACTGTATATGAGCTGGCGATTTCTAAGTCTGTGGTTCCGAGAGGGGATAACCAAGCTCACTAATAAAGGTCAAGCCACTTGGCTGCCAGAATGCCCTGCTTCAGCACAGACCAGAAAGGCATTGTGATAAGCGTATCCCCGGTATAGTCAGGGGTTAATGGGAGTCCCCCCCGTCCCCCCAGTATACGCCCAGAACCACGGACCCGGTACTTGTGGTTCGGACTGTCTCCAACCAGCCATAATGTTGTGAGAGTGAAATTATGTCTAAGTCCAGCTTCGGTACATTAGAAGCAACTCTGAAACTTAACCTAAGCGTTTTTCGAAGCTACTTTTTGGCTAACTTCTTATAGGAAGGTCTAGAAGCTCTGAAAATGAACGTGCGCGTCTTTCACTCTTCCCGAGGGACTTAGAAGAATTTTGTGTTATTTTTTATTAAAATGGTGTATAAGGGTATATATATAAATATATTTTATGCACTGTATATGAGCTGGCGATTTCTAAGTCTGTAGTTCCGAGAGGGGGTAACCAGGCTCACTAATAAAGGTCAAGCCACTTGGCTGCCAGAATGCCCTGCTTCAGCACAGACCAGAAAGGCATTGTGATAAGCGTATCTCCGGTATAGTCAG
Source organism: Ascaphus truei (assembly GCF_040206685.1). Taxonomy (NCBI): domain Eukaryota; kingdom Metazoa; phylum Chordata; class Amphibia; order Anura; family Ascaphidae; genus Ascaphus; species Ascaphus truei. The sequence continues at coordinate 136,932,948 of NC_134485.1, read as the reverse complement.
GGGTTAATGGGAGTCGTCCCCGTCCCCCCAGTATACGCCCAGAACCATGGACCCGGTACTTGTGGTTCGAACTGTCTCCAACCAGCCATAATGTTGTGAGAGTGAAATTATGTCTAAGTCCAGCTTTGGTACATTAGAAGCAACTCTGAAACTTAACCTAAGCGTTTTTCGAAGCTACTTTTTGGCTAACTTCTTATAGGAATGTCTAGGAGCTCTAAAAATGAACGTGCGCTTCTTTCACTCTTCCCGAGGGACTTAGAAGAATTTTGTGATATTTTTAATTAAAATGGTGTATAAGGGTATATATATAAATATATTTTATGCACTGTATATGAGCTGGCGATTTCTATGTCTGTAGTTCCGAGAGGGGGTAACCAGACTCACTAATAAAGGTCAAGCCACTTGGCTGCCAGAATGCCCTGCTTCAGCACAGACCAGAAAGGCATTGTGATAAGCGTATCCCCGGTATAGTCAGGGGTTAATGGGAGTCGTCCCCGTCCCCCCGGTATACGCCCAGAACCATGGACCCGGTACTTGTGGTTCGGACTGTCTCCAACAAGCCATAATGTTGTGAGAGTGAAATTATGTCTAAGTCCAGCTTTGGTACATTAGAAGCAACTCTGAAACTTTACCTAAGCGTTTTTCGAAGCTACTTTTTGGCTAACTTCTTATAGGAATGTCTAGGAGCTCTAAAAATGAACGTGCGCGTCTTTCACTCTTCCCGAGGGACTTAGAAGAATTTTGTGATATTTTTTATTAAAATGGTGTATAAGGGTATATATATAAATATATTTTATGCACTGTATATGAGCTGGCGATTTCTAAGTCTGTGGTTCCGAGAGGGGGTAACCAGGCTCACTAATAAAGGTCAAGCCACTTGGCTGCCAGAATGCCCTGCTTCAGCACAGACCAGAAAGGCATTGTGATAAGCGTATCTCCGGTATAGTCAGGGGTTAATGGGAGTCGTCCCCGTCCCCCCAGTATACGCCCAGAACCATGGACCCGGTACTTGTGGTTCGGACTGTCTCCTTCCAGCATAATGTTGTGAGAGTGAAATTATGTCTAAGTCCAGCTTTGGTACATTAGAAGCAACTCTGAAACTTAACCTAAGCGTTTTTCGAAGCTACTTTTTGGCTAACTTCTTATAGGAAGGTCTAGGAGCTCTGAAAATGAACGTGCGCGTCTTTCACTCTTCCCGAGGGACTTAGAAGAATTTTGTGATATTTTTAATTAAAATGGTGTATAAGGGTATATATATAAATATATTTTATGCACTGTATATGAGCTGGCGATTTCTAAGTCTGTAGTTCCGAGAGGGGGTAACCAGACTCACTAATAAAGGTCAAGCCACTTGGCTGCCAGAATGCCCTGCTTCAGCACAGACCAGAAAGTCATTGTGATAAGCGTATCCCCGGTATAGTCAGGGGTTAATGGGAGTCGTCCCCGTCCCCCCAGTATACGCCCAGAACCATGGACCCGGTACTTGTGGTTCGGACTGTCTCCAACAAGCCATAATGTTGTGAGAGTGAAATTATGTCTAAGTCCAGCTTTGGTACATTAGAAGCAACTCTGAAACTTAACCTAAGCGTTTTTCGAAGCTACTTTTTGGCTAACTTCTTATAGGAATGTCTAGGAGCTCTAAAAATGAACGTGCGCGTCTTTCACTCTTCCCGAGGGACTTAGAAGAATTTTGTGATATTTTTTATTAAAATGGTGTATAAGGGTATATATATATAAATATATTTTATGCACTGTATATGAGCTGGCGATTTCTAAGTCTGTAGTTCCGAGAGGGGGTAACCAGACTCACTAATAAAGGTCAAGCCACTTGGCTGCCAGAATGCCCTGCTTCAGCACAGACCAGAAAGTCATTGTGATAAGCGTATCCCCGGTATAGTCAGGGGTTAATGGGAGTCGTCCCCGTCCCCCCAGTATACGCCCAGAACCATGGACCCGGTACTTGTGGTTCGGACTGTCTCCAACAAGCCATAATGTTGTGAGAGTGAAATTATGTCTAAGTCCAGCTTTGGTACATTAGAAGCAACTCTGAAACTTAACCTAAGCGTTTTTCGAAGCTACTTTTTGGCTAACTTCTTATAGGAAGGTCTAGGAGCTCTGAAAATGAACGTGCGCGTCTTTCATTCTTCCCGAGGGACTTAGAAGAATTTTGTGATATTTTTTATTAAAATGGTGTATAAGGGTATATATATAAATATATTTTATGCACTGTATATGAGCTGGCGATTTCTAAGTCTGTAGTTCCGAGAGGGGGTAACCAGGCTCACTAATAAAGGTCAAGCCACTTGGCTGCCAGAATGCCCTGCTTCAGCACAGACCAGAAAGGCATTGTGATAAGCGTATCTCCGGTATAGTCAGGGGTTAATGGGAGTCGTCCCCGTCCCCCCAGTATACGCCCAGAACCATGGACCCGGTACTTGTGGTTCGGACTGTCTCCAACCAGCCATAATGTTGTGAGAGTGAAATTATGTCTAAGTCCAGCTTTGGTACATTAGAAGCAACTCTGAAACTTAACCTAAGCGTTTTTCGAAGCTACTTTTTGGCTAACTTCTTATAGGAATGTCTAGGAGCTCTAAAAATGAACGTGCGCGTCTTTCACTCTTCCCGAGGGACTTAGAAGAATTTTGTGATATTTTTTATTAAAATGGTGTATAAGGGTATATATATATAAATATATTTTATGCACTGTATATGAGCTGGCGATTTCTAAGTCTGTGGTTCCGAGAGGGGATAACCAAGCTCACTAATAAAGGTCAAGCCACTTGGCTGCCAGAATGCCCTGCTTCAGCACAGACCAGAAAGGCATTGTGATAAGCGTATCCCCGGTATAGTCAGGGGTTAATGGGAGTCCCCCCCCGTCCCCCCAGTATACGCCCAGAACCACGGACCCGGTACTTGTGGTTCGGACTGTCTCCAACCAGCCATAATGTTGTGAGAGTGAAATTATGTCTAAGTCCAGCTTCGGTACATTAGAAGCAACTCTGAAACTTAACCTAAGCGTTTTTCGAAGCTACTTTTTGGCTAACTTCTTATAGGAAGGTCTAGAAGCTCTGAAAATGAACGTGCGCGTCTTTCACTCTTCCCGAGGGACTTAGAAGAATTTTGTGTTATTTTTTATTAAAATGGTGTATAAGGGTATATATATAAATATATTTTATGCACTGTATATGAGCTGGCGATTTCTAAGTCTGTAGTTCCGAGAGGGGGTAACCAGGCTCACTAATAAAGGTCAAGCCACTTGGCTGCCAGAATGCCCTGCTTCAGCACAGACCAGAAAGGCATTGTGATAAGCGTATCTCCGGTATAGTCAGGGGTTAATGGGAGTCGTCCCCGTCCCCCCAGTATACGCCCAGAACCATGGACCCGGTACTTGTGGTTCGAACTGTCTCCAACCAGCCATAATGTTGTGAGAGTGAAATTATGTCTAAGTCCAGCTTTGGTACATTAGAAGCAACTCTGAAACTTAACCTAAGCGTTTTTCGAAGCTACTTTTTGGCTAACTTCTTATAGGAATGTCTAGGAGCTCTAAAAATGAACGTGCGCGTCTTTCACTCTTCCCGAGGGACTTAGAAGAATTTTGTGATATTTTTTATTAAAATGGTGTATAAGGGTATATATATATAAATATATTTTATGCACTGTATATGAGCTGGCGATTTCTAAGTCTGTGGTTCCGAGAGGGGGTAACCAAGCTCACTAATAAAGGTCAAGCCACTTGGCTGCCAGAATGCCCTGCTTCAGCACAGACCAGAAAGGCATTGTGATAAGCGTATCCCCGGTATAGTCAGGGGTTAATGGGAGTCGTCCCCGTCCCCCCAGTATATGCCCAGAACCATGGACCCGGTACTTGTGGTTCGGACTGTCTCCAACAAGCCATAATGTTGTGAGAGTGAAATTATGTCTAAGTCCAGCTTTGGTACATTAGAAGCAACTCTGAAACTTAACCTAAGCGTTTTTCGAAGCTACTTTTTGGCTAACTTCTTATAGGAAGGTCTAGGAGCTCTGAAAATGAACGTGCGCGTCTTTCATTCTTCCCGAGGGACTTAGAAGAATTTTGTGATATTTTTTATTAAAATGGTGTATAAGGGTATATATATAAATATATTTTATGCACTGTATATGAGCTGGCGATTTCTAAGTCTGTAGTTCCGAGAGGGGATAACCAAGCTCACTAATAAAGGTCAAGCCACTTGGCTGCCAGAATGCCCTGCTTCAGCACAGACCAGAAAGGCATTGTGATAAGCGTATCCCCGGTATAGTCAGGGGTTAATGGGAGTCCCCCCCGTCCCCCCAGTATACGCCCAGAACCACGGACCCGGTACTTGTGGTTCGGACTGTCTCCAACCAGCCATAATGTTGTGAGAGTGAAATTATGTCTAAGTCCAGCTTCGGTACATTAGAAGCAACTCTGAAACTTAACCTAAGCGTTTTTCGAAGCTACTTTTTGGCTAACTTCTTATAGGAAGGTCTAGAAGCTCTGAAAATGAACGTGCGCGTCTTTCACTCTTCCCGAGGGACTTAGAAGAATTTTGTGTTATTTTTTATTAAAATGGTGTATAAGGGTATATATATAAATATATTTTATGCACTGTATATGAGCTGGCGATTTCTAAGTCTGTAGTTCCGAGAGGGGGTAACCAGGCTCACTAATAAAGGTCAAGCCACTTGGCTGCCAGAATGCCCTGCTTCAGCACAGACCAGAAAGGCATTGTGATAAGCGTATCTCCGGTATAGTCAGGGGTTAATGGGAGTCGTCCCCGTCCCCCCAGTATACGCCCAGAACCATGGACCCGGTACTTGTGGTTCGAACTGTCTCCAACCAGCCATAATGTTGTGAGAGTGAAATTATGTCTAAGTCCAGCTTTGGTACATTAGAAGCAACTCTGAAACTTAACCTAAGCGTTTTTCGAAGCTACTTTTTGGCTAACTTCTTATAGGAATGTCTAGGAGCTCTAAAAATGAACGTGCGCTTCTTTCACTCTTCCCGAGGGACTTAGAAGAATTTTGTGATATTTTTAATTAAAATGGTGTATAAGGGTATATATATAAATATATTTTATGCACTGTATATGAGCTGGCGATTTCTAAGTCTGTAGTTCCGAGAGGGGGTAACCAGACTCACTAATAAAGGTCAAGCCACTTGGCTGCCAGAATGCCCTGCTTCAGCACAGACCAGAAAGGCATTGTGATAAGCGTATCCCCGGTATAGTCAGGGGTTAATGGGAGTCGTCCCCGTCCCCCCGGTATACGCCCAGAACCATGGACCCGGTACTTGTGGTTCGGACTGTCTCCAACAAGCCATAATGTTGTGAGAGTGAAATTATGTCTAAATCCAGCTTTGGTACATTAGAAGCAACTCTGAAACTTTACCTAAGCTTTTTTCGAAGCTACTTTTTGGCTAACTTCTTATAGGAATGTCTAGGAGCTCTAAAAATGAACGTGCGCGTCTTTCACTCTTCCCGAGGGACTTAGAAGAATTTTGTGATATTTTTTATTAAAATGGTGTATAAGGGTATATATATATATAAATATATTTTATGCACTGTATATGAGCTGGCGATTTCTAAGTCTGTGGTTCCGAGAGGGGGTAACCAAGCTCACTAATAAAGGTCAAGCCACTTGGCTGCCAGAATGCCCTGCTTCAGCACAGACCAGAAAGGCATTGTGATAAGCGTATCCCCGGTATAGTCAGGGGTTAATGGGAGTCCCCCCCGTCCCCCCAGTATACGCCCAGAACCACGGACCCGGTACTTGTGGTTCGGACTGTCTCCAACCAGCCATAATGTTGTGAGAGTGAAATTATGTCTAAGTCCAGCTTCGGTACATTAGAAGCAACTCTGAAACTTAACCTAAGCGTTTTTCGAAGCTACTTTTTGGCTAACTTCTTATAGGAAGGTCTAGGAGCTCTGAAAATGAACGTGCGCGTCTTTCACTCTTCCCGAGGGACTTAGAAGAATTTTGTGATATTTTTTATTAAAATGGTGTATAAGGGTATATATATAAATATATTTTATGCACTGTATATGAGCTGGCGATTTCTAAGTCTGTGGTTCCGAGAGGGGGTAACCAGGCTCACTAATAAAGGTCAAGCCACTTGGCTGCCAGAATGCCCTGCTTCAGCACAGACCAGAAAGGCATTGTGATAAGCGTATCTCCGGTATAGTCAGGGGTTAATGGGAGTCGTCCCCGTCCCCCCAGTATACGCCCAGAACCATGGACCCGGTACTTGTGGTTCGGACTGTCTCCTTCCAGCATAATGTTGTGAGAGTGAAATTATGTCTAAGTCCAGCTTTGGTACATTAGAAGCAACTCTGAAACTTAACCTAAGCGTTTTTCGAAGCTACTTTTTGGCTAACTTCTTATAGGAAGGTCTAGGAGCTCTGAAAATGAACGTGCGCGTCTTTCACTCTTCCCGAGGTACTTAGAAGAATTTTGTGATATTTTTAATTAAAATGGTGTATAAGGGTATATATATAAATATATTTTATGCACTGTATATGAGCTGGCGATTTCTAAGTCTGTAGTTCCGAGAGGGGGTAACCAGACTCACTAATAAAGGTCAAGCCACTTGGCTGCCAGAATGCCCTGCTTCAGCACAGACCAGAAAGTCATTGTGATAAGCGTATCCCCGGTATAGTCAGGGGTTAATGGGAGTCGTCCCCGTCCCCCCAGTATACGCCCAGAACCATGGACCCGGTACTTGTGGTTCGGACTGTCTCCAACAAGCCATAATGTTGAGAGTGAAATTATGTCTAAGTCCAGCTTTGGTACATTAGAAGCAACTCTGAAACTTAACCTAAGCGTTTTTCGAAGCTACTTTTTGGCTAACTTCTTATAGGAATGTCTAGGAGCTCTAAAAATGAACGTGCGCGTCTTTCACTCTTCCCGAGGGACTTAGAAGAATTTTGTGATATTTTTTATTAAAATGGTGTATAAGGGTATATATATATAAATATATTTTATGCACTGTATATGAGCTGGCGATTTCTAAGTCTGTGGTTCCGAGAGGGGGTAACCAAGCTCACTAATAAAGGTCAAGCCACTTGGCTGCCAGAATGCCCTGCTTCAGCACAGACCAGAAAGGCATTGTGATAAGCGTATCCCCGGTATAGTCAGGGGTTAATGGGAGTCCCCCCCGTCCCCCCAGTATACGCCCAGAACCACGGACCCGGTACTTGTGGTTCGGACTGTCTCCAACCAGCCATAATGTTGTGAGAGTGAAATTATGTCTAAGTCCAGCTTCGGTACATTAGAAGCAACTCTGAAACTTAACCTAAGCGTTTTTCGAAGCTACTTTTTTGCTAACTTCTTATAGGAAGGTCTAGGAGCTCTAAAAAAAGAACGTGCGCGTCTTTCACTCTTCCCGAGGGACTTAGAAGAATTTTGTGATATTTTTTATTAAAATGGTGTATAAGGGTATATATATAAATATATTTTATGCACTGTATATGAGCTGGCGATTTCTAAGTCTGTGGTTCCGAGAGGGGGTAACCAGGCTCACTAATAAAGGTCAAGCCACTTGGCTACCAGAATGCCATGCTTCAGCACAGACCAGAAAGGCATTGTGATAAGCGTATCTCCGGTATAGTCAGGGGTTAATGGGATTCGTCCCCGTCCCCCCAGTATACGCCCAGAACCATGGACCCGGTACTTGTGGTTCGGACTGTCTCCAACCAGCATAATGTTGTGAGAGTGAAATTATGTCTAAGTCCAGCTTCGGTACATTAGAAGCAACTCTGAAACTTAACCTAAGCGTTTTTCGAAGCTACTTTTTGGCTAACTTCTTATAGGAAGGTCTAGAAGCTCTGAAAATGAACGTGCGCGTCTTTCACTCTTCCCGAGGGACTTAGAAGAATTTTGTGTTATTTTTTATTAAAATGGTGTATAAGGGTATATATATAAATATATTTTATGCACTGTATATGAGCTGGCGATTTCTAAGTCTGTAGTTCCGAGAGGGGGTAACCAGGCTCACTAATAAAGGTCAAGCCACTTGGCTGCCAGAATGCCCTGCTTCAGCACAGACCAGAAAGGCATTGTGATAAGCGTATCTCCGGTATAGTCAGGGGTTAATGGGAGTCGTCCCCGTCCCCCCAGTATACGCCCAGAACCATGGACCCGGTACTTGTGGTTCGAACTGTCTCCAACCAGCCATAATGTTGTGAGAGTGAAATTATGTCTAAGTCCAGCTTTGGTACATTAGAAGCAACTCTGAAACTTAACCTAAGCGTTTTTCGAAGCTACTTTTTGGCTAACTTCTTATAGGAATGTCTAGGAGCTCTAAAAATGAACGTGCGCTTCTTTCACTCTTCCCGAGGGACTTAGAAGAATTTTGTGATATTTTTAATTAAAATGGTGTATAAGGGTATATATATAAATATATTTTATGCACTGTATATGAGCTGGCGATTTCTAAGTCTGTAGTTCCGAGAGGGGGTAACCAGACTCACTAATAAAGGTCAAGCCACTTGGCTGCCAGAATGCCCTGCTTCAGCACAGACCAGAAAGGCATTGTGATAAGCGTATCCCCGGTATAGTCAGGGGTTAATGGGAGTCGTCCCCGTCCCCCCGGTATACGCCCAGAACCATGGACCCGGTACTTGTGGTTCGGACTGTCTCCAACAAGCCATAATGTTGTGAGAGTGAAATTATGTCTAAATCCAGCTTTGGTACATTAGAAGCAACTCTGAAACTTTACCTAAGCGTTTTTCGAAGCTACTTTTTGGCTAACTTCTTATAGGAATGTCTAGGAGCTCTAAAAATGAACGTGCGCGTCTTTCACTCTTCCCGAGGGACTTAGAAGAATTTTGTGATATTTTTTATTAAAATGGTGTATAAGGGTATATATATATATAAATATATTTTATGCACTGTATATGAGCTGGCGATTTCTAAGTCTGTGGTTCCGAGAGGGGGTAACCAAGCTCACTAATAAAGGTCAAGCCACTTGGCTGCCAGAATGCCCTGCTTCAGCACAGACCAGAAAGGCATTGTGATAAGCGTATCCCCGGTATAGTCAGGGGTTAATGGGAGTCCCCCCCGTCCCCCCAGTATACGCCCAGAACCACGGACCCGGTACTTGTGGTTCGGACTGTCTCCAACCAGCCATAATGTTGTGAGAGTGAAATTATGTCTAAGTCCAGCTTCGGTACATTAGAAGCAACTCTGAAACTTAACCTAAGCGTTTTTCGAAGCTACTTTTTGGCTAACTTCTTATAGGAAGGTCTAGGAGCTCTGAAAATGAACGTGCGCGTCTTTCACTCTTCCCGAGGGACTTAGAAGAATTTTGTGATATTTTTTATTAAAATGGTGTATAAGGGTATATATATAAATATATTTTATGCACTGTATATGAGCTGGCGATTTCTAAGTCTGTGGTTCCGAGAGGGGGTAACCAGGCTCACTAATAAAGGTCAAGCCACTTGGCTGCCAGAATGCCCTGCTTCAGCACAGACCAGAAAGGCATTGTGATAAGCGTATCTCCGGTATAGTCAGGGGTTAATGGGAGTCGTCCCCGTCCCCCCAGTATACGCCCAGAACCATGGACCCGGTACTTGTGGTTCGGACTGTCTCCTTCCAGCATAATGTTGTGAGAGTGAAATTATGTCTAAGTCCAGCTTTGGTACATTAGAAGCAACTCTGAAACTTAACCTAAGCGTTTTTCGAAGCTACTTTTTGGCTAACTTCTTATAGGAAGGTCTAGGAGCTCTGAAAATGAACGTGCGCGTCTTTCACTCTTCCCGAGGTACTTAGAAGAATTTTGTGATATTTTTAATTAAAATGGTGTATAAGGGTATATATATAAATATATTTTATGCACTGTATATGAGCTGGCGATTTCTAAGTCTGTAGTTCCGAGAGGGGGTAACCAGACTCACTAATAAAGGTCAAGCCACTTGGCTGCCAGAATGCCCTGCTTCAGCACAGACCAGAAAGTCATTGTGATAAGCGTATCCCCGGTATAGTCAGGGGTTAATGGGAGTCGTCCCCGTCCCCCCAGTATACGCCCAGAACCATGGACCCGGTACTTGTGGTTCGGACTGTCTCCAACAAGCCATAATGTTGAGAGTGAAATTATGTCTAAGTCCAGCTTTGGTACATTAGAAGCAACTCTGAAACTTAACCTAAGCGTTTTTCGAAGCTACTTTTTGGCTAACTTCTTATAGGAATGTCTAGGAGCTCTAAAAATGAACGTGCGCGTCTTTCACTCTTCCCGAGGGACTTAGAAGAATTTTGTGATATTTTTTATTAAAATGGTGTATAAGGGTATATATATATAAATATATTTTATGCACTGTATATGAGCTGGCGATTTCTAAGTCTGTGGTTCCGAGAGGGGGTAACCAAGCTCACTAATAAAGGTCAAGCCACTTGGCTGCCAGAATGCCCTGCTTCAGCACAGACCAGAAAGGCATTGTGATAAGCGTATCCCCGGTATAGTCAGGGGTTAATGGGAGTCCCCCCCGTCCCCCCAGTATACGCCCAGAACCACGGACCCGGTACTTGTGGTTCGGACTGTCTCCAACCAGCCATAATGTTGTGAGAGTGAAATTATGTCTAAGTCCAGCTTCGGTACATTAGAAGCAACTCTGAAACTTAACCTAAGCGTTTTTCGAAGCTACTTTTTTGCTAACTTCTTATAGGAAGGTCTAGGAGCTCTAAAAAAAGAACGTGCGCGTCTTTCACTCTTCCCGAGGGACTTAGAAGAATTTTGTGATATTTTTTATTAAAATGGTGTATAAGGGTATATATATAAATATATTTTATGCACTGTATATGAGCTGGCGATTTCTAAGTCTGTGGTTCCGAGAGGGGGTAACCAGGCTCACTAATAAAGGTCAAGCCACTTGGCTACCAGAATGCCATGCTTCAGCACAGACCAGAAAGGCATTGTGATAAGCGTATCTCCGGTATAGTCAGGGGTTAATGGGATTCGTCCCCGTCCCCCCAGTATACGCCCAGAACCATGGACCCGGTACTTGTGGTTCGGACTGTCTCCAACCAGCATAATGTTGTGAGAGTGAAATTATGTCTAAGTCCAGCTTTGGTACATTAGAAGCAACTCTGAAACTTAACCTAAGCGTTTTTCGAAGCTACTTTTTGGCTAACTTCTTATAGGAAGGTCTAGGAGCTCTGAAAATGAACGTGCGCGTCTTTCACTCTTCCCGAGGGACTTAGAAGAATTTTGTGATATTTTTAATTAAATTGGTGTATAAGGGTATATATATAAATATATTTTATGCACTGTATATGAGCTGGCGATTTCTAAGTCTGTAGTTCCGAGAGGGGGTAACCAGACTCACTAATAAAGGTCAAGCCACTTGGCTGCCAGAATGCCCTGCTTCAGCACAGACCAGAAAGGCATTGTGATAAGCGTATCCCCGGTATAGTCAGGGGTTAATGGGAGTCGTCCCCGTCACCCCGGTATACGCCCAGAACCATGGACCCGGTACTTGTGGTTCGGACTGTCTCCAACAAGCCATAATGTTGTGAGAGTGAAATTATGTCTAAGTCCAGCTTTGGTACATTAGAAGCAACTCTGAAACTTAACCTAAGCGTTTTTCGAAGCTACTTTTTGGCTAACTTCTTATAGGAAGGTCTAGGAGCTCTGAAAATGAACGTGCGCGTCTTTCACTCTTCCCGAGGGACTTAGAAGAATTTTGTGATATTTTTTATTAAAATGGTGTATAAGGGTATATATATAAATATATTTTATGCACTGTATATGAGCTGGCGATTTCTAAGTCTGTAGTTCCGAGAGGGGGTAACCAGACTCACTAATAAAGGTCAAGCTACTTGGCTGCCAGAATGCCCTGCTTCAGCACAGACCAGAAAGGCATTGTGATAAGCGTATCCCCGGTATAGTCAGGGGTTAATGGGAGTCGTCCCCGTCCCCCCAGTATACGCCCAGAACCATGGACCCGGTACTTGTGGTTCGGACTGTCTCCAACCAGCCATAATGTTGTGAGAGTGAAATTATGTCTAAGTCCAGCTTCGGTACATTAGAAGCAACTCTGAAACTTAATCTAAGCGTTTTCGAAGCTACTTTTTGGCTAACTTCTTATAGGAAGGTCTAGGAGCTCTGAAAATGAACGTGCGCGTCTTTCATTCTCCCCGAGGGACTTAGAAGAATTTTGTGATATTTTTTATTAAAATGGTGTATAAGGGTATATATATAAATATATTTTATGCACTGTATATGAGCTGGCGATTTCTAAGTCTGTAGTTCCGAGAGGGGGTAACCAGGCTCACTAATAAAGGTCAAGCCACTTGGCTGCCAGAATGCCCTGCTTCAGCACAGACCAGAAAGGCATTGTGATAAGCGTATCTCCGGTATAGTCAGGGGTTAATGGGAGTCGTCCCCGTCCCCCCAGTATACGCCCAGAACCATGGACCCGGTACTTGTGGTTCGGACTGTCTCCAACCAGCCATAATGTTGTGAGAGTGAAATTATGTCTAAGTCCAGCTTTGGTACATTAGAAGCAACTCTGAAACTTAACCTAAGCGTTTTTCGAAGCTACTTTTTGGCTAACTTCTTATAGGAATGTCTAGCAGCTCTAAAAATGAACGTGCGCGTCTTTCACTCTTCCCGAGGGACTTAGAAGAATTTTGTGATATTTTTTATTAAAATGGTGTATAAGGGTATATATATATAAATATATTTTATGCACTGTATATGAGCTGGCGATTTCTACGTCTGTGGTTCCGAGAGGGGGTAACCAAGCTCACTAATAAAGGTCAAGCCACTTGGCTGCCAGAATGCCCTACTTCAGCACAGACCAGAAAGGCATTGTGATAAGCGTATCCCCGGTATAGTCAGGGGTTAATGGGAGTCCCCCCCGTCCCCCCAGTATACGCCCAGAACAACGGACCCGGTACTTGTGGTTCGGACTGTCTCCAACCAGCCATAATGTTGTGAGAGTGAAATTATGTCTAAGTCCAGCTTTGGTACATTAGAAGCAACTCTGAAACTTAACCTAAGCGTTTTTCGAAGCTACTTTTTGGCTAACTTCTTATAGGAAGGTCTAGGAGCTCTGAAAATGAACGTGCGCGTCTTTCAATCTTCCCGAGGGACTTAGAAAAATTTTGTGATATTTTTTATTAAAATGGTGTATAAGGGTATATATATAAATATATTTTATGCACTGTAAATGAGATGGCGATTTCTAAGTCTGTGGTTCCGAGCGGGGGTAACCAGGCTCACTAATAAAGGTCAAGCCACTTGGCTGCCAGAATGCCCTGCTTCAGCACAGACCAGAAAGGCATTGTGATAAGCGTATCCCCGGTATAGTCAGGGGTTAATGGGAGTCGTCCCCGTCACCCCAGTATACGCCCAGAACCATGGACCCGGTACTTGTTGTTCGGACTGTCTCCAACCAGCCATAATGTTGTGAGAGTGAAATTATGTCTAAGTCCAGCTTTGGTACATTAGAAGCAACTCTGAAACTTAACCTAAGCGTTTTTCGAAGCTACTTTTTGGCTAACTTCTTATAGGAAGGTCTAGGAGCTCTGAAAATGAACGTGCGCGTCTTTCACTCTTCCCGAGGGACTTAGAAGAATTTTGTAATATTTTTTATTAAAATGGTGTATAAGGGTATATATAAATATATTTTATGCACTGTATATGAGCTTGCGATTTCTAAGTCTGTAGTTCCGAGAGGGGGTAACCAGGCTCACTAATAAAGGTCAAGCCACTTGGCTGCCAGAATGCCCTGCTTCAGCACAGACCAGAAAGGCATTGTGATAAGCGTATCCCCGGTATAGTCAGGGGTTAATGGGAGTCGTCCCCGTCACCCCAGTATACGCCCAGAACCATGGACCCGGTACTTGTTGTTCGGACTGTCTCCAACCAGCCATAATGTTGTGAGTGTGAAATTATGTCTAAGTCCAGCTTTGGTACATTAGAAGCAACTCTGAAACTTAACCTAAGCGTTTTTCGAAGCTACTTTTTGGCTAACTTCTTATAGGAAGGTCTAGGAGCTCTAAAAATGAACGTGCGCGTCTTTCACTCTTCCCGAGGGACTTAGAAGAATTTTGTGATATTTTTTATTAAAATGGTGTATAAGGGTATATATATAAAAATATATTTAATGAACTGTATATGAGCTGGCGATTTCTAAGTCTGTGGTTCCGAGAGGGGGTAACCAGGCTCACTAATAAAGGTCAAGCCACTTGGCTGCCAGAATGCCCTGCTTCAGCACAGACCAGAAAGGCATTGTGATAAGCATATCCCCGGTATTTTCAGGGGTTAATGGGAGTCCCCCCCGTCCCCCCAGTATACGCCCAGAACCATGGACCCGGTACTTGTGCTTCGAACTGTCTCCAACCAGCCATAATGTTGTGAGAGTGAAAAGATGTCTAAGTCCAGCTTCGGTACATTAGAAGCAACTCTGAAACTTAACCTAAGCGTTTTTCGAAGCTACTTTTTGGCTAACTTCTTATAGGAAGGTCTAGGAGCTCTAAAAATGAACGTGCGCGTCTTTCACTCTTCCCGAGGGACTTAGAAGAATTTTGTGATATTTTTTATTAAAATGGTGTATAAGGGTATATATATAAATATATTTTATGCACTGTATATGAGCTGGCGATTTCTAAGTCTGTGGTTCCGAGAGGGGGTAACCAGGCTCACTAATAAAGGTCAAGCCACTTGGCTACCAGAATGCCCTGCTTCAGCACAGACCAGAAAGGCATTGTGATAAGCGTATCTCCGGTATAGTCAGGGGTTAATGGGAGTCGTCCCCGTCCCCCCAGTATACGCCCAGAACCATGGACCCGGTACTTGTGGTTCGGACTGTCTCCAACCAGCCATAATGTTGTGAGAGTGAAATTATGTCTAAGTCCAGCTTTGGTACATTAGAAGCAACTCTGAAACTTAACCTAAGCGTTTTTCGAAGCTACTTTTTCGCTAACTTCTTATAGGAAGGTCTAGGAGCTCTGAAAATGAACGTGCGCGTCTTTCAATCTTCCCGAGGGACTTAGAAGAATTGTGTGATATTTTTTATTAAAATGGTGTATAAGGGTATATATATAAATATATTTTATGCACTGTAAATGAGCTGGCGATTTCTAAGTCTGTGGTTCCGAGAGGGGGTAACCAGGCTCACTAATAAAGGTCAAGCCACTTGGCTGCCAGAATGCCCTGCTTCAGCACAGACCAGAAAGGCATTGTGATAAGCGTATCCCCGGTATAGTCAGGGGTTAATGGGAGTCGTCCCCGTCACCCCAGTATACGCCCAGAACCATGGACCCGGTACTTGTTGTTCGGACTGTCTTCAACCAGCCATAATGTTGTGAGAGTGAAATTATGTCTAAGTCCAGCTTTGGTACATTAGAAGCAACTCTGAAACTTAACCTAAGCGTTTTTCGAAGCTACTTTTTGGCTAACTTCTTATAGGAATGTCTAGGAGCTCTGAAAATGAACGTGCGCGTCTTTCACTCTTCCCGAGGGACTTAGAAGAATTTTGTGATATTTTTTTATTAAAATGGTGTATAAGGGTATATATAAATATATTTTATGCACTGTATATGAGCTTGCGATTTCTAAGTCTGTAGTTCCGAGAGGGGGTAACCAGGCTCACTAATAAAGGTCAAGCCACTTGGCTGCCAGAATGCCCTGCTTCAGCACAGACCAGAAAGGCATTGTGATAAGCGTATCCCCGGTATAGTCAGGGGTTAATGGGAGTCGTACCCGTCACCCCAGTATACGCCCAGAACCATGGACCCGGTACTTGTTGTTCGGACTGTCTCCAACCAGCCATAATGTTGTGAGAGTGAAATTATGTCTAAGTCCAGCTTTGGTACATTAGAAGCAACTCTGAAACTTAACCTAAGCGTTTTTCGAAGCTACTTTTTGGCTAACTTCTTATAGGAAGGTCTAGGAGCTCTAAAAATGAACGTGCGCGTCTTTCACTCTTCCCGAGGGACTTAGAAGAATTTTGTGATATTTTTTATTAAAATGGTGTATAAGGGTATATATATATAAATATATTTAATGCACTGTATATGAGCTGGCGATTTCTAAGTCTGTGGTTCCGAGAGGGGGTAACCAGGCTCACTAATAAAGGTCAAGCCACTTGGCTGCCAGAATGCCCTGCTTCAGCACAGACCAGAAAGGCATTGTGATAAGCATATCCCCGGTATTTTCAGGGGTTAATGGGAGTCCCCCCCGTCCCCCCAGTATACGCCCAGAACCATGGACCCGGTACTTGTGCTTCGAACTGTCTCCAACCAGCCATAATGTTGTGAGAGTGAAATTATGTCTAAGTCCAGCTTCGGTACATTAGAAGCAACTCTGAAACTTAACCTAAGCGTTTTTCGAAGCTACTTTTTGGCTAACTTCTTATAGGAATGTCTAGGAGCTCTAAAAAATGAACGTGCGCGTCTTTCACTCTTCCCGAGGGACTTAGAAGAATTTTGTGATATTTTTTATTAAAATGGTGTATAAGGGTATATATATAAATATATTTTATGCACTGTATATGAGCTGGCGATTTCTAAGTCTGTGGTTCCGAGAGGGGGTAACCAGGCTCACTAATAAAGGTCAAGCCACTTGGCTGCCAGAATGCCCTGCTTCAGCACAGACCAGAAAGGCATTGTGATAAGCGTATCCCCGGTATAGTCAGGGGTTAATGGGAGTCGTCCCCGTCACCCCAGTATACGCCCAGAACCATGGACCCGGTACTTGTTGTTCGGACTGTCTCCAACCAGCCATAATGTTGTGAGAGTGAAATTATGTCTAAGTCCTGCTTCGGTACATTAGAAGCAACTCTGAAACTTAACCTAAGCGTTTTTCGAAGCTACTTTTTGGCTAACTTCTTATAGGAATGTCTAGGAGCTCTGAAAATGAACGTGCGCGTCTTTCACTCTTCCCGAGGGACTTAGAAGAATTTTGTGATATTTTTTATTAAAATGGTGTATAAGGGTATATATATAAATATATTTTATGCACTGTATATGAGCTGGCGATTTCTAAGTCTGTGGTTCCGAGAGGGGGTAACCAGGCTCACTAATAAAGGTCAAGCCACTTGGCTGCCAGAATGCCCTGCTTCAGCACAGACCAGAAAGGCATTGTGATAAGCGTATCCCCGGTATAGTCAGGGGTTAATGGGAGTCGTCCCCGTCACCCCAGTATACGCCCAGAACCATGGACCCGGTACTTGTTGTTCGGACTGTCTCCAACCAGCCATAATGTTGTGAGTGTGAAATTATGTCTAAGTCCAGCTTTGGTACATTAGAAGCAACTCTGAAACTTAACCTAAGCGTTTTTCGAAGCTACTTTTTGGCTAACTTCTTATAGGAAGGTCTAGGAGCTCTAAAAATGAACGTGCGCGTCTTTCACTCTTCCCGAGGGACTTAGAAGAATTTTGTGATATTTTTTTATTAAAATGGTGTATAAGGGTACTGTATATATATATAAATATATTTAATGCACTGTATATGAGCTGGCGATTTCTAAGTCTGTGGTTCCGAGAGGGGGTAACCAGGCTCACTAATAAAGGTCAAGCCACTTGGCTGCCAGAATGCCCTGCTTCAGCACAGACCAGAAAGGCATTGTGATAAGCATATCCCCGGTATTTTCAGGGGTTAATGGGAGTCCCCCCCCGTCCCCCCAGTATACGCCCAGAACCATGGACCCGGTACTTGTGCTTCGAACTGTCTCCAACCAGCCATAATGTTGTGAGAGTGAAATGATGTCTAAGTCCAGCTTCGGTACATTAGAAGCAACTCTGAAACTTAACCTAAGCGTTTTTCGAAGCTACTTTTTGGCTAACTTCTTATAGGAAGGTCTAGGAGCTCTGAAAATGAACGTGCGCGTCTTTCCCTCTTCCCGAGGGACTTAGAACAATTTTGTGATATTTTTTTATTAAAATGGTGTATAAGGGTATATATAAATATATTTTATGCACTGTATATGAGCTTGCGATTTCTAAGTCTGTAGTTCCGAGAGGGGGTAACCAGGCTCACTAATAAAGGTCAAGCCACTTGGCTGCCAGAATGCCCTGCTTCAGCACAGACCAGAAAGGCATTGTGATAAGCGTATCCCCGGTATAGTCAGGGGTTAATGGGAGTCGTCCCCGTCACCCCAGTATACGCCCAGAACCATGGACCCGGTACTTGTTGTTCGGACTGTCTCCAACCAGCCATAATGTTGTGAGAGTGAAATTATGTCTAAGTCCTGCTTCGGTACATTAGAAGCAACTCTGAAACTTAACCTAAGCGTTTTTCGAAGCTACTTTTTGGCTAACTTCTTATAGGAATGTCTAGGAGCTCTGAAAATGAACGTGCGCGTCTTTCACTCTTCCCGAGGGACTTAGAAGAATTTTGTGATATTTTTTATTAAAATGGTGTATAAGGGTATATATATAAATATATTTTATGCACTGTATATGAGCTGGCGATTTCTAAGTCTGTGGTTCCGAGAGGGGGTAACCAGGCTCACTAATAAAGGTCAAGCCACTTGGCTGCCAGAATGCCCTGCTTCAGCACAGACCAGAAAGGCATTGTGATAAGCGTATCCCCGGTATAGTCAGGGGTTAATGGGAGTCGTCCCCGTCACCCCAGTATACGCCCAGAACCATGGACCCGGTACTTGTTGTTCGGACTGTCTCCAACCAGCCATAATGTTGTGAGAGTGAAATTATGTCTAAGTCCAGCTTTGGTACATTAGAAGCAACTCTGAAACTTAACCTAAGCGTTTTTCGAAGCTACTTTTTGGCTAACTTCTTATAGGAAGGTCTAGGAGCTCTGAAAATGAACGTGCGCGTCTTTCCCTCTTCCCGAGGGACTTAGAACAATTTTGTGATATTTTTTATTAAAATGGTGTATAAGGGTATATATAAATATATTTTATGCACTGTATATGAGCTTGCGATTTCTAAGTCTGTAGTTCCGAGAGGGGGTAACCAGGCTCACTAATAAAGGTCAAGCCACTTGGCTGCCAGAATGCCCTGCTTCAGCACAGACCAGAAAGGCATTGTGATAAGCGTATCCCCGGTATAGTCAGGGGTTAATGGGAGTCGTCCCCGTCACCCCAGTATACGCCCAGAACCATGGACCCGGTACTTGTTGTTCGGACTGTCTCCAACCAGCCATAATGTTGTGAGAGTGAAATTATGTCTAAGTCCTGCTTCGGTACATTAGAAGCAACTCTGAAACTTAACCTAAGCGTTTTTCGAAGCTACTTTTTGGCTAACTTCTTATAGGAATGTCTAGGAGCTCTGAAAATGAACGTGCGCGTCTTTCACTCTTCCCGAGGGACTTAGAAGAATTTTGTGATATTTTTTATTAAAATGGTGTATAAGGGTATATATATAAATATATTTTATGCACTGTATATGAGCTGGCGATTTCTAAGTCTGTGGTTCCGAGAGGGGGTAACCAGGCTCACTAATAAAGGTCAAGCCACTTGGCTGCCAGAATGCCCTGCTTCAGCACAGACCAGAAAGGCATTGTGATAAGCGTATCCCCGGTATAGTCAGGGGTTAATGGGTGTCGTTCCCGTCCCCCCGGTATACGCCCAGAACCATGGACCCGGTACTTGTGGTTCGGACTGTCTCCAACAAGCCATAATGTTGTGAGAGTGAAATTATGTCTAAGTCCAGCTTTGGTACATTAGAAGCAACTCTGAAACTTAACCTAAGCGTTTTTCGAAGCTACTTTTTGGCTAACTTCTTATAGGAAGGTCTAGGAGCTCTGAAAATGAACGTGCGCGTCTTTCACTCTTCCCGAGTGACTTAGAAGAATTTTGTGATATTTTTTATTAAAATGGTGTATAAGGGTATATATAAATATATTTTATGCACTGTGTATGAGCTGGCGATTTCTAAGTCTGTAGTTCCGAGAGGGGGTAACCAGGCTCACTAATAAAGGTCAAGCCACTTGGCTGCCAGAATGCCCTGCTTCAGCACAGACCAGAAAGGCATTGTGATAAGCGTATCCCCGGTATAGTCAGGGGTTAATGGGAGTCGTCCCCGTCCCCCCGGTATACGCCCAGATACATGGACCCGGTACTTGTGGTTCGGACTGTCTCCAACAAGCCATAATGTTGTGAGAGTGAAATTATGTCTAAGTCCAGCTTTGGTACATTAGAAGCAACTCTGAAACTTAACCTAAGCGTTTTTCGAAGCAACTTTTTGGCTAACTTCTTATAGGAATGTCTAGGAGCTCTGAAAATGAACGTGCGCCTCTTTCACTCTTCCCGAGGGACTTAGAAGAATTTTGTGATATTTTTTATTAAAATGGTGTATAAGGGTATATATATAAATATATTTTATGCACTGTAAATGAGCTGGCGATTTCTAAGTCTGTGGTTCCGAGAGGGGGTAACCAGGCTCACTAATAAAGGTCAAGCCACTTGGCTGCCAGAATGCCCTGCTTCAGCACAGACCAGAAAGGCATTGTGATAAGCGTATCCCCGGTATAGTCAGGGGTTAATGGGAGTCGTCCCCGTCACCCCAGTATACGCCCAGAACCATGGACCCGGTACTTGTTGTTCGGACTGTCTCCAACCAGCCATAATGTTGTGAGAGTGAAATTATGTCTAAGTCCAGCTTTGGAACATTAGAAGCAACTCTGAAACTTAACCTAAGCGTTTTTCGAAGCTACTTTTTGGCTAACTTCTTATAGGAAGGTCTAGGAGCTCTGAAAATGAACGTGCGCGTCTTTCACTCTTCCCGAGGGACTTAGAAGAATTTTGTGATATTTTTTATTAAAATGGTGTATAAGGGTATATATAAATATATTTTATGCACTGTATATGAGCTTGCGATTTCTAAGTCTGTAGTTCCGAGAGGGGGTAACCAGGCTCACTAATAAAGGTCAAGCCACTTGGCTGCCAGAATGCCCTGCTTCAGCACAGACCAGAAAGTCATTGTGATAAGCGTATCCCCGGTATAGTCAGGGGTTAATGGGAGTCGTCCCCGTCACCCCAGTATACGCCCAGAACCATGGACCCGGTACTTGTTGTTCGGACTGTCTCCAACCAGCCATAATGTTGTGAGTGTGAAATTATGTCTAAGTCCAGCTTTGGTACATTAGAAGCAACTCTGAAACTTAACCTAAGCGTTTTTCGAAGCTACTTTTTGGCTAACTTCTTATAGGAAGGTCTAGGAGCTCTAAAAATGAACGTGCGCGTCTTTCACTCTTCCCGAGGGACTTAGAAGAATTTTGTGATATTTTTTATTAAAATGGTGTATAAGGGTACTGTATATATATATAAATATATTTAATGCACTGTATATGAGCTGGCGATTTCTAAGTCTGTGGTTCCGAGAGGGGGTAACCAGGCTCACTAATAAAGGTCAAGCCACTTGGCTGCCAGAATGCCCTGCTTCAGCACAGACCAGAAAGGCATTGTGATAAGCATATCCCCGGTATTTTCAGGGGTTAATGGGAGTCCCCCCCGTCCCCCCAGTATACGCCCAGAACCATGGACCCGGTACTTGTGCTTCGAACTGTCTCCAACCAGCCATAATGTTGTGAGAGTGAAATGATGTCTAAGTCCAGCTTCGGTACATTAGAAGCAACTCTGAAACTTAACCTAAGCGTTTTTCGAAGCTTCTTTTTGGCTAACTTCTTATAGGAAGGTCTAGGAGCTCTAAAAATGAACGTGCGCATCTTACACTCTTCCCGAGGGACTTAGAAGAATTTTGTGATATTTTTTATTAAAATGGTGTATAAGGGTATATATATAAATATATTTTATGCACTGTATATGAGCTGGCGATTTCTAAGTCTGTGGTTCCGAGAGGGGGTAACCAGGCTCACTAATAAAGGTCAAGCCACTTGGCTACCAGAATGCCCTGCTTCAGCACAGACCAGAAAGGCATTGTGATAAGCGTATCTCCGGTATAGTCAGGGGTTAATGGGAGTCGTCCCCGTCCCCCCAGTATACGCCCAGAACCATGGACCCGGTACTTGTGGTTCGGACTGTCTCCAACAAGCCATAATGTTGTGAGAGTGAAATTATGTCTAAGTCCAGCTTTGGTACATTAGAAGCAACTCTGAAACTTAACCTAAGCGTTTTTCGAAGCTACTTTTTCGCTAACTTCTTATAGGAAGGTCTAGGAGCTCTGAAAATGAACGTGCGCGTCTTTCAATCTTCCCGAGGGACTTAGAAGAATTTTGTGATATTTTTTATTAAAATGGTGTATAAGGGTATATATATAAATATATTTTATGCACTGTAAATGAGCTGGCGATTTCTAAGTCTGTGGTTCCGAGAGCGGGTAACCAGGCTCATTAATAAAGGTCAAGCCACTTGGCTGCCAGAATGCCCTGCTTCAGCACAGACCAGAAAGGCATTGTGATAAGCGTATCCCCGGTATAGTCAGGGGTTAATGGGAGTCGTCCCCGTCACCCCAGTATATGCCCAGAACCATGGACCCGGTACTTGTTGTTCGGACTGTCTTCAACCAGCCATAATGTTGTGAGAGTGAAATTATGTCTAAGTCCAGCTTTGGTACATTAGAAGCAACTCTGAAACTTAACCTAAGCGTTTTTGGAAGCTACTTTTTGGCTAACTTCTTATAGGAAGGTCTAGGAGCTCTGAAAATGAACGTGCGCGTCTTTCACTCTTCCCGAGGGACTTAGAAGAATTTTGTGATATTTTTTATTAAAATGGTGTATAAGGGTATATATAAATATATTTTATGCACTGTATATGAGCTTGCGATTTCTAAGTCTGTAGTTCCGAGAGGGGGTAACCAGGCTCACTAATAAAGGTCAAGCCACTTGGCTGCCAGAATGCCCTGCTTCAGCACAGACCAGAAAGGCATTGTGATAAGCGTATCCCCGGTATAGTCAGGGGTTAATGGGAGTCGTCCCCGTCACCCCAGTATACGCCCAGAACCATGGACCCGGTACTTGTTGTTCGGACTGTCTCCAACCAGCCATAATGTTGTGAGAGTGAAATTATGTCTAAGTCCAGCTTTGGTACATTAGAAGCAACTCTGAAACTTAACCTAAGCGTTTTACGAAGCTACTTTTTGGCTAACTTCTTATAGGAAGGTCTAGGAGCTCTAAAAATGAACGTGCGCGTCTTTCACTCTTCCCGAGGGACTTAGAAGAATTTTGTGATATTTTTTATTAAAATGGTGTATAAGGGTATATATATATAAATATATTTAATGCACTGTATATGAGCTGGCGATTTCTAAGTCTGTGGTTCCGAGAGGGGGTAACCAGGCTCACTAATAAAGGTCAAGCCACTTGGCTGCCAGAATGCCCTGCTTCAGCACAGACCAGAAAGGCATTGTGATAAGCATATCCCCGGTATTTTCAGGGGTTAATGGGAGTCCCCCCCGTCCCCCCAGTATACGCCCAGAACCATGGACCCGGTACTTGTGGTTCGGACTGTCTCCAACCAGCCATAATGTTGTGAGAGTGAAATTATGTCTAAGTCCAGCTTTGGTACATTAGAAGCAACTCTGAAACTTAACCTAAGCGTTTTTCGAAGCTACTTTTTGGCTAACTTCTTATAGGAATGTCTAGGAGCTCTAAAAATGAACGAGCGCGTCTTTCACTCTTCCCGAGGGACTTAGAAGAATTTTGTGATATTTTTTATTAAAATGGTGTATAAGGGTATATATATATAAATATATTTTATGCACTGTATATGAGCTGGCGATTTCTAAGTCTGTGGTTCCGAGAGGGGGTAACCAAGCTCACTAATAAAGGTCAAGCCATTTGGCTGCCAGAATGCCCTGCTTCAGCACAGACCAGAAAGGCATTGTGATAAGAGTATCCCCGGTATAGTCAGGGGTTAATGGGAGTCGTCCCCGTCACCCCAGTATACGCCCAGAACCATGGACCCGGTACTTGTTGTTCGGACTGTCTCCAACCAGCCATAATGTTGTGAGAGTGAAATTATGTCTAAGTCCAGCTTTGGTACATTAGAAGCAACTCTGAAACTTAACCTAAGCGTTTTTCAAAGCTACTTTTTGGCTAACTTCTTATAGGAAGGTCTAGGAGCTCTAAAAATGAACGTGCGCGTCTTTCACTCTTCCCGAGGGACTTAGAAGAATTTTGTGATATTTTTTATTAAAATGGTGTATAAGGGTATATATATATAAATATATTTAATGCACTGTATATGAGCTGGCGATTTCTAAGTCTGTGGTTCCGAGAGGGGGTAACCAGGCTCACTAATAAAGGTCAAGCCACTTGGCTGCCAGAATGCCCTGCTTCAGCACAGACCAGAAAGGCATTGTGATAAGCATATCCCCGGTATTTTCAGGGATTAATGGGAGTCCCCCCCGTCCCCCCAGTATACGCCCAGAACCATGGACCCGGTACTTGTGGTTCGGACTGTCTCCAACCAGCCATAATGTTGTGAGAGTGAAATTATGTCTAAGTCCTGCTTCGGTACATTAGAAGCAACTCTGAAACTTAACCTAAGCGTTTTTCGACGCTACTTTTTGGCTAACTTCTTATAGGAATGTCTAGGAGCTCTGAAAATGAACGTGCGCGTCTTTCACTCTTCCCGAGGGACTTAGAAGAATTTTGTGATATTTTTTATTAAAATGGTGTATAAGGGTATATATATAAATATATTTTATGCACTGTATATGAGCTGGCGATTTCTAAGTCTGTGGTTCCGAGAGGGGGTAACCAGGCTCACTAATAAAGGTCAAGCCACTTGGCTGCCAGAATGCCCTGCTTCAGCACAGACCAGAAAGGCATTGTGATAAGCGTATCCCCGGTATAGTCAGGGGTTAATGGGTGTCGTCCCCGTCCCCCCGGTATACGCCCAGAACCATGGACCCGGTACTTGTGGTTCGGACTGTGTCCAACAAGCCATAATGTTGTGAGAGTGAAATTATGTCTAAGTCCAGCTTTGGTACATTAGAAGCAACTCTGAAACTTAACCTAAGCGTTTTTCGAAGCTACTTTTTGGCTAACTTCTTATAGGAAGGTCTAGGAGCTCTGAAAATGAACGTGCGCGTCTTTCACTCTTCCCGAGTGACTTAGAATAATTTTGTGATATTTTTTATTAAAATGGTGTATAAGGGTATATATAAATATATTTTATGCACTGTATATGAGCTGGCGATTTCTAAGTCTGAAGTTCCGAGAGGGGGTAACCAGGCTCACTAATAAAGGTCAAGCCACTTGGCTGCCAGAATGCCCTGCTTCAGCACAGACCAGAAAGGCATTGTGATAAGCGTATCCCCGGTATAGTCAGGGGTTAATGGGAGTCGTCCCCGTCCCCCCGGTATACGCCCAGATACATGGACCCGGTACTTGTGGTTCGGACTGTCTCCAACAAGCCATAATGTTGTGAGAGTGAAATTATGTCTAAGTCCAGCTTTGGTACATTAGAAGCAACTCTGAAACTTAACCTAAGCGTTTTTCGACGCTACTTTTTGGCTAACTTCTTATAGGAATGTCTAGGAGCTCTGAAAATG
The DNA here is from genome assembly GCF_040206685.1 of Ascaphus truei. Taxonomy (NCBI): domain Eukaryota; kingdom Metazoa; phylum Chordata; class Amphibia; order Anura; family Ascaphidae; genus Ascaphus; species Ascaphus truei. Next base: position 136,907,524 of record NC_134485.1, on the reverse strand, counting down.
AACGTGCGCGTCTTTCACTCTTCCCGAGGGACTTAGAAGAATTTTGTGATATTTTTTATTAAAATGGTGTATAAGGGTATATATATAAATATATTTTATGCACTGTATATGAGCTGGCGATTTCTAAGTCTGTGGTTCCGAGAGGGGGTAACCAGGCTCACTAATAAAGGTCAAGCCACTTGGCTGCCAGAATGCCCTGCTTCAGCACAGACCAGAAAGGCATTGTGATAAGCGTATCCCCGGTATAGTCAGGGGTTAATGGGTGTCGTCCCCGTCCCCCCGGTATACGCCCAGAACCATGGACCCGGTACTTGTGGTTCGGACTGTCTCCAACAAGCCATAATGTTGTGAGAGTGAAATTATGTCTAAGTCCAGCTTTGGTACATTAGAAGCAACTCTGAAACTTAACCTAAGCGTTTTTCGAAGCTACTTTTTGGCTAACTTCTTATAGGAAGGTCTAGGAGCTCTGAAAATGAACGTGCGCGTCTTTCACTCTTCCCGAGTGACTTAGAAGAATTTTGTGATATTTTTTATTAAAATGGTGTATAAGGGTATATATAAATATATTTTATGCACTGTATATGAGCTGGCGATTTCTAAGTCTGTAGTTCCGAGAGGGGGTAACCAGGCTCACTAATAAAGGTCAAGCCACTTGGCTGCCAGAATGCCCTGCTTCAGCACAGACCAGAAAGGCATTGTGATAAGCGTATCCCCGGTATAGTCAGGGGTTAATGGGAGTCGTCCCCGTCCCCCCGGTATACGCCCAGATACATGGACCCGGTACTTGTGGTTCGGACTGTCTCCAACAAGCCATAATGTTGTGAGAGTGAAATTATGTCTAAGTCCAGCTTTGGTACATTAGAAGCAACTCTGAAACTTAACCTAAGCGTTTTTCGAAGCTACTTTTTGGCTAACTTCTTATAGGAATGTCTAGGAGCTCTGAAAATGAACGTGCGCGTCTTTCACTCTTCCCGAGGGACTTAGAAGAATTTTGTGATATTTTTTATTAAAATGGTGTATAAGGGTATATATATAAATATATTTTATGCACTGTAAATGAGCTGGCGATTTCTAAGTCTGTGGTTCCGAGAGGGGGTAACCAGGCTCACTAATAAAGGTCAAGCCACTTGGCTGCCAGAATGCCCTGCTTCAGCACAGACCAGAAAGGCATTGTGATAAGCGTATCCCCGGTATAGTCAGGGGTTAATGGGAGTCGTCCCCGTCACCCCAGTATACGCCCAGAACCATGGACCCGGTACTTGTTGTTCGGACTGTCTCCAACCAGCCATAATGTTGTGAGAGTGAAATTATGTCTAAGTCCAGCTTTGGTACATTAGAAGCAACTCTGAAACTTAACCTAAGCGTTTTTCGAAGCTACTTTTTGGCTAACTTCTTATAGGAAGGTCTAGGAGCTCTGAAAATGAACGTGCGCGTCTTTCCCTCTTCCCGAGGGACTTAGAACAATTTTGTGATATTTTTTATTAAAATGGTGTATAAGGGTATATATAAATATATTTTATGCACTGTATATGAGCTTGCGATTTCTAAGTCTGTAGTTCCGAGAGGGGGTAACCAGGCTCACTAATAAAGGTCAAGCCACTTGGCTGCCAGAATGCCCTGCTTCAGCACAGACCAGAAAGGCATTGTGATAAGCGTATCCCCGGTATAGTCAGGGGTTAATGGGAGTCGTCCCCGTCACCCCAGTATACGCCCAGAACCATGGACCCGGTACTTGTTGTTCGGACTGTCTCCAACCAGCCATAATGTTGTGAGAGTGAAATTATGTCTAAGTCCTGCTTCGGTACATTAGAAGCAACTCTGAAACTTAACCTAAGCGTTTTTCGAAGCTACTTTTTGGCTAACTTCTTATAGGAATGTCTAGGAGCTCTGAAAATGAACGTGCGCGTCTTTCACTCTTCCCGAGTGACTTAGAAGAATTTTGTGATATTTTTTATTAAAATGGTGTATAAGGGTATATATAAATATATTTTATGCACTGTATATGAGCTGGCGATTTCTAAGTCTGTAGTTCCGAGAGGGGGTAACCAGGCTCACTAATAAAGGTCAAGCCACTTGGCTGCCAGAATGCCCTGCTTCAGCACAGACCAGAAAGGCATTGTGATAAGCGTATCCCCGGTATAGTCAGGGGTTAATGGGAGTCGTCCCCGTCCCCCCGGTATACGCCCAGATACATGGACCCGGTACTTGTGGTTCGGACTGTCTCCAACAAGCCATAATGTTGTGAGAGTGAAATTATGTCTAAGTCCAGCTTTGGTACATTAGAAGCAACTCTGAAACTTAACCTAAGCGTTTTTCGAAGCTACTTTTTGGCTAACTTCTTATAGGAATGTCTAGGAGCTCTGAAAATGAACGTGCGCGTCTTTCACTCTTCCCGAGGGACTTAGAAGAATTTTGTGATATTTTTTATTAAAATGGTGTATAAGGGTATATATATAAATATATTTTATGCACTGTAAATGAGCTGGCGATTTCTAAGTCTGTGGTTCCGAGAGGGGGTAACCAGGCTCACTAATAAAGGTCAAGCCACTTGGCTGCCAGAATGCCCTGCTTCAGCACAGACCAGAAAGGCATTGTGATAAGCGTATCCCCGGTATAGTCAGGGGTTAATGGGAGTCGTCCCCGTCACCCCAGTATACGCCCAGAACCATGGACCCGGTACTTGTTGTTCGGACTGTCTCCAACCAGCCATAATGTTGTGAGAGTGAAATTATGTCTAAGTCCAGCTTTGGTACATTAGAAGCAACTCTGAAACTTAACCTAAGCGTTTTTCGAAGCTACTTTTTGGCTAACTTCTTATAGGAAGGTCTAGGAGCTCTGAAAATGAACGTGCGCGTCTTTCCCTCTTCCCGAGGGACTTAGAACAATTTTGTGATATTTTTTATTAAAATGGTGTATAAGGGTATATATAAATATATTTTATGCACTGTATATGAGCTTGCGATTTCTAAGTCTGTAGTTCCGAGAGGGGGTAACCAGGCTCACTAATAAAGGTCAAGCCACTTGGCTGCCAGAATGCCCTGCTTCAGCACAGACCAGAAAGGCATTGTGATAAGCGTATCCCCGGTATAGTCAGGGGTTAATGGGAGTCGTCCCCGTCACCCCAGTATACGCCCAGAACCATGGACCCGGTACTTGTTGTTCGGACTGTCTCCAACCAGCCATAATGTTGTGAGAGTGAAATTATGTCTAAGTCCTGCTTCGGTACATTAGAAGCAACTCTGAAACTTAACCTAAGCGTTTTTCGAAGCTACTTTTTGGCTAACTTCTTATAGGAATGTCTAGGAGCTCTGAAAATGAACGTGCGCGTCTTTCACTCTTCCCGAGGGACTTAGAAGAATTTTGTGATATTTTTTATTAAAATGGTGTATAAGGGTATATATATAAATATATTTTATGCACTGTATATGAGCTGGCGATTTCTAAGTCTGTGGTTCCGAGAGGGGGTAACCAGGCTCACTAATAAAGGTCAAGCCACTTGGCTGCCAGAATGCCCTGCTTCAGCACAGACCAGAAAGGCATTGTGATAAGCGTATCCCCGGTATAGTCAGGGGTTAATGGGTGTCGTCCCCGTCCCCCCGGTATACGCCCAGAACCATGGACCCGGTACTTGTGGTTCGGACTGTCTCCAACAAGCCATAATGTTGTGAGAGTGAAATTATGTCTAAGTCCAGCTTTGGTACATTAGAAGCAACTCTGAAACTTAACCTAAGCGTTTTTCGAAGCTACTTTTTGGCTAACTTCTTATAGGAAGGTCTAGGAGCTCTGAAAATGAACGTGCGCGTCTTTCACTCTTCCCGAGTGACTTAGAAGAATTTTGTGATATTTTTTATTAAAATGGTGTATAAGGGTATATATAAATATATTTTATGCACTGTATATGAGCTGGCGATTTCTAAGTCTGTAGTTCCGAGAGGGGGTAACCAGGCTCACTAATAAAGGTCAAGCCACTTGGCTGCCAGAATGCCCTGCTTCAGCACAGACCAGAAAGGCATTGTGATAAGCGTATCCCCGGTATAGTCAGGGGTTAATGGGAGTCGTCCCCGTCCCCCCGGTATACGCCCAGATACATGGACCCGGTACTTGTGGTTCGGACTGTCTCCAACAAGCCATAATGTTGTGAGAGTGAAATTATGTCTAAGTCCAGCTTTGGTACATTAGAAGCAACTCTGAAACTTAACCTAAGCGTTTTTCGAAGCTACTTTTTGGCTAACTTCTTATAGGAATGTCTAGGAGCTCTGAAAATGAACGTGCGCGTCTTTCACTCTTCCCGAGGGACTTAGAAGAATTTTGTGATATTTTTTATTAAAATGGTGTATAAGGGTATATATATATAAATATATTTTATGCACTGTAAATGAGCTGGCGATTTCTAAGTCTGTGGTTCCGAGAGGGGGTAACCAGGCTCACTAATAAAGGTCAAGCCACTTGGCTGCCAGAATGCCCTGCTTCAGCACAGACCAGAAAGGCATTGTGATAAGCGTATCCCCGGTATAGTCAGGGGTTAATGGGAGTCGTCCCCGTCACCCCAGTATACGCCCAGAACCATGGACCCGGTACTTGTTGTTCGGACTGTCTCCAACCAGCCATAATGTTGTGAAAGTGAAATTATGTCTAAATCCAGCTTTGGAACATTAGAAGCAACTCTGAAACTTAACCTAAGCGTTTTTCGAAGCTACTTTTTGGCTAACTTCTTATAGGAAGGTCTAGGAGCTCTGAAAATGAACGTGCGCGTCTTTCACTCTTCCCGAGGGACTTAGAAGAATTTTGTGATATTTTTTATTAAAATGGTGTATAAGGGTATATATAAATATATTTTATGCACTGTATATGAGCTTGCGATTTCTAAGTCTGTAGTTCCGAGAGGGGGTAACCAGGCTCACTAATAAAGGTCAAGCCACTTGGCTGCCAGAATGCCCTGCTTCAGCACAGACCAGAAAGTCATTGTGATAAGCGTATCCCCGGTATAGTCAGGGGTTAATGGGAGTCGTCCCCGTCACCCCAGTATACGCCCAGAACCATGGACCCGGTACTTGTTGTTCGGACTGTCTCCAACCAGCCATAATGTTGTGAGTGTGAAATTATGTCTAAGTCCAGCTTTGGTACATTAGAAGCAACTCTGAAACTTAACCTAAGCGTTTTTCGAAGCTACTTTTTGGCTAACTTCTTATAGGAAGGTCTAGGAGCTCTAAAAATGAACGTGCGCGTCTTTCACTCTTCCCGAGGGACTTAGAAGAATTTTGTGATATTTTTTATTAAAATGGTGTATAAGGGTACTGTATATATATATAAATATATTTAATGCACTGTATATGAGCTGGCGATTTCTAAGTCTGTGGTTCCGAGAGGGGGTAACCAGGCTCACTAATAAAGGTCAAGCCACTTGGCTGCCAGAATGCCCTGCTTCAGCACAGACCAGAAAGGCATTGTGATAAGCATATCCCCGGTATTTTCAGGGGTTAATGGGAGTCCCCCCCGTCCCCCCAGTATACGCCCAGAACCATGGACCCGGTACTTGTGCTTCGAACTGTCTCCAACCAGCCATAATGTTGTGAGAGTGAAATGATGTCTAAGTCCAGCTTCGGTACATTAGAAGCAACTCTGAAACTTAACCTAAGCGTTTTTCGAAGCTTCTTTTTGGCTAACTTCTTATAGGAAGGTCTAGGAGCTCTAAAAATGAACGTGCGCGTCTTTCACTCTTCCCGAGGGACTTAGAAGAATTTTGTGATATTTTTTATTAAAATGAAGTATAAGGGTATATATATAAATATATTTTATGCACTGTATATGAGCTGGCGATTTCTAAGTCTGTGGTTCCGAGAGGGGGTAACCAGGCTCACTAATAAAGGTCAAGCCACTTGGCTACCAGAATGCCCTGCTTCAGCACAGACCAGAAAGGCATTGTGATAAGCGTATCTCCGGTATAGTCAGGGGTTAATGGGAGTCGTCCCCGTCCCCCCAGTATACGCCCAGAACCATGGACCCGGTACTTGTGGTTCGGACTGTCTCCAACCAGCCATAATGTTGTGAGAGTGAAATTATGTCTAAGTCCAGCTTTGGTACATTAGAAGCAACTCTGAAACTTAACCTAAGCGTTTTTCGAAGCTACTTTTTCGCTAACTTCTTATAGGAAGGTCTAGGAGCTCTGAAAATGAACGTGCGCGTCTTTCAATCTTCCCGAGGGACTTAGAAGAATTTTGTGATATTTTTTATTAAAATGGTGTATAAGGGTATATATATAAATATATTTTATGCACTGTAAATGAGCTGGCGATTTCTAAGTCTGTGGTTCCGAGAGCGGGTAACCAGGCTCATTAATAAAGGTCAAGCCACTTGGCTGCCAGAATGCCCTGCTTCAGCACAGACCAGAAAGGCATTGTGATAAGCGTATCCCCGGTATAGTCAGGGGTTAATGGGAGTCGTCCCCGTCACCCCAGTATATGCCCAGAACCATGGACCCGGTACTTGTTGTTCGGACTGTCTTCAACCAGCCATAATGTTGTGAGAGTGAAATTATGTCTAAGTCCAGCTTTGGTACATTAGAAGCAACTCTGAAACTTAACCTAAGCGTTTTTGGAAGCTACTTTTTGGCTAACTTCTTATAGGAAGGTCTAGGAGCTCTGAAAATGAACGTGCGCGTCTTTCACTCTTCCCGAGGGACTTAGAAGAATTTTGTGATATTTTTTATTAAAATGGTGTATAAGGGTATATATAAATATATTTTATGCACTGTATATGAGCTTGCGATTTCTAAGTCTGTAGTTCCGAGAGGGGGTAACCAGGCTCACTAATAAAGGTCAAGCCACTTGGCTGCCAGAATGCCCTGCTTCAGCACAGACCAGAAAGGCATTGTGATAAGCGTATCCCCGGTATAGTCAGGGGTTAATGGGAGTCGTCCCCGTCACCCCAGTATACGCCCAGAACCATGGACCCGGTACTTGTTGTTCGGACTGTCTCCAACCAGCCATAATGTTGTGAGAGTGAAATTATGTCTAAGTCCAGCTTTGGTACATTAGAAGCAACTCTGAAACTTAACCTAAGCGTTTTACGAAGCTACTTTTTGGCTAACTTCTTATAGGAAGGTCTAGGAGATCTAAAAATGAACGTGCGCGTCTTTCACTCTTCCCGAGGGACTTAGAAGAATTTTGTGATATTTTTTATTAAAATGGTGTATAAGGGTATATATATATATAAATATATTTAATGCACTGTATATGAGCTGGCGATTTCTAAGTCTGTGGTTCCGAGAGGGGGTAACCAGGCTCACTAATAAAGGTCAAGCCACTTGGCTGCCAGAATGCCCTGCTTCAGCACAGACCAGAAAGGCATTGTGATAAGCATATCCCCGGTATTTTCAGGGGTTAATGGGAGTCCCCCCCGTCCCCCCAGTATACGCCCAGAACCATGGACCCGGTACTTGTGGTTCGGACTGTCTCCAACCAGCCATAATGTTGTGAGAGTGAAATTATGTCTAAGTCCAGCTTTGGTACATTAGAAGCAACTCTGAAACTTAACCTAAGCGTTTTTCGAAGCTACTTTTTGGCTAACTTCTTATAGGAATGTCTAGGAGCTCTAAAAATGAACGAGCGCGTCTTTCACTCTTCCCGAGGGACTTAGAAGAATTTTGTGATATTTTTTATTAAAATGGTGTATAAGGGTATATATATATAAATATATTTTATGCACTGTATATGAGCTGGCGATTTCTAAGTCTGTGGTTTCGAGAGGGGGTAACCAAGCTCACTAATAAAGGTCAAGCCATTTGGCTGCCAGAATGCCCTGCTTCAGCACAGACCAGAAAGGCATTGTGATAAGAGTATCCCCGGTATAGTCAGGGGTTAATGGGAGTCGTCCCCGTCACCCCAGTATACGCCCAGAACCATGGACCCGGTACTTGTTGTTCGGACTGTCTCCAACCAGCCATAATGTTGTGAGAGTGAAATTATGTCTAAGTCCAGCTTTGGTACATTAGAAGCAACTCTGAAACTTAACCTAAGCGTTTTTCGAAGCTACTTTTTGGCTAACTTCTTATAGGAAGGTCTAGGAGCTCTAAAAATGAACGTGCGCGTCTTTCACTCTTCCCGAGGGACTTAGAAGAATTTTGTGATATTTTTTATTAAAATGGTGTATAAGGGTATATATATATAAATATATTTAATGCACTGTATATGAGCTGGCGATTTCTAAGTCTGTGGTTCCGAGAGGGGGTAACCAGGCTCACTAATAAAGGTCAAGCCACTTGGCTGCCAGAATGCCCTGCTTCAGCACAGACCAGAAAGGCATTGTGATAAGCATATCCCCGGTATTTTCAGGGATTAATGGGAGTCCCCCCCGTCCCCCCAGTATACGCCCAGAACCATGGACCCGGTACTTGTGGTTCGGACTGTCTCCAACCAGCCATAATGTTGTGAGAGTGAAATTATGTCTAAGTCCAGCTTTGGTACATTAGAAGCAACTCTGAAACTTAACCTAAGCGTTTTTCGAAGCTACTTTTTGGCTAACTTCTTATAGGAATGTCTAGGAGCTCTGAAAATGAACGTGCGCGTCTTTCACTCTTCCCGAGGGACTTAGAAGAATTTTGTGATATTTTTTATTAAAATGGTGTATAAGGGTATATATATAAATATATTTTATGCACTGTATATGAGCTGGCGATTTCTAAGTCTGTGGTTCCGAGAGGGGGTAACCAGGCTCACTAATAAAGGTCAAGCCACTTGGCTGCCAGAATGCCCTGCTTCAGCACAGACCAGAAAGGCATTGTGATAAGCGTATCCCCGGTATAGTCAGGGGTTAATGGGTGTCGTCCCCGTCCCCCCGGTATACGCCCAGAACCATGGACCCGGTACTTGTGGTTCGGACTGTCTCCAACAAGCCATAATGTTGTGAGAGTGAAATTATGTCTAAGTCCAGCTTTGGTACATTAGAAGCAACTCTGAAACTTAACCTAAGCGTTTTTCGAAGCTACTTTTTCGCTAACTTCTTATAGGAAGGTCTAGGAGCTCTGAAAATGAACGTGCGCGTCTTTCAATCTTCCCGAGGGACTTAGAAGAATTTTGTGATATTTTTTATTAAAATGGTGTATAAGGGTATATATATAAATATATTTTATGCACTGTAAATGAGCTGGCGATTTCTAAGTCTGTGGTTCCGAGAGCGGGTAACCAGGCTCATTAATAAAGGTCAAGCCACTTGGCTGCCAGAATGCCCTGCTTCAGCACAGACCAGAAAGGCATTGTGATAAGCGTATCCCCGGTATAGTCAGGGGTTAATGGGAGTCGTCCCCGTCACCCCAGTATATGCCCAGAACCATGGACCCGGTACTTGTTGTTCGGACTGTCTTCAACCAGCCATAATGTTGTGAGAGTGAAATTATGTCTAAGTCCAGCTTTGGTACATTAGAAGCAACTCTGAAACTTAACCTAAGCGTTTTTGGAAGCTACTTTTTGGCTAACTTCTTATAGGAAGGTCTAGGAGCACTGAAAATGAACGTGCGCGTCTTTCACTCTTCCCGAGGGACTTAGAAGAATTTTGTGATATTTTTTATTAAAATGGTGTATAAGGGTATATATAAATATATTTTATGCACTGTATATGAGCTTGCGATTTCTAAGTCTGTAGTTCCGAGAGGGGGTAACCAGGCTCACTAATAAAGGTCAAGCCACTTGGCTGCCAGAATGCCCTGCTTCAGCACAGACCAGAAAGGCATTGTGATAAGCGTATCCCCGGTATAGTCAGGGGTTAATGGGAGTCGTCCCCGTCACCCCAGTATACGCCCAGAACCATGGACCCGGTACTTGTTGTTCGGACTGTCTCCAACCAGCCATAATGTTGTGAGAGTGAAATTATGTCTAAGTCCAGCTTTGGTACATTAGAAGCAACTCTGAAACTTAACCTAAGCGTTTTACGAAGCTACTTTTTGGCTAACTTCTTATAGGAAGGTCTAGGAGATCTAAAAATGAACGTGCGCGTCTTTCACTCTTCCCGAGGGACTTAGAAGAATTTTGTGATATTTTTTATTAAAATGGTGTATAAGGGTATATATATATATATAAATATATTTAATGCACTGTATATGAGCTGGCGATTTCTAAGTCTGTGGTTCCGAGAGGGGGTAACCAGGCTCACTAATAAAGGTCAAGCCACTTGGCTGCCAGAATGCCCTGCTTCAGCACAGACCAGAAAGGCATTGTGATAAGCATATCCCCGGTATTTTCAGGGGTTAATGGGAGTCCCCCCCGTCCCCCCAGTATACGCCCAGAACCATGGACCCGGTACTTGTGGTTCGGACTGTCTCCAACCAGCCATAATGTTGTGAGAGTGAAATTATGTCTAAGTCCAGCTTTGGTACATTAGAAGCAACTCTGAAACTTAACCTAAGCGTTTTTCGAAGCTACTTTTTGGCTAACTTCTTATAGGAATGTCTAGGAGCTCTAAAAATGAACGAGCGCGTCTTTCACTCTTCCCGAGGGACTTAGAAGAATTTTGTGATATTTTTTATTAAAATGGTGTATAAGGGTATATATATATAAATATATTTTATGCACTGTATATGAGCTGGCGATTTCTAAGTCTGTGGTTTCGAGAGGGGGTAACCAAGCTCACTAATAAAGGTCAAGCCATTTGGCTGCCAGAATGCCCTGCTTCAGCACAGACCAGAAAGGCATTGTGATAAGAGTATCCCCGGTATAGTCAGGGGTTAATGGGAGTCGTCCCCGTCACCCCAGTATACGCCCAGAACCATGGACCCGGTACTTGTTGTTCGGACTGTCTCCAACCAGCCATAATGTTGTGAGAGTGAAATTATGTCTAAGTCCAGCTTTGGTACATTAGAAGCAACTCTGAAACTTAACCTAAGCGTTTTTCGAAGCTACTTTTTGGCTAACTTCTTATAGGAAGGTCTAGGAGCTCTAAAAATGAACGTGCGCGTCTTTCACTCTTCCCGAGGGACTTAGAAGAATTTTGTGATATTTTTTATTAAAATGGTGTATAAGGGTATATATATATAAATATATTTAATGCACTGTATATGAGCTGGCGATTTCTAAGTCTGTGGTTCCGAGAGGGGGTAACCAGGCTCACTAATAAAGGTCAAGCCACTTGGCTGCCAGAATGCCCTGCTTCAGCACAGACCAGAAAGGCATTGTGATAAGCATATCCCCGGTATTTTCAGGGATTAATGGGAGTCCCCCCCGTCCCCCCAGTATACGCCCAGAACCATGGACCCGGTACTTGTGGTTCGGACTGTCTCCAACCAGCCATAATGTTGTGAGAGTGAAATTATGTCTAAGTCCAGCTTTGGTACATTAGAAGCAACTCTGAAACTTAACCTAAGCGTTTTTCGAAGCTACTTTTTGGCTAACTTCTTATAGGAATGTCTAGGAGCTCTGAAAATGAACGTGCGCGTCTTTCACTCTTCCCGAGGGACTTAGAAGAATTTTGTGATATTTTTTATTAAAATGGTGTATAAGGGTATATATATAAATATATTTTATGCACTGTATATGAGCTGGCGATTTCTAAGTCTGTGGTTCCGAGAGGGGGTAACCAGGCTCACTAATAAAGGTCAAGCCACTTGGCTGCCAGAATGCCCTGCTTCAGCACAGACCAGAAAGGCATTGTGATAAGCGTATCCCCGGTATAGTCAGGGGTTAATGGGTGTCGTCCCCGTCCCCCCGGTATACGCCCAGAACCATGGACCCGGTACTTGTGGTTCGGACTGTCTCCAACAAGCCATAATGTTGTGAGAGTGAAATTATGTCTAAGTCCAGCTTTGGTACATTAGAAGCAACTCTGAAACTTAACCTAAGCGTTTTTCGAAGCTACTTTTTGGCTAACTTCTTATAGGAAGGTCTAGGAGCTCTGAAAATGAACGTGCGCGTCTTTCACTCTTCCCGAGGGACTTAGAAGAATTTTGTGATATTTTTTATTAAAATGGTGTATAAGGGTATATATATAAATATATTTTATGCACTGTATATGAGCTGGCGATTTCTAAGTCTGTGGTTCCGAGAGGGGGTAACCAGGCTCACTAATAAAGGTCAAGCCACTTGGCTGCCAGAATGCCCTGCTTCAGCACAGACCAGAAAGGCATTGTGATAAGCGTATCCCCGGTATAGTCAGGGGTTAATGGGAGTCGTCCCCGTCACCCCAGTATACGCCCAGAACCATGGACCCGGTACTTGTTGTTCGGACTGTCTCCAACCAGCCATAATGTTGTGAAAGTGAAATTATGTCTAAATCCAGCTTTGGAACATTAGAAGCAACTCTGAAACTTAACCTAAGCGTTTTTCGAAGCTACTTTTTGGCTAACTTCTTATAGGAAGGTCTAGGAGCTCTGAAAATGAACGTGCGCGTCTTTCACTCTTCCCGAGGGACTTAGAAGAATTTTGTGATATTTTTTATTAAAATGGTGTATAAGGGTATATATAAATATATTTTATGCACTGTATATGAGCTTGCGATTTCTAAGTCTGTAGTTCCGAGAGGGGGTAACCAGGCTCACTAATAAAGGTCAAGCCACTTGGCTGCCAGAATGCCCTGCTTCAGCACAGACCAGAAAGTCATTGTGATAAGCGTATCCCCGGTATAGTCAGGGGTTAATGGGAGTCGTCCCCGTCACCCCAGTATACGCCCAGAACCATGGACCCGGTACTTGTTGTTCGGACTGTCTCCAACCAGCCATAATGTTGTGAGTGTGAAATTATGTCTAAGTCCAGCTTTGGTACATTAGAAGCAACTCTGAAACTTAACCTAAGCGTTTTTCGAAGCTACTTTTTGGCTAACTTCTTATAGGAAGGTCTAGGAGCTCTAAAAATGAACGTGCGCGTCTTTCACTCTTCCCGAGGGACTTAGAAGAATTTTGTGATATTTTTTATTAAAATGGTGTATAAGGGTACTGTATATATATATAAATATATTTAATGCACTGTATATGAGCTGGCGATTTCTAAGTCTGTGGTTCCGAGAGGGGGTAACCAGGCTCACTAATAAAGGTCAAGCCACTTGGCTGCCAGAATGCCCTGCTTCAGCACAGACCAGAAAGGCATTGTGATAAGCATATCCCCGGTATTTTCAGGGGTTAATGGGAGTCCCCCCCGTCCCCCCAGTATACGCCCAGAACCATGGACCCGGTACTTGTGCTTCGAACTGTCTCCAACCAGCCATAATGTTGTGAGAGTGAAATGATGTCTAAGTCCAGCTTCGGTACATTAGAAGCAACTCTGAAACTTAACCTAAGCGTTTTCGAAGCTTCTTTTTGGCTAACTTCTTATAGGAAGGTCTAGGAGCTCTAAAAATGAACGTGCGCGTCTTTCACTCTTCCCGAGGGACTTAGAAGAATTTTGTGATATTTTTTATTAAAATGGTGTATAAGGGTATATATATAAATATATTTTATGCACTGTATATGAGCTGGCGATTTCTAAGTCTGTGGTTCCGAGAGGGGGTAACCAGGCTCACTAATAAAGGTCAAGCCACTTGGCTACCAGAATGCCCTGCTTCAGCACAGACCAGAAAGGCATTGTGATAAGCGTATCTCCGGTATAGTCAGGGGTTAATGGGAGTCGTCCCCGTCCCCCCAGTATACGCCCAGAACCATGGACCCGGTACTTGTGGTTCGGACTGTCTCCAACCAGCCATAATGTTGTGAGAGTGAAATTATGTCTAAGTCCAGCTTTGGTACATTAGAAGCAACTCTGAAACTTAACCTAAGCGTTTTTCGAAGCTACTTTTTCGCTAACTTCTTATAGGAAGGTCTAGGAGCTCTGAAAATGAACGTGCGCGTCTTTCAATCTTCCCGAGGGACTTAGAAGAATTTTGTGATATTTTTTATTAAAATGGTGTATAAGGGTATATATATAAATATATTTTATGCACTGTAAATGAGCTGGCGATTTCTAAGTCTGTGGTTCCGAGAGCGGGTAACCAGGCTCATTAATAAAGGTCAAGCCACTTGGCTGCCAGAATGCCCTGCTTCAGCACAGACCAGAAAGGCATTGTGATAAGCGTATCCCCGGTATAGTCAGGGGTTAATGGGAGTCGTCCCCGTCACCCCAGTATATGCCCAGAACCATGGACCCGGTACTTGTTGTTCGGACTGTCTTCAACCAGCCATAATGTTGTGAGAGTGAAATTATGTCTACTGTAAGTCCAGCTTTGGTACATTAGAAGCAACTCTGAAACTTAACCTAAGCGTTTTTCGAAGCTACTTTTTGGCTAACTTCTTATAGGAAGGTCTAGGAGCTCTGAAAATGAACGTGCGCGTCTTTCACTCTTCCCGAGGGACTTAGAAGAATTTTGTGATATTTTTTATTAAAATGGTGTATAAGGGTATATATAAATATATTTTATGCACTGTATATGAGCTTGCGATTTCTAAGTCTGTAGTTCCGAGAGGGGGTAACCAGGCTCACTAATAAAGGTCAAGCCACTTGGCTGCCAGAATGCCCTGCTTCAGCACAGACCAGAAAGGCATTGTGATAAGCGTATCCCCGGTATAGTCAGGGGTTAATGGGAGTCGTCCCCGTCACCCCAGTATACGCCCAGAACCATGGACCCGGTACTTGTTGTTCGGACTGTCTCCAACCAGCCATAATGTTGTGAGAGTGAAATTATGTCTAAGTCCAGCTTTGGTACATTAGAAGCAACTCTGAAACTTAACCTAAGCGTTTTACGAAGCTACTTTTTGGCTAACTTCTTATAGGAAGGTCTAGGAGATCTAAAAATGAACGTGCGCGTCTTTCACTCTTCCCGAGGGACTTAGAAGAATTTTGTGATATTTTTTATTAAAATGGTGTATAAGGGTATATATATATAAATATATTTAATGCACTGTATATGAGCTGGCGATTTCTAAGTCTGTGGTTCCGAGAGGGGGTAACCAGGCTCACTAATAAAGGTCAAGCCACTTGGCTGCCAGAATGCCCTGCTTCAGCACAGACCAGAAAGGCATTGTGATAAGCATATCCCCGGTATTTTCAGGGGTTAATGGGAGTCCCCCCCGTCCCCCCAGTATACGCCCAGAACCATGGACCCGGTACTTGTGGTTCGGACTGTCTCCAACCAGCCATAATGTTGTGAGAGTGAAATGATGTCTAAGTCCAGCTTTGGTACATTAGAAGCAACTCTGAAACTTAACCTAAGCGTTTTTCGAAGCTACTTTTTGGCTAACTTCTTATAGGAATGTCTAGGAGCTCTAAAAATGAACGAGCGCGTCTTTCACTCTTCCCGAGGGACTTAGAAAAATTTTGTGATATTTTTTATTAAAATGGTGTATAAGGGTATATATATATAAATATATTTTATGCACTGTATATGAGCTGGCGATTTCTAAGTCTGTGGTTTCGAGAGGGGGTAACCAAGCTCACTAATAAAGGTCAAGCCATTTGGCTGCCAGAATGCCCTGCTTCAGCACAGACCAGAAAGGCATTGTGATAAGAGTATCCCCGGTATAGTCAGGGGTTAATGGGAGTCGTCCCCGTCACCCCAGTATACGCCCAGAACCATGGACCCGGTACTTGTTGTTCGGACTGTCTCCAACCAGCCATAATGTTGTGAGAGTGAAATTATGTCTAAGTCCAGCTTTGGTACATTAGAAGCAACTCTGAAACTTAACCTAAGCGTTTTTCGAAGCTACTTTTTGGCTAACTTCTTATAGGAAGGTCTAGGAGCTCTAAAAATGAACGTGCGCGTCTTTCACTCTTCCCGAGGGACTTAGAAGAATTTTGTGATATTTTTTATTAAAATGGTGTATAAGGGTATATATATATAAATATATTTAATGCACTGTATATGAGCTGGCGATTTCTAAGTCTGTGGTTCCGAGAGGGGGTAACCAGGCTCACTAATAAAGGTCAAGCCACTTGGCTGCCAGAATGCCCTGCTTCAGCACAGACCAGAAAGGCATTGTGATAAGCATATCCCCGGTATTTTCAGGGATTAATGGGAGTCCCCCCCGTCCCCCGGTATACGCCCAGAACCATGGACCCGGTACTTGTGGTTCGGACTGTCTCCAACAAGCCATAATGTTGTGAGAGTGAAATTATGTCTAAGTCCAGCTTTGGTACATTAGAAGCAACTCTGAAACTTAACCTAAGCGTTTTTCGAAGCTACTTTTTGGCTAACTTCTTATAGGAAGGTCTAGGAGCTCTGAAAATGAACGTGCGCGTCTTTCACTCTTCCCGAGTGACTTAGAAGAATTTTGTGATATTTTTTATTAAAATGGTGTATAAGGGTATATATAAATATATTTTATGCACTGTATATGAGCTGGCGATTTCTAAGTCTGTAGTTCCGAGAGGGGGTAACCAGGCTCACTAATAAAGGTCAAGCCACTTGGCTGCCAGAATGCCCTGCTTCAGCACAGACCAGAAAGGCATTGTGATAAGCGTATCCCCGGTATAGTCAGGGGTTAATGGGAGTCGTCCCCGTCCCCCCGGTATACGCCCAGATACATGGACCCGGTACTTGTGGTTCGGACTGTCTCCAACAAGCCATAATGTTGTGAGAGTGAAATTATGTCTAAGTCCAGCTTTGGTACATTAGAAGCAACTCTGAAACTTAACCTAAGCGTTTTTCGAAGCTACTTTTTGGCTAACTTCTTATAGGAATGTCTAGGAGCTCTGAAAATGAACGTGCGCGTCTTTCACTCTTCCCGAGGGACTTAGAAGAATTTTGTGATATTTTTTATTAAAATGGTGTATAAGGGTATATATATATAAATATATTTTATGCACTGTAAATGAGCTGGCGATTTCTAAGTCTGTGGTTCCGAGAGGGGGTAACCAGGCTCACTAATAAAGGTCAAGCCACTTGGCTGCCAGAATGCCCTGCTTCAGCACAGACCAGAAAGGCATTGTGATAAGCGTATCCCCGGTATAGTCAGGGGTTAATGGGAGTCGTCCCCGTCACCCCAGTATACGCCCAGAACCATGGACCCGGTACTTGTTGTTCGGACTGTCTCCAACCAGCCATAATGTTGTGAGAGTGAAATTATGTCTAAATCCAGCTTTGGAACATTAGAAGCAACTCTGAAACTTAACCTAAGCGTTTTTCGAAGCTACTTTTTGGCTAACTTCTTATAGGAAGGTCTAGGAGCTCTGAAAATGAACGTGCGCGTCTTTCACTCTTCCCGAGGGACTTAGAAGAATTTTGTGATATTTTTTATTAAAATGGTGTATAAGGGTATATATAAATATATTTTATGCACTGTATATGAGCTTGCGATTTCTAAGTCTGTAGTTCCGAGAGGGGGTAACCAGGCTCACTAATAAAGGTCAAGCCACTTGGCTGCCAGAATGCCCTGCTTCAGCACAGACCAGAAAGTCATTGTGATAAGCGTATCCCCGGTATAGTCAGGGGTTAATGGGAGTCGTCCCCGTCACCCCAGTATACGCCCAGAACCATGGACCCGGTACTTGTTGTTCGGACTGTCTCCAACCAGCCATAATGTTGTGAGTGTGAAATTATGTCTAAGTCCAGCTTTGGTACATTAGAAGCAACTCTGAAACTTAACCTAAGCGTTTTTCGAAGCTACTTTTTGGCTAACTTCTTATAGGAAGGTCTAGGAGCTCTAAAAATGAACGTGCGCGTCTTTCACTCTTCCCGAGGGACTTAGAAGAATTTTGTGATATTTTTTATTAAAATGGTGTATAAGGGTACTGTATATATATATAAATATATTTAATGCACTGTATATGAGCTGGCGATTTCTAAGTCTGTGGTTCCGAGAGGGGGTAACCAGGCTCACTAATAAAGGTCAAGCCACTTGGCTGCCAGAATGCCCTGCTTCAGCACAGACCAGAAAGGCATTGTGATAAGCATATCCCCGGTATTTTCAGGGGTTAATGGGAGTCCCCCCCGTCCCCCCAGTATACGCCCAGAACCATGGACCCGGTACTTGTGCTTCGAACTGTCTCCAACCAGCCATAATGTTGTGAGAGTGAAATGATGTCTAAGTCCAGCTTCGGTACATTAGAAGCAACTCTGAAACTTAACCTAAGCGTTTTTCGAAGCTTCTTTTTGGCTAACTTCTTATAGGAAGGTCTAGGAGCTCTAAAAATGAACGTGCGCGTCTTTCACTCTTCCCGAGGGACTTAGAAGAATTTTGTGATATTTTTTATTAAAATGGTGTATAAGGGTATATATATAAATATATTTTATGCACTGTATATGAGCTGGCGATTTCTAAGTCTGTGGTTCCGAGAGGGGGTAACCAGGCTCACTAATAAAGGTCAAGCCACTTGGCTACCAGAATGCCCTGCTTCAGCACAGACCAGAAAGGCATTGTGATAAGCGTATCCCCGGTATAGTCAGGGGTTAATGGGAGTCGTCCCCGTCACCCCAGTATACGCCCAGAACCATGGACCCGGTACTTGTTGTTCGGACTGTCTCCAACCAGCCATAATGTTGTGAGAGTGAAATTATGTCTAAATCCAGCTTTGGAACATTAGAAGCAACTCTGAAACTTAACCTAAGCGTTTTTCGAAGCTACTTTTTGGCTAACTTCTTATAGGAAGGTCTAGGAGCTCTGAAAATGAACGTGCGCGTCTTTCACTCTTCCCGAGGGACTTAGAAGAATTTTGTGATATTTTTTATTAAAATGGTGTATAAGGGTATATATAAATATATTTTATGCACTGTATATGAGCTTGCGATTTCTAAGTCTGTAGTTCCGAGAGGGGGTAACCAGGCTCACTAATAAAGGTCAAGCCACTTGGCTGCCAGAATGCCCTGCTTCAGCACAGACCAGAAAGTCATTGTGATAAGCGTATCCCCGGTATAGTCAGGGGTTAATGGGAGTCGTCCCCGTCACCCCAGTATACGCCCAGAACCATGGACCCGGTACTTGTTGTTCGGACTGTCTCCAACCAGCCATAATGTTGTGAGTGTGAAATTATGTCTAAGTCCAGCTTTGGTACATTAGAAGCAACTCTGTAACTTAACCTAAGCGTTTTTCGAAGCTACTTTTTGGCTAACTTCTTATAGGAAGGTCTAGGAGCTCTAAAAATGAACGTGCGCGTCTTTCACTCTTCCCGAGGGACTTAGAAGAATTTTGTGATATTTTTTATTAAAATGGTGTATAAGGGTACTGTATATATATATATAAATATATTTAATGCACTGTATATGAGCTGGCGATTTCTAAGTCTGTGGTTCCGAGAGGGGGTAACCAGGCTCACTAATAAAGGTCAAGCCACTTGGCTGCCAGAATGCCCTGCTTCAGCACAGACCAGAAAGGCATTGTGATAAGCATATCCCCGGTATTTTCAGGGGTTAATGGGAGTCCCCCCCGTCCCCCCAGTATACGCCCAGAACCATGGACCCGGTACTTGTGCTTCGAACTGTCTCCAACCAGCCATAATGTTGTGAGAGTGAAATGATGTCTAAGTCCAGCTTCGGTACATTAGAAGCAACTCTGAAACTTAACCTAAGCGTTTTTCGAAGCTTCTTTTTGGCTAACTTCTTATAGGAAGGTCTAGGAGCTCTAAAAATGAACGTGCGCGTCTTTCACTCTTCCCGAGGGACTTAGAAGAATTTTGTGATATTTTTTATTAAAATGGTGTATAAGGGTATATATATAAATATATTTTATGCACTGTATATGAGCTGGCGATTTCTAAGTCTGTGGTTCCGAGAGGGGGTAACCAGGCTCACTAATAAAGGTCAAGCCACTTGGCTACCAGAATGCCCTGCTTCAGCACAGACCAGAAAGGCATTGTGATAAGCGTATCTCCGGTATAGTCAGGGGTTAATGGGAGTCGTCCCCGTCCCCCCAGTATACGCCCAGAACCATGGACCCGGTACTTGTGGTTCGGACTGTCTCCAACCAGCCATAATGTTGTGAGAGTGAAATTATGTCTAAGTCCAGCTTTGGTACATTAGAAGCAACTCTGAAACTTAACCTAAGCGTTTTTCGAAGCTACTTTTTCGCTAACTTCTTATAGGAAGGTCTAGGAGCTCTGAAAATGAACGTGCGCGTCTTTCAATCTTCCCGAGGGACTTAGAAGAATTTTGTGATATTTTTTATTAAAATGGTGTATAAGGGTATATATATAAATATATTTTATGCACTGTAAATGAGCTGGCGATTTCTAAGTCTGTGGTTCCGAGAGGGGGTAACCAGGCTCACTAATAAAGGTCAAGCCACTTGGCTGCCAGAATGCCCTGCTTCAGCACAGACCAGAAAGGCATTGTGATAAGCAAATCCCCGGTATTTTCAGGGATTAATGGGAGTCCCCCCCGTCCCCCCAGTATACGCCCAGAACCATGGACCCGGTACTTGTGGTTCGGACTGTCTCCAACCAGCCATAATGTTGTGAGAGTGAAATTATGTCTAAGTCCAGCTTTGGTACATTAGAAGCAACTCTGAAACTTAACCTAAGCGTTTTTCGAAGCTACTTTTTGGCTAACTTCTTATAGGAATGTCTAGGAGCTCTGAAAATGAACGTGCGCGTCTTTCACTCTTCCCGAGGGACTTAGAAGAATTTTGTGATATTTTTTATTAAAATGGTGTATAAGGGTATATATATAAATATATTTTATGCACTGTATATGAGCTGGCGATTTCTAAGTCTGTGGTTCCGAGAGGGGGTAACCAGGCTCACTAATAAAGGTCAAGCCACTTGGCTGCCAGAATGCCCTGCTTCAGCACAGACCAGAAAGGCATTGTGATAAGCGTATCCCCGGTATAGTCAGGGGTTAATGGGTGTCGTCCCCGTCCCCCCGGTATACGCCCAGAACCATGGACCCGGTACTTGTGGTTCGGACTGTCTCCAACAAGCCATAATGTTGTGAGAGTGAAATTATGTCTAAGTCCAGCTTTGGTACATTAGAAGCAACTCTGAAACTTAACCTAAGCGTTTTTCGAAGCTACTTTTTGGCTAACTTCTTATAGGAAGGTCTAGGAGCTCTGAAAATGAACGTGCGCGTCTTTCACTCTTCCCGAGTGACTTAGAAGAATTTTGTGATATTTTTTATTAAAATGGTGTATAAGGGTATATATAAATATATTTTATGCACTGTATATGAGCTGGCGATTTCTAAGTCTGTAGTTCCGAGAGGGGGTAACCAGGCTCACTAATAAAGGTCAAGCCACTTGGCTGCCAGAATGCCCTGCTTCAGCACAGACCAGAAAGGCATTGTGATAAGCGTATCCCCGGTATAGTCAGGGGTTAATGGGAGTCGTCCCCGTCCCCCCGGTATACGCCCAGATACATGGACCCGGTACTTGTGGTTCGGACTGTCTCCAACAAGCCATAATGTTGTGAGAGTGAAATTATGTCTAAGTCCAGCTTTGGTACATTAGAAGCAACTCTGAAACTTAACCTAAGCGTTTTTCGAAGCTACTTTTTGGCTAACTTCTTATAGGAATGTCTAGGAGCTCTGAAAATGAACGTGCGCGTCTTTCACTCTTCCCGAGGGACTTAGAAGAATTTTGTGATATTTTTTATTAAAATGGTGTATAAGGGTATATATATATAAATATATTTTATGCACTGTAAATGAGCTGGCGATTTCTAAGTCTGTGGTTCCGAGAGGGGGTAACCAGGCTCACTAATAAAGGTCAAGCCACTTGGCTGCCAGAATGCCCTGCTTCAGCACAGACCAGAAAGGCATTGTGATAAGCGTATCCCCGGTATAGTCAGGGGTTAATGGGAGTCGTCCCCGTCACCCCAGTATACGCCCAGAACCATGGACCCGGTACTTGTTGTTCGGACTGTCTCCAACCAGCCATAATGTTGTGAGAGTGAAATTATGTCTAAATCCAGCTTTGGAACATTAGAAGCAACTCTGAAACTTAACCTAAGCGTTTTTCGAAGCTACTTTTTGGCTAACTTCTTATAGGAAGGTCTAGGAGCTCTAAAAATGAACGTGCGCGTCTTTCACTCTTCCCGAGGGACTTAGAAGAATTTTGTGATATTTTTTATTAAAATGGTGTATAAGGGTACTGTATATATATATAAATATATTTAATGCACTGTATATGAGCTGGCGATTTCTAAGTCTGTGGTTCCGAGAGGGGGTAACCAGGCTCACTAATAAAGGTCAAGCCACTTGGCTGCCAGAATGCCCTGCTTCAGCACAGACCAGAAAGGCATTGTGATAAGCATATCCCCGGTATTTTCAGGGGTTAATGGGAGTCCCCCCCGTCCCCCCAGTATACGCCCAGAACCATGGACCCGGTACTTGTGCTTCGAACTGTCTCCAACCAGCCATAATGTTGTGAGAGTGAAATGATGTCTAAGTCCAGCTTCGGTACATTAGAAGCAACTCTGAAACTTAACCTAAGCGTTTTTCGAAGCTTCTTTTTGGCTAACTTCTTATAGGAAGGTCTAGGAGCTCTAAAAATGAACGTGCGCGTCTTTCACTCTTCCCGAGGGACTTAGAAGAATTTTGTGATATTTTTTATTAAAATGGTGTATAAGGGTATATATATAAATATATTTTATGCACTGTATATGAGCTGGCGATTTCTAAGTCTGTGGTTCCGAGAGGGGGTAACCAGGCTCACTAATAAAGGTCAAGCCACTTGGCTACCAGAATGCCCTGCTTCAGCACAGACCAGAAAGGCATTGTGATAAGCGTATCTCCGGTATAGTCAGGGGTTAATGGGAGTCGTCCCCGTCCCCCCAGTATACGCCCAGAACCATGGACCCGGTACTTGTGGTTCGGACTGTCTCCAACCAGCCATAATGTTGTGAGAGTGAAATTATGTCTAAGTCCAGCTTTGGTACATTAGAAGCAACTCTGAAACTTAACCTAAGCGTTTTTCGAAGCTACTTTTTCGCTAACTTCTTATAGGAAGGTCTAGGAGCTCTGAAAATGAACGTGCGCGTCTTTCAATCTTCCCGAGGGACTTAGAAGAATTTTGTGATATTTTTTATTAAAATGGTGTATAAGGGTATATATATAAATATATTTTATGCACTGTAAATGAGCTGGCGATTTCTAAGTCTGTGGTTCCGAGAGCGGGTAACCAGGCTCATTAATAAAGGTCAAGCCACTTGGCTGCCAGAATGCCCTGCTTCAGCACAGACCAGAAAGGCATTGTGATAAGCGTATCCCCGGTATAGTCAGGGGTTAATGGGAGTCGTCCCCGTCACCCCAGTATATGCCCAGAACCATGGACCCGGTACTTGTTGTTCGGACTGTCTTCAACCAGCCATAATGTTGTGAGAGTGAAATTATGTCTAAGTCCAGCTTTGGTACATTAGAAGCAACTCTGAAACTTAACCTAAGCGTTTTTCGAAGCTACTTTTTGGCTAACTTCTTATAGGAAGGTCTAGGAGCTCTGAAAATGAACGTGCGCGTCTTTCACTCTTCCCGAGGGACTTAGAAGAATTTTGTGATATTTTTTATTAAAATGGTGTATAAGGGTATATATAAATATATTTTATGCACTGTATATGAGCTTGCGATTTCTAAGTCTGTAGTTCCGAGAGGGGGTAACCAGGCTCACTAATAAAGGTCAAGCCACTTGGCTGCCAGAATGCCCTGCTTCAGCACAGACCAGAAAGGCATTGTGATAAGCGTATCCCCGGTATAGTCAGGGGTTAATGGGAGTCGTCCCCGTCACCCCAGTATACGCCCAGAACCATGGACCCGGTACTTGTTGTTCGGACTGTCTCCAACCAGCCATAATGTTGTGAGAGTGAAATTATGTCTAAGTCCAGCTTTGGTACATTAGAAGCAACTCTGAAACTTAACCTAAGCGTTTTACGAAGCTACTTTTTGGCTAACTTCTTATAGGAAGGTCTAGGAGATCTAAAAATGAACGTGCGCGTCTTTCACTCTTCCCGAGGGACTTAGAAGAATTTTGTGATATTTTTTATTAAAATGGTGTATAAGGGTATATATATATAAATATATTTAATGCACTGTATATGAGCTGGCGATTTCTAAGTCTGTGGTTCCGAGAGGGGGTAACCAGGCTCACTAATAAAGGTCAAGCCACTTGGCTGCCAGAATGCCCTGCTTCAGCACAGACCAGAAAGGCATTGTGATAAGCATATCCCCGGTATTTTCAGGGGTTAATGGGAGTCCCCCCCGTCCCCCCAGTATACGCCCAGAACCATGGACCCGGTACTTGTGGTTCGGACTGTCTCCAACCAGCCATAATGTTGTGAGAGTGAAATTATGTCTAAGTCCAGCTTTGGTACATTAGAAGCAACTCTGAAACTTAACCTAAGCGTTTTTCGAAGCTACTTTTTGGCTAACTTCTTATAGGAATGTCTAGGAGCTCTAAAAATGAACGAGCGCGTCTTTCACTCTTCCCGAGGGACTTAGAAGAATTTTGTGATATTTTTTATTAAAATGGTGTATAAGGGTATATATATATAAATATATTTTATGCACTGTATATGAGCTGGCGATTTCTAAGTCTGTGGTTCCGAGAGGGGGTAACCAAGCTCACTAATAAAGGTCAAGCCATTTGGCTGCCAGAATGCCCTGCTTCAGCACAGACCAGAAAGGCATTGTGATAAGAGTATCCCCGGTATAGTCAGGGGTTAATGGGAGTCGTCCCCGTCACCCCAGTATACGCCCAGAACCACGGACCCGGTACTTGTGGTTCGGACTGTCTCCAACCAGCCATAATGTTGTGAGAGTGAAATGATGTCTAAGTCCAGCTTCGGTACATTAGAAGCAACTCTGAAACTTAACCTAAGCGTTTTTCGAAGCTACTTTTTGGCTAACTTCTTATAGGAAGGTCTAGGAGCTCTGAAAATGAACGTGCGCGTTTTTCACTCTTCCCGAGGGACTTAGAAGAATTTTGTGATATTTTTTATTAAAATGGTGTATAAGGGTATATATATAAATATATTTTATGCACTGTATATGAGCTGGCGATTTCTAAGTCTGTGGTTCCGAGAGGGGGTAACCAGGCTCACTAATAAAGGTCAAGCCACTTGGCTACCAGAATGCCCTGCTTCAGCACAGACCAGAAAGGCATTGTGATAAGCGTATCTCCGGTATAGTCAGGGGTTAATGGGAGTCGTCCCCGTCCCCCCAGTATACGCCCAGAACCATGGACCCGGTACTTGTGGTTCGGACTGTCTCCAACCAGCCATAATGTTGTGAGAGTGAAATTATGTCTAAGTCCAGCTTTGGTACATTAGAAGCAACTCTGAAACTTAACCTAAGCGTTTTTCGAAGCTACTTTTTGGCTAACTTCTTATAGGAAGGTCTAGGAGCTCTGAAAATGAACGTGCGCGTCTTTCACTCTTCCCGAGGGACTTAGAAGAATTTTGTGATATTTTTTATTAAAATGGTGTATAAGGGTATATATATAAATATATTTTATGCACTGTAAATGAGCTGGCGATTTCTAAGTCTGTGGTTCCGAGAGGGGGTAACCAGGCTCACTAATAAAGGTCAAGCCACTTGGCTGCCAGAATGCCCTGCTTCAGCACAGACCAGAAAGGCATTGTGATAAGCGTATCCCCGGTATAGTCAGGGGTTAATGGAAGTCGTCCCCGTCACCCCAGTATACGCCCAGAACCATGGACCCGGTACTTGTTGTTCGGACTGTCTCCAACCAGCCATAATGTTGTGAGAGTGAAATTATGTCTAAGTCCAGCTTTGGTACATTAGAAGCAACTCTGAAACTTAACCTAAGCGTTTTTCGAAGCTACTTTTTGGCTAACTTCTTATAGGAAGGTCTAGGAGCTCTAAAAATGAACGTGCGCGTCTTTCACTCTTCCCGAGGGACTTAGAAGAATTTTGTGATATTTTTTATTAAAATGGTGTATAAGGGTATATATATATAAATATATTTAATGCACTGTATATGAGCTGGCGATTTCTAAGTCTGTGGTTCCGAGAGGGGGTAACCAGGCTCACTAATAAAGGTCAAGCCACTTGGCTGCCAGAATGCCCTGCTTCAGCACAGACCAGAAAGGCATTGTGATAAGCGTATCCCCGGTATAGTCAGGGGTTAATGGGAGTCGTCCCCGTCCCCCCAGTATACGCCCAGAACCATGGACCCGGTACTTGTGGTTCGGACTGTCTCCAACCAGCCATAATGTTGTGAGAGTGAAATTATGTCTAAGTCCAGCTTCGGTACATTAGAAGCAACTCTGAAACTTAATCTAAGCGTTTTCGAAGCTACTTTTTGGCTAACTTCTTATAGGAAGGTGTAGGAGCTCTGAAAATGAACGTGCGCGTCTTTCATTCTTCCCGAGGGACTTAGAAGAATTTTGTGATATTTTTTATTAAAATGGTGTATAAGGGTATATATATAAATATATTTTATGCACTGTATATGAGCTGGCGATTTCTAAGTCTGTAGTTCCGAGAGGGGGTAACCAGGCTCACTAATAAAGGTCAAGCCACTTGGCTGCCAGAATGCCCTGCTTCAGCACAGACCAGAAAGGCATTGTGATAAGCGTATCTCCGGTATAGTCAGGGGTTAATGGGAGTCGTCCCTGTCCCCCCAGTATACGCCCAGAACCATGGACCCGGTACTTGTGGTTCGGACTGTCTCCAACCAGCCATAATGTTGTGAGAGTGAAATTATGTCTAAGTCCAGCTTTGGTAAATTAGAAGCAACTCTGAAACTTAACCTAAGCGTTTTTCGAAGCTACTTTTTGGCTAACTTCTTATAGGAATGTCTAGCAGCTCTAAAAATGAACGTGCGCGTCTTTCACTCTTCCCGAGGGACTTAGAAGAATTTTGTGATATTTTTTATTAAAATGGTGTATAAGGGTATATATATATAAATATATTTTATGCACTGTATATGAGCTGGCGATTTCTAAGTCTGTGGTTCCGAGAGGGGGTAACCAAGCTCACTAATAAAGGTCAAGCCACTTGGCTGCCAGAATGCCCTACTTCAGCACAGACCAGAAAGGCATTGTGATAAGCGTATCCCCGGTATAGTCAGGGGTTAATGGGAGTCCCCCCCGTCCCCCCAGTATACGCCCAGAACAACGGACCCGGTTCTTGTGGTTCGGACTGTCTCCAACCAGCCATAATGTTGTGAGAGTGAAATTATGTCTAAGTCCAGCTTTGGTACATTAGAAGCAACTCTGAAACTTAACCTAAGCGTTTTTCGAAGCTACTTTTTGGCTAACTTCTTATAGGAAGGTCTAGGAGCTCTGAAAATGAACGTGCGCGTCTTTCAATCTTCCCGAGGGACTTAGAAAAATTTTGTGATATTTTTTATTAAAATGGTGTATAAGGGTATATATATAAATATATTTTATGCACTGTAAATGAGCTGGCGATTTCTAAGTCTGTGGTTCCGAGAGGGGGTAACCAGGCTCACTAATAAAGGTCAAGCCACTTGGCTGCCAGAATGCCCTGCTTCAGCACAGACCAGAAAGGCATTGTGATAAGCGTATCCCTGGTATAGTCAGGGGTTAATGGGAGTCGTCCCCGTCACCCCAGTATACGCCCAGAACCATGGACCCGGTACTTGTTGTTCGGACTGTCTCCAACCAGCCATAATGTTGTGAGAGTGAAATTATGTCTAAGTCCAGCTTTGGAACATTAGAAGCAACTCTGAAACTTAACCTAAGCGTTTTTCGAAGCTACTTTTTGGCTAACTTCTTATAGGAAGGTCTAGGAGCTCTGAAAATGAACGTGCGCGTCTTTCACTCTTCCCGAGGGACTTAGAAGAATTTTATGATATTTTTTAATAAAATGGTGTATAAGGGTATATATAAATATATTTTATGCACTGTATATGAGCTTGCGATTTCTAAGTCTGTAGTTCCGAGAGGGGGTAACCAGGCTCACTAATAAAGGTCAAGCCACTTGGCTGCCAGAATGCCCTGCTTCAGCACAGACCAGAAAGGCATTGTGATAAGCGTATCCCCGGTATAGTCAGGGGTTAATGGGAGTCGTCCCCGTCACCCCAGTATACGCCCAGAACCATGGACCCGGTACTTGTGCTTCGAACTGTCTCCAACCAGCCATAATGTTGTGAGAGTGAAATGATGTCTAAGTCCAGCTTTGGTACATTAGAAGCAACTCTGAAACTTAACCTAAGCGTTTTTCGAAGCTACTTTTTGGCTAACTTCTTATAGGAAGGTCTAGGAGCTCTAAAAATGAACGTGCGCGTCTTTCACTCTTCCCGAGGGACTTAGAAGAATTTTGTGATATTTTTTATTAAAATGGTGTATAAGGGTATATATATATAAATATATTTAATGCACTGTATATGAGCTGGCGATTTCTAAGTCTGTGGTTCCGAGAGGGGGTAACCAGGCTCACTAATAAAGGTCAAGCCACTTGGCTGCCAGAATGCCCTGCTTCAGCACAGACCAGAAAGGCATTGTGATAAGCATATCCCCGGTATTTTCAGGGGTTAATGGGAGTCCCCCCCGTCCCCCCAGTATACGCCCAGAACCATGGACCCGGTACTTGTGCTTCGAACTGTCTCCAACCAGCCATAATGTTGTGAGAGTGAAATGATGTCTAAGTCCAGCTTCGGTACATTAGAAGCAACTCTGAAACTTAACCTAAGCGTTTTTCGAAGCTACTTTTTGGCTAACTTCTTATAGGAAGGTCTAGGAGCTCTAAAAATGAACGTGCGCGTCTTTCACTCTTCCCGAGGGACTTAGAAGAATTTTGTGATATTTTTTATTAAAATGGTGTATAAGGGTATATATATAAATATATTTTATGCACTGTATATGAGCTGGCGATTTCTAAGTCTGTGGTTCCGAGAGGGGGTAACCAGGCTCACTAATAAAGGTCAAGCCACTTGGCTACCAGAATGCCCTGCTTCAGCACAGACCAGAAAGGCATTGTGATAAGCGTATCTCCGGTATAGTCAGGGGTTAATGGGAGTCGTCCCCGTCACCCCAGTATACGCCCAGAACCATGGACCCGGTACTTGTTGTTCGGACTGTCTTCAACCAGCCATAATGTTGTGAGAGTGAAATTATGTCTAAGTCCAGCTTTGGTACATTAGAAGCAACTCTGAAACTTAACCTAAGCGTTTTTCGAAGCTACTTTTTGGCTAACTTCTTATAGGAAGGTCTAGGAGCTCTGAAAATGAACGTGCGCGTCTTTCACTCTTCACGAGGTACTTAGAAGAATTTTGTGATATTTTTTATTAAAATGGTGTATAAGGGTATATATAAATATATTTTATGCACTGTATATGAGCTTGCGATTTCTAAGTCTGTAGTTCCGAGAGGGGGTAACCAGGCTCACTAATAAAGGTCAAGCCACTTGGCTGCCAGAATGCCCTGCTTCAGCACAGACCAGAAAGGCATTGTGATAAGCGTATCCCCGGTATAGTCAGGGGTTAATGGGAGTCGTCCCCGTCACCCCAGTATACGCCCAGAACCATGGACCCGGTACTTGTGGTTCGGACTGTCTCCAACCAGCCATAATGTTGTGAGAGTGAAATTATGTCTAAGTCCAGCTTTGGTACATTAGAAGCAACTCTGAAACTTAACCTAAGCGTTTTTCGAAGCTACTTTTTGGCTAACTTCTTATAGGAAGGTCTAGGAGCTCTAAAAATGAACGTGCGCGTCTTTCACTCTTCCCGAGGGACTTAGAAGAATTTTGTGATATTTTTTATTAAAATGGTGTATAAGGGTATATATATATAAATATATTTAATGCACTGTATATGAGCTGGCGATTTCTAAGTCTGTGGTTCCGAGAGGGGGTAACCAGGCTCACTAATAAAGGTCAAGCCACTTGGCTGCCAGAATGCCCTGCTTCAGCACAGACCAGAAAGGCATTGTGATAAGCATATCCCCGGTATTTTCAGGGGTTAATGGGAGTCCCCCCCGTCCCCCCAGTATACGCCCAGAACCATGGACCCGGTACTTGTGCTTCGAACTGTCTCCAACCAGCCATAATGTTTTGAGAGTGAAATTATGTCTAAGTCCAGCTTCGGTACATTAGAAGCAACTCTGAAACTTAACCTAAGCGTTTTTCGAAGCTACTTTTTGGCTAACTTCTTATAGGAATGTCTAGGAGCTCTGAAAATGAACGTGCGCGTCTTTCACTCTTCCCGAGGGACTTAGAAGAATTTTGTGATATTTTTTATTAAAATGGTGTATAAGGGTATATACAGTATATAAATATATTTTATGCACTGTATATGAGCTGGCGATTTCTAAGTCTGT
This sequence comes from Ascaphus truei, assembly GCF_040206685.1. Lineage (NCBI taxonomy): Eukaryota > Metazoa > Chordata > Amphibia > Anura > Ascaphidae > Ascaphus > Ascaphus truei. The sequence goes on along the minus strand of NC_134485.1, from coordinate 136,877,414 downwards.
GGTTCCGAGAGGGGGTAACCAGGCTCACTAATAAAGGTCAAGCCACTTGGCTGCCAGAATGCCCTGCTTCAGCACAGACCAGAAAGGCATTGTGATAAGCGTATCCCCGGTATAGTCAGGGGTTAATGGGAGTCATCCCCGTCACCCCAGTATACGCCCAGAACCATGGACCCGGTACTTGTTGTTCGGACTGTCTCCAACCAGCCATAATGTTGTGAGAGTGAAATTATGTCTAAGTCCAGCTTTGGTACATTAGAAGCAACTCTGAAACTTAACCTAAGCGTTTTTCGAAGCTACTTTTTGGCTAACTTCTTATAGGAAGGTCTAGGAGCTCTGAAAATGAACGTGCGCGTTTTTCTCTCTTCCCGAGGGACTTAGAAGAATTTTGTGATATTTTTTATTAAAATGGTGTATAAGGGTATATATATAAATATATTTTATGCACTGTATATGAGCTGGCGATTTCTAAGTCTGTGGTTCCGAGAGGGGGTAACCAGGCTCACTAATAAAGGTCAAGCCACTTGGCTGCCAGAATGCCCTGCTTCAGCACAGACCAGAAAGGCATTGTGATAAGCGTATCCCCGGTATAGTCAGGGGTTAATGGGAGTCGTCCCTGTCCCCCCAGTATACGCCCAGAACCATGGACCCGGTACTTGTGGTTCGGACTGTCTCCAACCAGCCATAATGTTGTGAGAGTGAAATTATGTCTAAGTCCAGCTTTGGTACATTAGAAGCAACTCTGAAACTTAACCTAAGCGTTTTTCGAAGCTACTTTTTGGCTAACTTCTTATAGGAAGGTCTAGGAGCTCTGAAAATGAACGTGCGCGTCTTTCACTCTTCCCGAGGGACTTAGAAGAATTTTGTGATAATTTTTATTAAAATGGTGTATAAGGGTATATATATAAATATATTTTATGCACTGTATATGAGCTGGCGATTTCTAAGTCTGTAGTTCCGAGAGGGGTTAACCAGGCTCACTAATAAAGGTCAAGCCACTTGGCTGCCAGAATGCCCTGCTTCAGCACAGACCAGAAAGGCATTGTGATAAGCTTATCCCCGGTATAGTCAGGGGTTAATGGGAGTCGTCCCCGTCCCCCCAGTATACGCCCAGAACCATGGACCCGGTACTTGTGGTTCGGACTGTCTCCAACCAGCCATAATGTTGTGAGAGTGAAATTATGTCTAAGTCCAGCTTTGGTACATTAGAAGCAACTCTGAAACTTAACCTAAGCGTTTTTCGAAGCTACTTTTTGGCTAACTTCTTATAAGAAGGTCTAGGAGCTCTGAAAATGAACGTGCGCGTCTTTCCCTCTTCCCGAGGGACTCCAAGCCACTTGGCTGCCAGAATACCAGAAAAGCATTGTGATAAGCGTATCCCCGGTATAGTCAGGGGTTAATGGGAGTCGTCCCCGTCCCCCCAGTATACGCCCAGAACCATGGACCCGGTACTTGTGGTTCGGACTGTCTCCAACCAGCCATAATGTTGTGAGAGTGAAATTATGTCTAAGTCCAGCTTCGGTACATTAGAAGCAACTCTGAAACTTAACCTAAGCGTTTTTCGAAGCTACTTTTTGGCTAACTTCTTATAGGAATGTCTAGGAGCTCTGAAAATGAACGTGCGCATCTTTCACTCTTCCCGAGGGACTTAGAAGAATTTTGTGATATTTTTTATTAAAATGGTGTATAAGGGTATATATATAAATATATTTTATGCACTGTATATGAGCTGGCGATTTCTAAGTCTGTGGTTCCGAGAGGGGGTAACCAGGCTCACTAATAAAGGTCAAGCCACTTGGCTGCCAGAATGCCCTGCTTCAGCACAGACCAGAAAGGCATTGTGATAAGTGTATCCCCGGTATAGTCAGGGGTTAATGGGTGTCGTCCCCGTCCCCCCGGTATACGCCCAGAACCATGGACCCGGTACTTGTGGTTCGGACTGTCTCCAACAAGCCATAATGTTGTGAGAGTGAAATTATGTCTAAGTCCAGCTTTGGTACATTAGAAGCAACTCTGAAACTTAACCTAAGCGTTTTTCGAAGCTACTTTTTGGCTAACTTCTTATAGGAAAGTCTAGGAGCTCTGAAAATGAACGTGCGCGTCTTTCACTCTTCCCGAGGGACTTAGAAGAATTTTGTGATATTTTTTATTAAAATGGTGTATAAGGGTATATATAAATATATTTTATGCACTGTATATGAGCTGGCGATTTCTAAGTCTGTAGTTCCGAGAGGGGGTAACCAGGCTCACTAATAAAGGCCAAGCCACTTGGCTGCCAGAATGCCCTGCTTCAGCACAGACCAGAAAGGCATTGTGATAAGCGTATCCCCGGTATAGTCAGGGGTTAATGGGAGTCGTCCCCGTCCCCCCGGTATACGCCCAGATACATGGACCCGGTACTTGTGGTTCGGACTGTCTCCAACCAGCCATAATGTTGTGAGAGTGAAATTATGTCTAAGTCCAGCTTCGGTACATTAGAAGCAACTCTGAAACTTAACCTAAGCGTTTTTCGAAGCTACTTTTTGGCTAACTTCTTATAGGAATGTCTAGGAGCTCTGAAAATGAACGTGCGCGTCTTTCACTCTTCCCGAGGGACTTAGAAGAATTTTGTGATATTTTTTATTAAAATGGTGTATAAGGGTATATATATAAATATATTTTATGCACTGTATATGAGCTGGCGATTTCTAAGTCTGTAGTTCCGAGAGGGGTTAACCAGGCTCACTAATAAAGGTCAAGCCACTTGGCTGCCAGAATGCCCTGCTTCAGCACAGACCAGAAAGGCATTGTGATAAGCTTATCCCCGGTATAGTCAGGGGTTAATGGGAGTCGTCCCCGTCCCCCCAGTATACGCCCAGAACCATGGACCCGGTACTTGTGGTTCGGACTGTCTCCAACCAGCCATAATGTTGTGAGAGTGAAATTATGTCTAAGTCCAGCTTTGGTACATTAGAAGCAACTCTGAAACTTAACCTAAGCGTTTTTCGAAGCTACTTTTTGGCTAACTTCTTATAAGAAGGTCTAGGAGCTCTGAAAATGAACGTGCGCGTCTTTCCCTCTTCCCGAGGGACTCCAAGCCACTTGGCTGCCAGAATACCAGAAAAGCATTGTGATAAGCGTATCCCCGGTATAGTCAGGGGTTAATGGGAGTCGTCCCCGTCCCCCCAGTATACGCCCAGAACCATGGACCCGGTACTTGTGGTTCGGACTGTCTCCAACCAGCCATAATGTTGTGAGAGTGAAATTATGTCTAAGTCCAGCTTCGGTACATTAGAAGCAACTCTGAAACTTAACCTAAGCGTTTTTCGAAGCTACTTTTTGGCTAACTTCTTATAGGAATGTCTAGGAGCTCTGAAAATGAACGTGCGCATCTTTCACTCTTCCCGAGGGACTTAGAAGAATTTTGTGATATTTTTTATTAAAATGGTGTATAAGGGTATATATATAAATATATTTTATGCACTGTATATGAGCTGGCGATTTCTAAGTCTGTGGTTCCGAGAGGGGGTAACCAGGCTCACTAATAAAGGTCAAGCCACTTGGCTGCCAGAATGCCCTGCTTCAGCACAGACCAGAAAGGCATTGTGATAAGTGTATCCCCGGTATAGTCAGGGGTTAATGGGTGTCGTCCCCGTCCCCCCGGTATACGCCCAGAACCATGGACCCGGTACTTGTGGTTCGGACTGTCTCCAACAAGCCATAATGTTGTGAGAGTGAAATTATGTCTAAGTCCAGCTTTGGTACATTAGAAGCAACTCTGAAACTTAACCTAAGCGTTTTTCGAAGCTACTTTTTGGCTAACTTCTTATAGGAAAGTCTAGGAGCTCTGAAAATGAACGTGCGCGTCTTTCACTCTTCCCGAGGGACTTAGAAGAATTTTGTGATATTTTTTATTAAAATGGTGTATAAGGGTATATATAAATATATTTTATGCACTGTATATGAGCTGGCGATTTCTAAGTCTGTAGTTCCGAGAGGGGGTAACCAGGCTCACTAATAAAGGCCAAGCCACTTGGCTGCCAGAATGCCCTGCTTCAGCACAGACCAGAAAGGCATTGTGATAAGCGTATCCCCGGTATAGTCAGGGGTTAATGGGAGTCGTCCCCGTCCCCCCGGTATACGCCCAGATACATGGACCCGGTACTTGTGGTTCGGACTGTCTCCAACCAGCCATAATGTTGTGAGAGTGAAATTATGTCTAAGTCCAGCTTCGGTACATTAGAAGCAACTCTGAAACTTAACCTAAGCGTTTTTCGAAGCTACTTTTTGGCTAACTTCTTATAGGAATGTCTAGGAGCTCTGAAAATGAACGTGCGCGTCTTTCACTCTTCCCGAGGGACTTAGAAGAATTTTGTGATATTTTTTATTAAAATGGTGTATAAGGGTATATATATAAATATATTTTATGCACTGTATATGAGCTGGCGATTTCTAAGTCTGTGGTTCCGAGAGGGGGTAACCAGGCTCACTAATAAAGGTCAAGCCACTTGGCTGCCAGAATGCCCTGCTTCAGCACAGACCAGAAAGGCATTGTGATAAGTGTATCCCCGGTATAGTCAGGGGTTAATGGGTGTCGTCCCCGTCCCCCCGGTATACGCCCAGAACCATGGACCCGGTACTTGTGGTTCGGACTGTCTCCAACAAGCCATAATGTTGTGAGAGTGAAATTATGTCTAAGTCCAGCTTTGGTACATTAGAAGCAACTCTGAAACTTAACCTAAGCGTTTTTCGAAGCTACTTTTTGGCTAACTTCTTATAGGAAAGTCTAGGAGCTCTGAAAATGAACGTGCGCGTCTTTCACTCTTCCCGAGGGACTTAGAAGAATTTTGTGATATTTTTTATTAAAATGGTGTATAAGGGTATATATAAATATATTTTATGCACTGTATATGAGCTGGCGATTTCTAAGTCTGTAGTTCCGAGAGGGGGTAACCAGGCTCACTAATAAAGGCCAAGCCACTTGGCTGCCAGAATGCCCTGCTTCAGCACAGACCAGAAAGGCATTGTGATAAGCGTATCCCCGGTATAGTCAGGGGTTAATGGGAGTCGTCCCCGTCCCCCCGGTATACGCCCAGATACATGGACCCGGTACTTGTGGTTCGGACTGTCTCCAACAAGCCATAATGTTGTGAGAGTGAAATTATGTCTAAGTCCAGCTTTGGTACATTAGAAGCAACTCTGAAACTTAACCTAAGCGTTTTTCGAAGCTACTTTTTGGCTAACTTCTTATAGGAATGTCTAGGAGCTCTGAAAATGAACGTGCGCGTCTTTCACTCTTCCCGAGGGACTTAGAAGAATTTTGTGATATTTTTTATTAAAATGGTGTATAAGGGTATATATATAAATATATTTTATGCACTGTAAATGAGCTGGCGATTTCTAAGTCTGTGGTTCCGAGAGGGGGTAACCAGGCTCACTAATAAAGGTCAAGCCACTTGGCTGCCAGAATGCCCTGCTTCAGCACAGACCAGAAAGGCATTGTGATAAGCGTATCCCCGGTATAGTCAGGGGTTAATGGGAGTCGTCCCCGTCACCCCAGTATACGCCCAGAACCATGGACCCGGTACTTGTTGTTCGGACTGTCTCCAACCAGCCATAATGTTGTGAGAGTGAAATTATGTCTAAGTCCAGCTTTGGTACATTAGAAGCAACTCTGAAACTTAACCTAAGCGTTTTTCGAAGCTACTTTTTGGCTAACTTCTTATAGGAAGGTCTAGAAGCTCTAAAAATGAACGTGCGCGTCTTTCACTCTTCCCGAGGGACTTAGAAGAATTTTGTGATATTTTTTATTAAAATGGTGTATAAGGGTATATATATATATAAATATATTTAATGCACTGTATATGAGCTGGCGATTTCTAAGTCTGTGGTTCCGAGAGGGGGTAACCAGGCTCACTAATAAAGGTCAAGCCACTTGGCTGCCAGAATGCCCTGCTTCAGCACAGACCAGAAAGGCATTGTGATAAGCATATCCCCGGTATTTTCAGGGGTTAATGGGAGTCGTCCCCGCCCCCCCAGTATACGCCCAGAACCATGGACCCGGTACTTGTGGTTCGGACTGTCTCCAACCAGCCATAATGTTGTGAGAGTGAAATTATGTCTAAGTCCAGCTTCGGTACATTAGAAGCAACTCTGAAACTTAACCTAAGCGTTTTTCGAAGCTACTTTTTGGCTAACTTCTTATAGGAATGTCTAGGAGCTCTGAAAATGAACGTGCGCGTCTTTCACTCTTCCCGAGGGACTTAGAAGAATTTTGTGATATTTTTTATTAAAATGGTGTATAAGGGTATATATATAAATATATTTTATGCACTGTATATGAGCTGGCGATTTCTAAGTCTGTGGTTCCGAGAGGGGGTAACCAGGCTCACTAATAAAGGTCAAGCCACTTGGCTGCCAGAATGCCCTGCTTCAGCACAGACCAGAAAGGCATTGTGATAAGCGTATCCCCGGTATAGTCAGGGGTTAATGGGTGTCGTCCCCGTCCCCCCGGTATACGCCCAGAACCATGGACCCGGTACTTGTGGTTCGGACTGTCTCCAACAAGCCATAATGTTGTGAGAGTGAAATTATGTCTAAGTCCAGCTTTGGTACATTAGAAGCAACTCTGAAACTTAACCTAAGCGTTTTTCGAAGCTACTTTTTGGCTAACTTCTTATAGGAAAGTCTAGGAGCTCTGAAAATGAACGTGCGCGTCTTTCACTCTTCCCGAGGGACTTAGAAGAATTTTGTGATATTTTTTATTAAAATGGTGTATAAGGGTATATATATAAATATATTTTATGCACTGTAAATGAGCTGGCGATTTCTAAGTCTGTGGTTCCGAGAGGGGGTAACCAGGCTCACTAATAAAGGTCAAGCCACTTGGCTGCCAGAATGCCCTGCTTCAGCACAGACCAGAAAGGCATTGTGATAAGCGTATCCCCGGAATAGTCAGGGGTTAATGGGAGTCGTCCCCGTCACCCCAGTATACGCCCAGAACCATGGACCCGGTACTTGTTGTTCGGACTGTCTCCAACCAGCCATAATGTTGTGAGAGTGAAATTATGTCTAAGTCCAGCTTTGGTACATTAGAAGCAACTCTGAAACTTAACCTAAGCGTTTTTCGAAGCTACTTTTTGGCTAACTTCTTATAGGAAGGTCTAGGAGCTCTAAAAATGAACGTGCGCGTCTTTCACTCTTCCCGAGGGACTTAGAAGAATTTTGTGATATTTTTTATTAAAATGGTGTATAAGGGTATATATATAAATATATTTTATGCACTGTATATGAGCTGGCGATTTCTAAGTCTGTGGTTCCGAGAGGGGGTAACCAGGCTCACTAATAAAGGTCAAGCCACTTGGCTACCAGAATGCCCTGCTTCAGCACAGACCAGAAAGGCATTGTGATAAGCGTATCTCCGGTATAGTCAGGGGTTAATGGGAGTCGTCCCCGCCCCCCCAGTATACGCCCAGAACCATGGACCCGGTACTTGTGGTTCGGACTGTCTCCAACCAGCCATAATGTTGTGAGAGTGAAATTATGTCTAAGTCCAGCTTTGGTACATTAGAAGCAACTCTGAAACTTAACCTAAGCGTTTTTCGAAGATACTTTTTCGCTAACTTCTTATAGGAAGGTCTAGGAGCTCTGAAAATGAACGTGCGCGTCTTTCAATCTTCCCGAGGGACTTAGAAGAATTTTGTGATATTTTTTATTAAAATGGTGTATAAGGGTATATATATAAATATATTTTATGCACTGTAAATGAGCTGGCGATTTCTAAGTCTGTGGTTCCGAGAGGGGGTAACCAGGCTCACTAATAAAGGTCAAGCCAATTGGCTGCCAGAATGCCCTGCTTCAGCACAGACCAGAAAGGCATTGTGATAAGCGTATCCCCGGTATAGTCAGGGGTTAATGGGAGTCGTCCCCGTCACCCCAGTATACGCCCAGAACCATGGACCCGGTACTTGTTGTTCGGACTGTCTCCAACCAGCCATAATGTTGTGAGAGTGAAATTATGTCTAAGTCCAGCTTTGGTACATTAGAAGCAACTCTGAAACTTAACCTAAGCGTTTTTCTAAGCTACTTTTTGGCTAACTTCTTATAGGAATGTCTAGGAGCTCTGAAAATGAACGTGCGCGTCTTTCACTCTTCCCGAGGGACTTAGAAGAATTTTGTGATATTTTTTATTAAAATGGTGTATAAGGGTATATATATATAAATATATTTAATGCACTGTATATGAGCTGGCGATTTCTAAGTCTGTGGTTCCGAGAGGGGGTAACCAGGCTCACTAATAAAGGTCAAGCCACTTGGCTGCCAGAATGCCCTGCTTCAGCACAGACCAGAAAGGCATTGTGATAAGCATATCCCCGGTATTTTCAGGGGTTAATGGGAGTCCCCCCCGTCCCCCCAGTATACGCCCAGAACCATGGACCCGGTACTTGTGCTTCGAACTGTCTCTAACCAGCCATAATGTTGTGAGAGTGAAATTATGTCTAAGTCCAGCTTCGGTACATTAGAAGCAACTCTGAAACTTTACCTAAGCGTTTTTCGAAGCTACTTTTTGGCTAACTTCTTATAGGAATGTCTAGGAGCTCTGAAAATGAACGTGCGCGTCTTTCACTCTTCCCGAGGGACTTAGAAGAATTTTGTGATATTTTTTATTAAAATGGTGTATAAGGGTATATATATAAATATATTTTATGCACTGTATATGAGCTGGCGATTTCTAAGTCTGTAGTTCCGAGAGGGGGTAACCAGGCTCACTAATAAAGGTCAAGCCACTTGGCTGCCAGAATGCCCTGCTTCAGCACAGACCAGAAAGGCATTGTGATAAGCATATCCCCGGTATTTTCAGGGTTTAATGGGAGTCCCCCCCGTCCCCCCAGTATACGCCCAGAACCATGGATCCGGTACTTGTGGTTCGGACTGTCTCCAACAAGCCATAATGTTGTGAGAGTGAAATTATGTCTAAGTCCAGCTTTGGTACATTAGAAGCAACTCTGAAACTTAACCTAAGCGTTTTTCGAAGCTACTTTTTCGCTAACTTCTTATAGGAAGGTCTAGGAGCTCTGAAAATGAACGTGCGCGTCTTTCAATCTTCCCGAGGGACTTAGAAGAATTTTGTGATATTTTTTATTAAAATGGTGTATAAGGGTATATATATAAATATATTTTATGCACTGTAAATGAGCTGGCGATTTCTAAGTCTGTGGTTCCGAGAGGGGGTAACCAGGCTCACTAATAAAGGTCAAGCCACTTGGCTGCCAGAATGCCCTGCTTCAGCACAGACCAGAAAGGCATTGTGATAAGCGTATCCCCGGTATAGTCAGGGGTTAATGGGAGTCGTCCCCGTCACCCCAGTATACGCCCAGAACCATGGACCCGGTACTTGTTGTTCGGACTGTCTCCAACCAGCCATAATGTTGTGAGAGTGAAATTATGTCTAAGTCCAGCTTTGGTACATTAGAAGCAACTCTGAAACTTAACCTAAGCGTTTTTCTAAGCTACTTTTTGGCTAACTTCTTATAGGAAGGTCTAGGAGCTCTGAAAATGAACGTGCGCGTCTTTCACTCTTCCCGAGGGACTTAGAAGAATTTTGTGATATTTTTTATTAAAATGGTGTATAAGGGTATATATATATAAATATATTTAATGCACTGTATATGAGCTGGCGATTTCTAAGTCTGTGGTTCCGAGAGGGGGTAACCAGGCTCACTAATAAAGGTCAAGCCACTTGGCTGCCAGAATGCCCTGCTTCAGCACAGACCAGAAAGGCATTGTGATAAGCATATCCCCGGTATTTTCAGGGGTTAATGGGAGTCCCCCCCGTCCCCCCAGTATACGCCCAGAACCATGGACCCGGTACTTGTGCTTCGAACTGTCTCCAACCAGCCATAATGTTGTGAGAGTGAAATTATGTCTAAGTCCAGCTTCGGTACATTAGAAGCAACTCTGAAACTTTACCTAAGCGTTTTTCGAAGCTACTTTTTGGCTAACTTCTTATAGGAATGTCTAGGAGCTCTGAAAATGAACGTGCGCGTCTTTCACTCTTCCCGAGGGACTTAGAAGAATTTTGTGATATTTTTTATTAAAATGGTGTATAAGGGTATATATATAAATATATTTTATGCACTGTATATGAGCTGGCGATTTCTAAGTCTGTAGTTCCGAGAGGGGTTAACCAGGCTCACTAATAAAGGTCAAGCCACTTGGCTGCCAGAATGCCCTGCTTCAGCACAGACCAGAAAGGCATTGTGATAAGCGTATCCCCGGTATAGTCAGGGGTTAATGGGAGTCGTCCCCGTCCCCCCGGTATACGCCCAGAACCATGGACCCGGTACTTGTGGTTCGGACTGTCTCCAACAAGCCATAATGTTGTGAGAGTGAAATTATGTCTAAGTCCAGCTTTGGTACATTAGAAGCAACTCTGAAACTTAACCTAAGCGTTTTTCGAAGCTACTTTTTGCTAACTTCTTATAGGAATGTCTAGGAGCTCTGAAAATGAACGTGCGCGTCTTTCACTCTTCCCGAGGGACTTAGAAGAATTTTGTGATATTTTTTATTAAAATGGTGTATAAGGGTATATATATAAATATATTTTATGCACTGTATATGAGCTGGCGATTTCTAAGTCTGTAGTTCCGAGAGGGGTTAACCAGGCTCACTAATAAAGGTCAAGCCACTTGGCTGCCAGAATGCCCTGCTTCAGCACAGACCAGAAAGGCATTGTGATAAGCGTATCCCCGGTATAGTCAGGGGTTAATGGGAGTCGTCCCCGTCCCCCCAGTATACGCCCAGAACCATGGACCCGGTACTTGTGGTTCGGACTGTCTCCAACCAGCCATAATGTTGTGAGAGTGAAATTATGTCTAAGTCCAGCTTTGGTACATTAGAAGCAACTCTGAAACTTAACCTAAGCGTTTTTCGAAGCTACTTTTTGGCTAACTTCTTATAAGAAGGTCTAGGAGCTCTGAAAATGAACGTGCGCGTCTTTCACTCTTCCCGAGGGACTTAGAAGAATTTTGTGATATTTTTTATTAAAATGGTGTATAAGGGTATATATATATAAATATATTTAATGCACTGTATATGAGCTGGCGATTTCTAAGTCTGTGGTTCCGAGAGGGGGTAACCAGGCTCACTAATAAAGGTCAAGCCACTTGGCTGCCAGAATGCCCTGCTTCAGCACAGACCAGAAAGGCATTGTGATAAGCATATCCCCGGTATTTTCAGGGGTTAATGGGAGTCCCCCCCGTCCCCCCAGTATACGCCCAGAACCATGGATCCGGTACTTGTGGTTCGGACTGTCTCCAACAAGCCATAATGTTGTGAGAGTGAAATTATGTCTAAGTCCAGCTTTGGTACATTAGAAGCAACTCTGAAACTTAACCTAAGCGTTTTTCGAAGCTACTTTTTCGCTAACTTCTTATAGGAAGGTCTAGGAGCTCTGAAAATGAACGTGCGCGTCTTTCAATCTTCCCGAGGGACTTAGAAGAATTTTGTGATATTTTTTATTAAAATGGTGTATAAGGGTATATACATGTATATAAATATATTTTATGCACTGTAAATGAGCTGGCGATTTCTAAGTCTGTGGTTCCGAGAGGGGGTAACCAGGCTCACTAATAAAGGTCAAGCCACTTGGCTGCCAGAATGCCCTGCTTCAGCACAGACCAGAAAGGCATTGTGATAAGCATATCCCCGGTATTTTCAGGGGTTAATGGGAGTCCCCCCCGTCCCCCCAGTATACGCCCAGAACCATGGATCCGGTACTTGTGGTTCGGACTGTCTCCAACAAGCCATAATGTTGTGAGAGTGAAATTATGTCTAAGTCCAGCTTTGGTACATTAGAAGCAACTCTGAAACTTAACCTAAGCGTTTTTCGAAGCTACTTTTTCGCTAACTTCTTATAGGAAGGTCTAGGAGCTCTGAAAATGAACGTGCGCGTCTTTCAATCTTCCCGAGGGACTTAGAAGAATTTTGTGATATTTTTTATTAAAATGGTGTATAAGGGTATATATATAAATATATTTTATGCACTGTAAATGAGCTGGCGATTTCTAAGTCTGTGGTTCCGAGAGGGGGTAACCAGGCTCACTAATAAAGGTCAAGCCACTTGGCTGCCAGAATGCCCTGCTTCAGCACAGACCAGAAAGGCATTGTGATAAGCATATCCCCGGTATTTTCAGGGGTTAATGGGAGTCCCCCCCGTCCCCCCAGTATACGCCCAGAACCATGGATCCGGTACTTGTGGTTCGGACTGTCTCCAACAAGCCATAATGTTGTGAGAGTGAAATTATGTCTAAGTCCAGCTTTGGTACATTAGAAGCAACTCTGAAACTTAACCTAAGCGTTTTTCGAAGCTACTTTTTGGCTAACTTCTTATAGGAAGGTGTAGGAGCTCTGAAAATGAACGTGCGCGTCTTTCACTCTTCCCGAGGGACTTAGAAGAATTTTGTGATATTTTTTATTAAAATGGTGTATAAGGGTATATATATAAATATATTTTATGCACTGTATATGAGCTGGCGATTTCTAAGTCTGTGGTTCCGAGAGGGGTTAACCAGGCTCACTAATAAAGGTCAAGCCACTTGGCTGCCAGAATGCCCTGCTTCAGCACAGACCAGAAAGGCATTGTGATAAGCGTATCCCCGGTATAGTCAGGGGTTAATGGGAGCCGTCCCCGTCCCCCCAGTATACGCCCAGAACCATGGACCCGGTACTTGTGGTTCGGACTGTCTCCAACCAGCCATAATGTTGTGAGAGTGAAATTATGTCTAAGTCCAGCTTTGGAACATTAGAAGCAACTCTGAAACTTAACCTAAGCGTTTTTCGAAGCTACTTTTTGGCTAACTTCTTATAAGAAGGTCTAGGAGCTCTGAAAATGAACGTGCGCGTCTTTCACTCTTCCCGAGGGACTTAGAAGAATTTTGTGATATATTTTATTAAAATAGTGTATAAGGGTATATATATAAATATATTTTATGCACTGTATATGAGCTGGCGATTTCTAAGTCTGTAGTTCCGAGAGGGGGTAACCAGGCTCACTAATAAAGGTCAAGCCACTTGGCTGCCAGAATGCCCTGCTTCAGCACAGACCAGAAAGGCATTGTGATAAGCGTATCTCCGGTATAGTCAGGGGTTAATGGGAGTCGTCCCCGTCCCCCCAGTATACGCCCAGAACCATGGACCCGGTACTTGTGGTTCGGACTGTCTCCAACCAGCCATAATGTTGTGAGAGTGAAATTATGTCTAAGTCCAGCTTTGGTACATTAGAAGCAACTCTGAAACTTAACCTAAGCGTTTTTCGAAGCTACTTTTTGGCTAACTTCTTATAGGAAGGTGTAGGAGCTCTGAAAATGAACGTGCGCGTCTTTCACTCTTCCCGAGGGACTTAGAAGAATTTTGTGATATTTTTTATTAAAATGGTGTATAAGGGTATATATATAAATATATTTTATGCACTGTATATGAGCTGGCGATTTCTAAGTCTGTGGTTCCGAGAGGGGTTAACCAGGCTCACTAATAAAGGTCAAGCCACTTGGCTGCCAGAATGCCCTGCTTCAGCACAGACCAGAAAGGCATTGTGATAAGCGTATCCCCGGTATAGTCAGGGGTTAATGGGAGTCGTCCCCGTCCCCCCAGTATACGCCCAGATCCATGGACCCGGTACTTGTGGTTCGGACTGTCTCCAACCAGCCATAATGTTGTGAGAGTGAAATTATGTCTAAGTCCAGCTTTGGAACATTAGAAGCAACTCTGAAACTTAACCTAAGCGTTTTTCGAAGCTACTTTTTGGCTAACTTCTTATAAGAAGGTCTAGGAGCTCTGAAAATGAACGTGCGCGTCTTTCACTCTTCCCGAGGGACTTAGAAGAATTTTGTGATATTTTTTATTAAAATGGTGTATAAGGGTATATATATAAATATATTTTATGCACTGTATATGAGCTGGCGATTTCTAAGTCTGTAGTTCCGAGAGGGGGTAACCAGGCTCACTAATAAAGGTCAAGCCACTTGGCTGCCAGAATGCCCTGCTTCAGCACAGACCAGAAAGGCATTGTGATAAGCGTATCTCCGGTATAGTCAGGGGTTAATGGGAGTCGTCCCCGTCCCCCCAGTATACGCCCAGAACCATGGACCCGGTACTTGTGGTTCGGACTGTCTCCAACCAGCCATAATGTTGTGAGAGTGAAATTATGTCTAAGTCCAGCTTTGGTACATTAGAAGCAACTCTGAAACTTAACCTAAGCGTTTTTCGAAGCTACTTTTTGGCTAACTTCTTATAGGAAGGTCTAGGAGCTCTGAAAATGAACGTGCGCGTCTTTCACTCTTCCCGAGGGACTTAGAAGAATTTTGTGATATTTTTTATTAAAATGGTGTATAAGGGTATATATATAAATATATTTTATGCACTGTATATGAGCTGGCGATTTCTAAGTCTGTAGTTCCGAGAGGGGGTAACCAGGCTCACTAATAAAGGTCAAGCCACTTGGCTGCCAGAATGCCCTGCTTCAGCACAGACCAGAAAGGCATTGTGATAAGCGTATCTCCGGTATAGTCAGGGGTTAATGGGAGTCGTCCCCGTCCCCCCAGTATACGCCCAGAACAATGGACCCGGTACTTGTGGTTCGGACTGTCTCCAACCAGCCATAATGTTGTGAGAGTGAAATTATGTCTAAGTCCAGCTTTGGTACATTAGAAGCAACTCTGAAACTTAACCTAAGCGTTTTTCGAAGCTACTTTTTGGCTAACTTCTTATAGGAATGTCTAGGAGCTCTAAAAATAAACGTGCGCGTCTTTCACTCTTCCCGAGGTTCTTAGAAGAATTTTGTGATATTTTTTATTAAAATGGTGTATAAGGGTATATATATATAAATATATTTTATGCACTGTATATGAGCTGGCGATTTCTAAGTCTGTGGTTCCGAGAGGGGGTAACCAAGCTCACTAATAAAGGTCAAGCCACTTGGCTGCCAGAATGCCCTGCTTCAGCACAGACCAGAAAGGCATTGTGATAAGCGTATCCCCGGTATAGTCAGGGGTTAATGGGAGTCCCCCCCGTCCCCCCAGTATACGCCCAGAACCACGGACCCGGTACTTGTGGTTCGGACTGTCTCCAACCAGCCATAATGTTGTGAGAGTGAAATTATGTCTAAGTCCAGCTTTGGTACATTAGAAGCAACTCTGAAACTTAACCTAAGCGCTTTTCGAAGCTACTTTTTGGCTAACTTCTTATAGGAAGGTCTAGGAGCTCTGAAAATGAACGTGCGCGTCTTTCAATCTTCCCGAGGGACTTAGAAGAATTTTGTGATATTTTTTATTAAAATGGTGTATAAGGGTATATATATAAATATATTTTATGCACTGTAAATGAGCTGGCGATTTCTAAGTCTGTGGTTCCGAGAGGGGGTAACCAGGCTCACTAATAAAGGTCAAGCCACTTGGCTGCCAGAATGCCCTGCTTCAGCACAGACCAGAAAGGCATTGTGATAAGCGTATCCCCGGTATAGTCAGGGGTTAATGGGAGTCGTCCCCGTCCCCCCAGTATACGCCCAGAACCATGGACCCGGTACTTGTGGTTCGGACTGTCTCCAACCAGCCATAATGTTGTGAGAGTGAAATTATGTCTAAGTCCAGCTTTGGTACATTAGAAGCAACTCTGAAACTTAACCTAAGCGTTTTTCGAAGCTACTTTTTGGCTAACTTCTTATAGGAAGGTCTAGGAGCTCTGAAAATGAACGTGCGCGTCTTTCACTCTTCCCGAGGGACTTAGAAGAATTTTGTGATATTTTTTATTAAAATGGTGTATAAGGGTATATATATAAATATATTTTATGCACTGTATATGAGCTGGCGATTTCTAAGTCTGTAGTTCCGAGAGGGGGTAACCAGGCTCACTAATAAAGGTCAAGCCACTTGGCTGCCAGAATGCCCTGCTTCAGCACAGACCAGAAAGGCATTGTGATAAGCGTATCTCCGGTATAGTCAGGGATTAATGGGAGTCGTCCCCGTCCCCCCAGTATACGCCCAGAACCATGGACCCGGTACTTGTGGTTCGGACTGTCTCCAACCAGCCATAATGTTGTGAGAGTGAAATTATGTCTAAGTCCAGCTTTGGTACATTAGAAGCAACTCTGAAACTTAACCTAAGCGTTTTTCGAAGCTACTTTTTGGCTAACTTCTTATAGGAATGTCTAGGAGCTCTAAAAATAAACGTGCGCGTCTTTCACTCTTCCCGAGGGACTTAGAAGAATTTTGTGATATTTTTTATTAAAATGGTGTATAAGGGTATATATATATAAATATATTTTATGCACTGTATATGAGCTGGCGATTTCTAAGTCTGTGGTTCCGAGAGGGGGTAACCAAGCTCACTAATAAAGGTCAAGCCACTTGGCTGCCAGAATGCCCTGCTTCAGCACAGACCAGAAAGGCATTGTGATAAGCGTATCCCCGGTATAGTCAGGGGTTAATGGGAGTCCCCCCCGTCCCCCCAGTATACGCCCAGAACCACGGACCCGGTACTTGTGGTTCGGACTGTCTCCAACCAGCCATAATGTTGTGAGAGTGAAATTATGTCTAAGTCCAGCTTTGGTACATTAGAAGCAACTCTGAAACTTAACCTAAGCGCTTTTCGAAGCTTCTTTTTGGCTAACTTCTTATAGGAAGGTCTAGGAGCTCTAAAAATGAACGTGCGCGTCTTTCACTCTTCCCGAGGGACTTAAAAAAAATTTGTGATATTTTTTATTAAAATGGTATATAAGGGTATATATAAATATATTTTATGCACTGTATATGAGCTTGCGATTTCTAAGTCTGTAGTTCCGAGAGGGGGTAACCAGGCTCACTAATAAAGGTCAAGCCACTTGGCTGCCAGAATGCCCTGCTTCAGCACAGACCAGAAAGGCATTGTGATAAGCGTATCCCCGGTATAGTCAGGGATTAATGGGAGTCGTCCCCGTCCCCCCAGTATACGCCCAGAACCATGGACCCGGTACTTGTGGTTCGGACTGTCTCCAACCAGCCATAATGTTGTGAGAGTGAAATTATGTCTAAGTCCAGCTTTGGTACATTAGAAGCAACTCTGAAACTTAACCTAAGCGTTTTTCGAAGCTACTTTTTGGCTAACTTCTTATAGGAAGGTCTAGGAGCTCTGAAAATGAACGTGCGCGTCTTTCACTCTTCCCGAGGGACTTAGAAGAATTTTGTGATATTTTTTATTAAAATGGTGTATAAGGGTATATATATAAATATATTTTATGCACTGTATATGAGCTGGCGATTTCTAAGTCTGTAGTTCCGAGAGGGGGTAACCAGGCTCACTAATAAAGGTCAAGCCACTTGGCTGCCAGAATGCCCTGCTTCAGCACAGACCAGAAAGGCATTGTGATAAGCGTATCTCCGGTATAGTCAGGGGTTAATGGGAGTCGTCCCCGTCCCCCCAGTATACGCCCAGAACCATGGACCCGGTACTTGTGGTTCGGACTGTCTCCAACCAGCCATAATGTTGTGAGAGTGAAATTATGTCTAAGTCCAGCTTTGGTACATTAGAAGCAACTCTGAAACTTAACCTAAGCGTTTTTCGAAGCTACTTTTTGGCTAACTTCTTATAGGAATGTCTAGGAGCTCTAAAAATAAACGTGCGCGTCTTTCACTCTTCCCGAGGGACTTAGAAGAATTTTGTGATATTATTTATTAAAATGGTGTATAAGGGTATATATATATAAATATATTTTATGCACTGTATATGAGCTGGCGATTTCTAAGTCTGTGGTTCCGAGAGGGGGTAACCAAGCTCACTAATAAAGGTCAAGCCACTTGGCTGCCAGAATGCCCTGCTTCAGCACAGACCAGAAAGGCATTGTGATAAGCGTATCCCCGGTATAGTCAGGGGTTAATGGGAGTCCCCCCCGTCCCCCCAGTATACGCCCAGAACCACGGACCCGGTACTTGTTGTTCGGACTGTCTCCAACCAGCCATAATGTTGTGAGAGTGAAATTATGTCTAAGTCCAGCTTTGGTACATTAGAAGCAACTCTGAAACTTAACCTAAGCGCTTTTCGAAGCTACTTTTTGGCTAACTTCTTATAGGAAGGTCTAGGAGCTCTGAAAATGAACGTGCGCGTCTTTCAATCTTCCCGAGGGACTTAGAAGAATTTTGTGATATTTTTTATTAAAATGGTGTATAAGGGTATATATATATAAATATATTTTATGCACTGTATATGAGCTGGCGATTTCTAAGTCTGTGGTTCCGAGAGGGGGTAACCAGGCTCACTAATAAAGGTCAAGCCACTTGGCTGCCAGAATGCCCTGCTTCAGCACAGACCAGAAAGGCATTGTGATAAGCGTATCCCCGGTATAGTCAGGGGTTAATGGGAGTCGTTCCCGTCACCCCAGTATACGCCCAGAACCATGGACCCGGTACTTGTTGTTCGGACTGTCTCCAACCAGCCATAATGTTGTGAGAGTGAAATTATGTCTAAGTCCAGCTTTGGTACATTAGAAGCAACTCTGAAACTTAACCTAAGCGTTTTTCGAAGCTACTTTTTGGCTGACTTCTTATAGGAAGGTCTAGGAGCTCTAAAAATGAACGTGCGCGTCTTTCACTCTTCCCGAGGGACTTAAAAAAATTTTGTGATATTTTTTATTAAAATGGTATATAAGGGTATATATAAATATATTTTATGCACTGTATATGAGCTTGCGATTTCTAAGTCTGTAGTTCCGAGAGGGGGTAACCAGGCTCACTAATAAAGGTCAAGCCACTTGGCTGCCAGAATGCCCTGCTTCAGCACAGACCAGAAAGGCATTGTGATAAGCGTATCCCCGGTATAGTCAGGGGTTAATGGGAGTCGTCCCCGTCCCCCCAGTATACGCCCAGAACCATGGACCCGGTACTTGTGGTTCGGACTGTCTCCAACCAGCCATAATGTTGTGAGAGTGAAATTATGTCTAAGTCCAGCTTTGGTACATTAGAAGCAACTCTGAAACTTAACCTAAGCGTTTTTCGAAGCTACTTTTTGGCTAACTTCTTATAGGAAGGTCTAGGAGCTCTGAAAATGAACGTGCGCGTCTTTCACTCTTCCCGAGGGACTTAGAAGAATTTTGTGATATTTTTTATTAAAATGGTGTATAAGGGTATATATATAAATATATTTTATGCACTGTATATGAGCTGGCGATTTCTAAGTCTGTAGTTCCGAGAGGGGGTAACCAGGCTCACTAATAAAGGTCAAGCCACTTGGCTGCCAGAATGCCCTGCTTCAGCACAGACCAGAAAGGCATTGTGATAAGCGTATCTCCGGTATAGTCAGGGGTTAATGGGAGTCGTCCCCGTCCCCCCAGTATACGCCCAGAACCATGGACCCGGTACTTGTGGTTCGGACTGTCTCCAACCAACCATAATGTTGTGAGAGTGAAATTATGTCTAAGTCCAGCTTTGGTACATTAGAAGCAACTCTGAAACTTAACCTAAGCGTTTTTCGAAGCTACTTTTTGGCTAACTTCTTATAGGAATGTCTAGGAGCTCTAAAAATGAACATGCGCGTCTTTCACTCTTCCCGAGGGACTTAGAAGAATTTTGTGATATTTTTTATTAAAATGGTGTATAAGGGTATATATATAAATATATTTTATGCACTGTATATGAGCTGGCGATTTCTAAGTCTGTAGTTCCGAGAGGGGGTAACCAGGCTCACTAATAAAGGTCAAGCCACTTGGCTGCCAGAATGCCCTGCTTCAGCACAGACCAGAAAGGCATTGTGATAAGCGTATCCCCGGTATAGTCAGGGGTTAATGGGAGTCGTCCCCGTCCCCCCAGTATACGCCCAGAACCATGGACCCGGTACTTGTGGTTCGGACTGTCTCCAACCAGCCATAATGTTGTGAGAGTGAAATTATGTATAAGTCCAGCTTTGGTACATTAGATGCAACTCTGAAACTTAACCTAAGCGTTTTTCGAAGCTACTTTTTGGCTAACTTCTTATAGGAAGGTCTAGGAGCTCTGAAAATGAACGTGCGCGTCTTTCACTCTTCCCGAGGGACTTAGAAGAATTTTGTGATATTTTTTATTAAAATGGTGTATAAGGGTATATATATAAATATATTTTATGCACTGTATATGAGCTGGCGATTTCTAAGTCTGTAGTTCCGAGAGGGGGTAACCAGGCTCACTAATAAAGGTCAAGCCACTTGGCTGCCAGAATGCCCTGCTTCAGCACAGACCAGAAAGGCATTGTGATAAGCGTATCTCCGGTATAGTCAGGGGTTAATGGGAGTCGTCCCCGTCCCCCCAGTATACGCCCAGAACCATGGACCCGGTACTTGTGGTTCGGACTGTCTCCAACCAGCCATAATGTTGTGAGAGTGAAATTATGTCTAAGTCCAGCTTTGGTACATTAGAAGCAACTCTGAAACTTAACCTAAGCGTTTTTCGAAGCTACTTTTTGGCTAACTTCTTATAGGAATGTCTAGGAGCTCTAAAAATGAACGTGCGCGTCTTTCACTCTTCCCGAGGGACTTAGAAGAATTTTGTGATATTTTTTATTAAAATGGTGTATAAGGGTATATATATATAAATATATTTTATGCACTGTATATGAGCTGGCGATTTCTAAGTCTGTGGTTCCGAGAGGGGGTAACCAAGCTCACTAATAAAGGTCAAGCCACTTGGCTGCCAGAATGCCCTGCTTCAGCACAGACCAGAAAGGCATTGTGATAAGCGTATCCCCGGTATAGTCAGGGGTTAATGGGAGTCCCCCCCGTCCCCCCAGTATACGCCCAGAACCACGGACCCGGTACTTGTGGTTCGGACTGTCTCCAACCAGCCATAATGTTGTGAGAGTGAAATTATGTCTAAGTCCAGCTTTGGTACATTAGAAGCAACTCTGAAACTTAACCTAAGCGTTTTTCGAAGCTACTTTTTGGCTAACTTCTTATAGGAAGGTCTAGGAGCTCTGAAAATGAACGTGCGCGTCTTTCAATCTTCCCGAGGGACTTAGAAGAATTTTGTGATATTTTTTATTAAAATGGTGTATAAGGGTATATATATAAATATATTTTATGCACTGTAAATGAGCTGGCGATTTCTAAGTCTGTGGTTCCGAGAGGGGGTAACCAGGCTCACTAATAAAGGTCAAGCCACTTGGCTGCCAGAATGCCCTGCTTCAGCACAGACCAGAAAGGCATTGTGATAAGCGTATCCCCGGTATAGTCAGGGGTTAATGGGAGTCGTCCCCGTCCCCCCAGTATACGCCCAGAACCATGGACCCGGTACTTGTGGTTCGGACTGTCTCCAACCAGCCATAATGTTGTGAGAGTGAAATTATGTATAAGTCCAGCTTTGGTACATTAGATGCAACTCTGAAACTTAACCTAAGCGTTTTTCGAAGCTACTTTTTGGCTAACTTCTTATAGGAAGGTCTAGGAGCTCTGAAAATGAACGTGCGCGTCTTTCACTCTTCCCGAGGGACTTAGAAGAATTTTGTGATATTTTTTATTAAAATGGTGTATAAGGGTATATATATATAAATATATTTTATGCACTGTATATGAGCTGGCGATTTCTAAGTCTGTGGTTCCGAGAGGGGGTAACCAAGCTCACTAATAAAGGTCAAGCCACTTGGCTGCCAGAATGCCCTGCTTCAGCACAGACCAGAAAGGCATTGTGATAAGCGTATCCCCGGTATAGTCAGGGGTTAATGGGAGTCCCCCCCGTCCCCCCAGTATACGCCCAGAACCACGGACCCGGTACTTGTGGTTCGGACTGTCTCCAACCAGCCATAATGTTGTGAGAGTGAAATTATGTCTAAGTCCAGCTTTGGTACATTAGAAGCAACTCTGAAACTTAACCTAAGCGTTTTTCGAAGCTACTTTTTGGCTAACTTCTTATAGGAAGGTCTAGGAGCTCTGAAAATGAACGTGCGCGTCTTTCAATCTTCCCGAGGGACTTAGAAGAATTTTGTGATATTTTTTATTAAAATGGTGTATAAGGGTATATATATAAATATATTTTATGCACTGTAAATGAGCTGGCGATTTCTAAGTCTGTGGTTCCGAGAGGGGGTAACCAGGCTCACTAATAAAGGTCAAGCCACTTGGCTGCCAGAATGCCCTGCTTCAGCACAGACCAGAAAGGCATTGTGATAAGCGTATCCCCGGTATAGTCAGGGGTTAATGGGAGTCGTCCCCGTCCCCCCAGTATACGCCCAGAACCATGGACCCGGTACTTGTGGTTCGGACTGTCTCCAACCAGCCATAATGTTGTGAGAGTGAAATTATGTATAAGTCCAGCTTTGGTACATTAGATGCAACTCTGAAACTTAACCTAAGCGTTTTTCGAAGCTACTTTTTGGCTAACTTCTTATAGGAAGGTCTAGGAGCTCTGAAAATGAACGTGCGCGTCTTTCACTCTTCCCGAGGGACTTAGAAGAATTTTGTGATATTTTTTATTAAAATGGTGTATAAGGGTATATATATAAATATATTTTATGCACTGTATATGAGCTGGCGATTTCTAAGTCTGTAGTTCCGAGAGGGGGTAACCAGGCTCACTAATAAAGGTCAAGCCACTTGGCTGCCAGAATGCCCTGCTTCAGCACAGACCAGAAAGGCATTGTGATAAGCGTATCTCCGGTATAGTCAGGGGTTAATGGGAGTCGTCCCCGTCCCCCCAGTATACGCCCAGAACCATGGACCCGGTACTTGTGGTTCGGACTGTCTCCAACCAGCCATAATGTTGTGAGAGTGAAATTATGTCTAAGTCCAGCTTTGGTACATTAGAAGCAACTCTGAAACTTAACCTAAGCGTTTTTCGAAGCTACTTTTTGGCTAACTTCTTATAGGAATGTCTAGGAGCTCTAAAAATGAACGTGCGCGTCTTTCACTCTTCCCGAGGGACTTAGAAGAATTTTGTGATATTTTTTATTAAAATGGTGTATAAGGGTATATATATATAAATATATTTTATGCACTGTATATGAGCTGGCGATTTCTAAGTCTGTGGTTCCGAGAGGGGGTAACCAAGCTCACTAATAAAGGTCAAGCCACTTGGCTGCCAGAATGCCCTGCTTCAGCACAGACCAGAAAGGCATTGTGATAAGCGTATCCCCGGTATAGTCAGGGGTTAATGGGAGTCCCCCCCGTCCCCCCAGTATACGCCCAGAACCACGGACCCGGTACTTGTGGTTCGGACTGTCTCCAACCAGCCATAATGTTGTGAGAGTGAAATTATGTCTAAGTCCAGCTTTGGTACATTAGAAGCAACTCTGAAACTTAACCTAAGCGTTTTTCGAAGCTACTTTTTGGCTAACTTCTTATAGGAAGGTCTAGGAGCTCTGAAAATGAACGTGCGCGTCTTTCAATCTTCCCGAGGGACTTAGAAGAATTTTGTGATATTTTTTATTAAAATGGTGTATAAGGGTATATATATAAATATATTTTATGCACTGTAAATGAGCTGGCGATTTCTAAGTCTGTGGTTCCGAGAGGGGGTAACCAGGCTCACTAATAAAGGTCAAGCCACTTGGCTGCCAGAATGCCCTGCTTCAGCACAGACCAGAAAGGCATTGTGATAAGCGTATCCCCGGTATAGTCAGGGGTTAATGGGAGTCGTTCCCGTCACCCCAGTATACGCCCAGAACCATGGACCCGGTACTTGTTGTTCGGACTGTCTCCAACCAGCCATAATGTTGTGAGAGTGAAATTATGTCTAAGTCCAGCTTTGGTACATTAGAAGCAACTCTGAAACTTAACCTAAGCGTTTTTCGAAGCTACTTTTTGGCTAACTTCTTATAGGAAGGTCTAGGAGCTCTAAAAATGAACGTGCGCGTCTTTCACTCTTCCCGAGGGACTTAAAAAAATTTTGTGATATTTTTTATTAAAATGGTGTATAAGGGTATATATATATAAATATATTTAATGCACTGTATATGAGCTGGCGATTTCTAAGTCTGTGGTTCCGAGAGGGGGTAACCAGGCTCACTAATAAAGGTCAAGCCACTTGGCTGCCAGAATGCCCTGCTTCAGCACAGACCAGAAAGGCATTGTGATAAGCATATCCCCGGTATTTTCAGGGGTTAATGGGAGTCCCCCCCGTCCCCCCAGTATACGCCCAGAACCATGGACCCGCTACTTGTGCTTCGAACTGTCTCCAACCAGCCATAATGTTGTGAGAGTGAAATTATGTCTAAGTCCAGCTTTGGTACATTAGAAGCAACTCTGAAACTTAACCTAAGCGTTTTTCGAAGCTACTTTTTGGCTAACTTCTTATAAGAAGGTCTAGGAGCTCTGAAAATGAACGTGCGCGTCTTTCACTCTTCCCGAGGGACTTAGAAGAATTTTGTGATATTTTTTATTAAAATGGTGTATAAGGGTATATATATAAATATATTTTATGCACTGTAAATGAGCTGGCGATTTCTAAGTCTGTGGTTCCGAGAGGGGGTAACCAGGCTCACTAATAAAGGTCAAGCCACTTGGCTGCCAGAATGCCCTGCTTCAGCACAGACCAGAAAGGCATTGTGATAAGCGTATCCCCGGTATAGTCAGGGGTTAATGGGAGTCGTCCCCGTCACCCCAGTATACGCCCAGAACCATGGACCCGGTACTTGTTGTTCGGACTGTCTCCAACCAGCCATAATGTTGTGAGAGTGAAATTATGTCTAAGTCCAGCTTTGGTACATTAGAAGCAACTCTGAAACTTAACCTAAGCATTTTTCGAAGCTACTTTTTGGCTAACTTCTTATAAGAAGGTCTAGGAGCTCTGAAAATGAACGTGCGCGTCTTTCACTCTTCCCGAGGGACTTAGAAGAATTTTGTGATATTTTTTATTAAAATGGTGTATAAGGGTATATATAAATATATTTTATGCACTGTTTATGAGCTTGCGATTTCTAAGTCTGTAGTTCCGAGAGGGGGTAACCAGGCTCAATAATAAAGGTCAAGCCACTTGGCTGCCAAAATGCCCTGCTTCAGCACAGACCAGAAAGGCATTGTGATAAGCGTATCCCCGGTATAGTCAGGGGTTAATGGGAGTCGTCCCCGTCACCCCAGTATACGCCCAGAACCATGGACCCGGTACTTGTTGTTCGGACTGTCTCCAACCAGCCATAATGTTGTGAGAGTGAAATTATGTCTAAGTCCAGCTTTGGTACATTAGAAGCAACTCTGAAACTTAACCTAAGCGTTTTTCGAAGCTACTTTTTGGCTAACTTCTTATAGGAAGGTCTAGGAGCTCTAAAAATGAACGTGCGCGTCTTTCACTCTTCCCGAGGGACTTAGAAGAATTTTGTGATATTTTTTTATTAAAATGGTGTATAAGGGTATATATATATAAATATATTTAATGCACTGTATATGAGCTGGCGATTTCTAAGTCTGTGGTTCCGAGAGGGGGTAACCAGGCTCACTAATAAAGGTCAAGCCACTTGGCTGCCAGAATGCCCTGCTTCAGCACAGACCAGAAAGGCATTGTGATAAGCGTATCCCCGGTATAGTCAGGGGTTAATGGGAGTCGTCCCCGTCCCCCCGGTATACGCCCAGAACCATGGACCCGGTACTTGTGGTTCGGACTGTCTCCAACAAGCCATAATGTTGTGAGAGTGAAATTATGTCTAAGTCCAGCTTTGGTACATTAGAAGCAACTCTGAAACTTAACCTAAGCGTTTTTCGAAGCTACTTTTTGGCTAACTTCTTATAGGAAGGTCTAGGAGCTCTGAAAATGAACGTGCGCGTCTTTCACTCTTCCCGAGGGACTTAGAAGAATTTTGTGATATTTTTTATTAAAATGGTGTATAAGGGTATATATATATATAAATATATTTTATGCACTGTATATGAGCTGGCGATTTCTAAGTCTGTGGTTCCGAGAGGGGGTAACCAAGCTCACTAATAAAGGTCAAGCCACTTGGCTGCCAGAATGCCCTGCTTCAGCACAGACCAGAAAGGCATTGTGATAAGCGTATCCCCGGTATAGTCAGGGGTTAATGGGAGTCCCCCCCGTTCCCCCAGTATACGCCCAGAACCACGGACCCGGTACTTGTGGTTCGGACTGTCTCCAACCAGCCATAATGTTGTGAGAGTGAAATTATGTCTAAGTCCAGCTTTGGTACATTAGAAGCAACTCTGAAACTTAACCTAAGCGCTTTTCGAAGCTACTTTTTGGCTAACTTCTTATAGGAAGGTCTAGGAGCTCTGAAAATGAACGTGCGCGTCTTTCAATCTTCCCGAGGGACTTAGAAGAATTTTGTGATATTTTTTATTAAAATGGTGTATAAGGGTATATATATAAATATATTTTATGCACTGTAAATGAGCTGGCGATTTCTAAGTCTGTGGTTCCGAGAGGGGGTAACCAGGCTCACTAATAAAGGTCAAGCCACTTGGCTGCCAGAATGCCCTGCTTCAGCACAGACCAGAAAGGCATTGTGATAAGCGTATCCCCGGTATAGTCAGGGGTTAATGGGAGTCGTCCCCGTCCCCCCAGTATACGCCCAGAACCATGGACCCGGTACTTGTGGTTCGGACTGTCTCCAACCAGCCATAATGTTGTGAGAGTGAAATTATGTCTAAGTCCAGCTTTGGTACATTAGAAGCAACTCTGAAACTTAACCTAAGCGTTTTTCGAAGCTACTTTTTGGCTAACTTCTTATAGGAAGGTCTAGGAGCTCTGAAAATGAACGTGCGCGTCTTTCACTCTTCCCGAGGGACTTAGAAGAATTTTGTGATATTTTTTATTAAAATGGTGTATAAGGGTATATATATAAATATATTTTATGCACTGTATATGAGCTGGCGATTTCTAAGTCTGTAGTTCCGAGAGGGGGTAACCAGGCTCACTAATAAAGGTCAAGCCACTTGGCTGCCAGAATGCCCTGCTTCAGCACAGACCAGAAAGGCATTGTGATAAGCGTATCCCCGGTATAGTCAGGGGTTAATGGGAGTCCCCCCCGTCCCCCCAGTATACGCCCAGAACCACGGACCCGGTACTTGTGGTTCGGACTGTCTCCAACCAGCCATAATGTTGTGAGAGTGAAATTATGTCTAAGTCCAGCTTTGGTACATTAGAAGCAACTCTGAAACTTAACCTAAGCGTTTTTCGAAGCTACTTTTTGGCTAACTTCTTATAGGAAGGTCTAGGAGCTCTGAAAATGAACGTGCGCGTCTTTCAATCTTCCCGAGGGACTTAGAAGAATTTTGTGATATTTTTTATTAAAATGGTGTATAAGGGTATATATATAAATATATTTTATGCACTGTAAATGAGCTGGCGATTTCTAAGTCTGTGGTTCCGAGAGGGGGTAACCAGGCTCACTAATAAAGGTCAAGCCACTTGGCTGCCAGAATGCCCTGCTTCAGCACAGACCAGAAAGGCATTGTGATAAGCGTATCCCCGGTATAGTCAGGGGTTAATGGGAGTCGTTCCCGTCACCCCAGTATACGCCCAGAACCATGGACCCGGTACTTGTTGTTCGGACTGTCTCCAACCAGCCATAATGTTGTGAGAGTGAAATTATGTCTAAGTCCAGCTTTGGTACATTAGAAGCAACTCTGAAACTTAACCTAAGCGTTTTTCGAAGCTACTTTTTGGCTAACTTCTTATAGGAAGGTCTAGGAGCTCTAAAAATGAACGTGCGCGTCTTTCACTCTTCCCGAGGGACTTAAAAAAAATTTGTGATATTTTTTATTAAAATGGTATATAAGGGTATATATAAATATATTTTATGCACTGTATATGAGCTTGCGATTTCTAAGTCTGTAGTTCCGAGAGGGGGTAACCAGGCTCACTAATAAAGGTCAAGCTACTTGGCTGCCAGAATGCCCTGCTTCAGCACAGACCAGAAAGGCATTGTGATAAGCGTATCCCCGGTATAGTCAGGGGTTAATGGGAGTTGTCCCCGTCACCCCAGTATACGCCCAGAACCATGGACCCGGTACTTGTTGTTCGGACTGTCTCCAACCAGCCATAATGTTGTGAGAGTGAAATTATGTCTAAGTCCAGCTTTGGTACATTAGAAGCAACTCTGAAACTTAACCTAAGCGTTTTTCGAAGCTACTTTTTGGCTAACTTCTTATAGGAAGGTCTAGAAGCTCTAAAAATGAACGTGCGCGTCTTTCACTCTTCCCGAGGGACTTAGAAGAATTTTGTGATATTTTTTATTAAAATGGTGTATAAGGGTATATATATATAAATATATTTAATGCACTGTATATGAGCTGGCGATTTCTAAGTCTGTGGTTCCGAGAGGGGGTAACCAGGCTCACTAATAAAGGTCAAGCCACTTGGCTGCCAGAATGCCCTGCTTCAGCACAGACCAGAAAGGCATTGTGATAAGCATATCCCCGGTATTTTCAGGGGTTAATGGGAGTCCCCCCCGTCCCCCCAGTATACGCCCAGAACCATGGACCCGGTACTTGTGCTTCGAACTGTCTCCAACCAGCCATAATGTTGTGAGAGTGAAATTATGTCTAAGTCCAGCT
The DNA here is from genome assembly GCF_040206685.1 of Ascaphus truei. Classification (NCBI taxonomy): domain Eukaryota; kingdom Metazoa; phylum Chordata; class Amphibia; order Anura; family Ascaphidae; genus Ascaphus; species Ascaphus truei. The sequence goes on along the minus strand of NC_134485.1, from coordinate 136,848,952 downwards.
TCGGTACATTAGAAGCAACTCTGAAACTTAACCTAAGCGTTTTTCGAAGCTACTTTTTGGCTAACTTCTTATAGGAAGGTCTAGGAGCTCTGAAAATGAACGTGCGCGTCTTTCACTCTTCCCGAGGGACTTAGAAGAATTTTGTGATATTTTTTATTAAAATGGTGTATAAGGGTATATATATAAATATATTTTATGCACTGTAAATGAGCTGGCGATTTCTAAGTCTGTGGTTCCGAGAGGGGGTAACCAGGCTCACTAATAAAGGTCAAGCCACTTGGCTGCCAGAATGCCCTGCTTCAGCACAGACCAGAAAGGCATTGTGATAAGCGTATCCCCGGTATAGTCAGGGGTTAATGGGAGTCGTCCCCGTCACCCCAGTATACGCCCAGAACCATGGGCCCGGTACTTGTTGTTCGGACTGTCTCCAACCAGCCATAATGTTGTGAGAGTGAAATTATGTCTAAGTCCAGCTTTGGTACATTAGAAGCAACTCTGAAACTTAACCTAAGCATTTTTCGAAGCTACTTTTTGGCTAACTTCTTATAAGAAGGTCTAGGAGCTCTGAAAATGAACGTGCGCGTCTTTCACTCTTCCCGAGGGACTTAGAAGAATTTTGTGATATTTTTTATTAAAATGGTGTATAAGGGTATATATAAATATATTTTATGCACTGTTTATGAGCTTGCGATTTCTAAGTCTGTAGTTCCGAGAGGGGGTAACCAGGCTCACTAATAAAGGTCAAGCCACTTGGCTGCCAGAATGCCCTGCTTCAGCACAGACCAGAAAGGCATTGTGATAAGCGTATCCCCGGTATAGTCAGGGGTTAATGGGAGTCGTCCCCGTCCCCCCAGTATACGCCCAGAACCATGGACCCGGTACTTGTGCTTCGAACTGTCTCCAACCAGCCATAATGTTGTGAGAGTGAAATTATGTCAAAGTCCAGCTTTGGTACATTAGAAGCAACTCTGAAACTTAACCTAAGCGTTTTTCGAAGCTACTTTTTGGCTAACTTCTTATAGGAAGGTCTAGGAGCTCTGAAAATGAACGTGCGCGTCTTTCACTCTTCCCGAGGGACTTAGAAGAATTTTGTGATATTTTTTATTAAAATGGTGTATAAGGGTATATATATAAATATATTTTATGCACTGTAAATGAGCTGGCGATTTCTAAGTCTGTGGTTCCGAGAGGGGGTAACCAGGCTCACTAATAAAGGTCAAGCCACTTGGCTGCCAGAATGCCCTGCTTCAGCACAGACCAGAAAGGCATTGTGATAAGCGTATCCCCGGTATAGTCAGGGGTTAATGGGAGTCGTCCCCGTCACCCCAGTATACGCCCAGAACCATGGGCCCGGTACTTGTTGTTCGGACTGTCTCCAACCAGCCATAATGTTGTGAGAGTGAAATTATGTCTAAGTCCAGCTTTGGTACATTAGAAGCAACTCTGAAACTTAACCTAAGCATTTTTCGAAGCTACTTTTTGGCTAACTTCTTATAAGAAGGTCTAGGAGCTCTGAAAATGAACGTGCGCGTCTTTCACTCTTCCCGAGGGACTTAGAAGAATTTTGTGATATTTTTTATTAAAATGGTGTATAAGGGTATATATAAATATATTTTATGCACTGTTTATGAGCTTGCGATTTCTAAGTCTGTAGTTCCGAGAGGGGGTAACCAGGCTCACTAATAAAGGTCAAGCCACTTGGCTGCCAGAATGCCCTGCTTCAGCACAGACCAGAAAGGCATTGTGATAAGCGTATCCCCGGTATAGTCAGGGGTTAATGGGAGTCGTCCCCGTCCCCCCAGTATACGCCCAGAACCATGGACCCGGTACTTGTGCTTCGAACTGTCTCCAACCAGCCATAATGTTGTGAGAGTGAAATTATGTCAAAGTCCAGCTTTGGTACATTAGAAGCAACTCTGAAACTTAACCTAAGCGTTTTTCGAAGCTACTTTTTGGCTAACTTCTTATAAGAAGGTCTAGGAGCTCTGAAAATGAACGTGCGCGTCTTTCACTCTTCCCTAGGGACTTAGAAGAATTTTGTGATATTTTTTATTAAAATGGTGTATAAGGGTATATATAAATATATTTTATGCACTGTTTATGAGCTTGCGATTTCTAAGTCTGTAGTTCCGAGAGGGGGTAACCAGGCTCACTAATAAAGGTCAAGCCACTTGGCTGCCAAAATGCCCTGCTTCAGCACAGACCAGAAAGGCATTGTGATAAGCGTATCCCCGGTATAGTCAGGGGTTAATGGGAGTCGTCCCCGTCACCCCAGTATACGCCCAGAACCATGGACCCGGTACTTGTTGTTCGGACTGTCTCCAACCAGCCATAATGTTGTGAGAGTGAAATTATGTCTAAGTCCAGCTTTGGTACATTAGAAGCAACTCTGAAACTTAACCTAAGCGTTTTTCGAAGCTACTTTTTGGCTAACTTCTTATAGGAAGGTCTAGGAGCTCTAAAAATGAACGTGCGCGTCTTTCACTCTTCCCGAGGGACTTAGAAGAATTTTGTGATATTTTTTTATTAAAATGGTGTATAAGGGTATATATATATAAATATATTTAATGCACTGTATATGAGCTGGCGATTTCTAAGTCTGTGGTTCCGAGAGGGGGTAACCAGGCTCACTAATAAAGGTCAAGCCACTTGGCTGCCAGAATGCCCTGCTTCAGCACAGACCAGAAAGGCATTGTGATAAGCGTATCCCCGGTATAGTCAGGGGTTAATGGGAGTCGTCCCCGTCCCCCCGGTATACGCCCAGAACCATGGACCCGGTACTTGTGGTTCGGACTGTCTCCAACAAGCCATAATGTTGTGAGAGTGAAATTATGTCTAAGTCCAGCTTTGGTACATTAGAAGCAACTCTGAAACTTAACCTAAGCGTTTTTCGAAGCTACTTTTTGGCTAACTTCTTATAGGAAGGTCTAGGAGCTCTGAAAATGAACGTGCGCGTCTTTCACTCTTCCCGAGGGACTTAGAAGAATTTTGTGATATTTTTTATTAAAATGGTGTATAAGGGTATATATAAATATATTTTATGCACTGTATATGAGCTGGCGATTTCTAAGTCTGTAGTTCCGAGAGGGGGTAACCAGGCTCACTAATAAAGGTCAAGCCACTTGGCTGCCAGAATGCCCTGCTTCAGCACAGACCAGAAAGGCATTGTGATAAGCGTATCCCCGGTATAGTCAGGGGTTAATGGGAGTCGTCCCCGTCCCCCCGGTATACGCCCAGAACCATGGACCCGGTACTTGTGGTTCGGACTGTCTCCAACAAGCCATAATGTTGTGAGAGTGAAATTATGTCTAAGTCCAGCTTTGGTACATTAGAAGCAACTCTGAAACTTAACCTAAGCGTTTTTCGAAGCTACTTTTTGGCTAACTTCTTATAGGAATGTCTAGGAGCTCTGAAAATGAACGTGCGCGTCTTTCACTCTTCCCGAGGGACTTAGAAGAATTTTGTGATATTTTTTATTAAAATGGTGTATAAGGGTATATATAAATATATTTTATGCACTGTATATGAGCTGGCGATTTCTAAGTCTGTAGTTCCGAGAGGGGGTAACCAGGCTCACTAATAAAAGTCAAGCCACTTGGCTGCCAGAATGCCCTGCTTCAGCACAGACCAGAAAGGCATTGTGATAAGCGTATCCCCGGTATAGTCAGGGGTTAATGGGAGTCGTCCCCGTCCCCCCGGTATACGCCCAGAACCATGGACCCGGTACTTGTGGTTCGGACTGTCTCCAACAAGCCATAATGTTGTGAGAGTGAAATTATGTCTAAGTCCAGCTTTGGTACATTAGAAGCAACTCTGAAACTTAACCTAAGCGTTTTTCGAAGCTACTTTTTGGCTAACTTCTTATAGGAATGTCTAGGAGCTCTGAAAATGAACGTGCGCGTCTTTCACTCTTCCCGAGGGACTTAGAAGAATTTTGTAATATTTTTTATTAAAATGGTGTATAAGGGTATATATATATAAATATATTTTATGCACTGTAAATGAGCTGGCGATTTCTAAGTCTGTGGTTCCGAGAGGGGGTAACCAGGCTCACTAATAAAGGTCAAGCCACTTGGCTGCCAGAATGCCCTGCTTCAGCACAGACCAGAAAGGCATTGTGATAAGCGTATCCCCGGTATAGTCAGGGGTTAATGGGAGTCCCCCCCGTCCCCCCAGTATACGCCCAGAACCATGGACCCGGTACTTGTGCTTCGAACTGTCTCCAACCAGCCATAATGTTGTGAGAGTGAAATTATGTCTAAGTCCAGCTTCGGTACATTAGAAGCAACTCTGAAACTTAACCTAAGCGTTTTTCGAAGCTACTTTTTGGCTAACTTCTTATAGGAAGGTCTAGGAGCTCTGAAAATGAACGTGCGCGTCTTTCACTCTTCCCGAGGGACTTAAAAGAATTTTGTGATATTTTTTATTAAAATGGTGTATAAGGGTATATATATAAATATATTTTATGCACTGTAAATGAGCTGGCGATTTCTAAGTCTGTGGTTCCGAGAGGGGGTAACCAGGCTCACTAATAAAGGTCAAGCCACTTGGCTGCCAGAATGCCCTGCTTCAGCACAGACCAGAAAGGCATTGTGATAAGCGTATCCCCGGTATAGTCAGGGGTTAATGGGAGTCGTCCCCGTCCCCCCGGTATACGCCCAGAACCATGGACCCGGTACTTGTGGTTCGGACTGTCTCCAACAAGCCATAATGTTGTGAGAGTGAAATTATGTCTAAGTCCAGCTTTGGTACATTAGAAGCAACTCTGAAACTTAACCTAAGCGTTTTTCGAAGCTACTTTTTGGCTAACTTCTTATAGGAATGTCTAGGAGCTCTGAAAATGAACGTGCGCGTCTTTCACTCTTCCCGAGGGACTTAAAAGAATTTTGTGATATTTTTTATTAAAATGGTGTATAAGGGTATATATATAAATATATTTTATGCACTGTAAATGAGCTGGCGATTTCTAAGTCTGTGGTTCCGAGAGGGGGTAACCAGGCTCACTAATAAAGGTCAAGCCACTTGGCTGCCAGAATGCCCTGCTTCAGCACAGACCAGAAAGGCATTGTGATAAGCGTATCCCCGGTATAGTCAGGGGTTAATGGGAGTCGTCCCCGTCACCCCAGTATACGCCCAGAACCATGGACCCGGTACTTGTTGTTCGGACTGTCTCCAACCAGCCATAATGTTGTGAGAGTGAAATTATGTCTAAGTCCAGCTTTGGTACATTAGAAGCAACTCTGAAACTTAACCTAAGCGTTTTTCGAAGCTACTTTTTGGCTAACTTCTTATAGGAATGTCTAGGAGCTCTGAAAATGAACGTGCGCGTCTTTCACTCTTCCCGAGGGACTTAGAAGAATTTTGTGATATTTTTTATTAAAATGGTGTATAAGGGTATATATATAAATATATTTTATGCACTGTATATGAGCTGGCGATTTCTAAGTCTGTAGTTCCGAGAGGGGTTAACCAGGCTCACTAATAAAGGTCAAGCCACTTGGCTGCCAGAATGCCCTGCTTCAGCATAGACCAGAAAGGCATTGTGATAAGCGTATCCCCGGTATAGTCAGGGGTTAATGGGAGTCGTCCCCGTCCCCCCAGTATACGCCCAGAACCATGGACCCGGTACCTGTGGTTCGGACTGTCTCCAACCAGCCATAATGTTGTGAGAGTGAAATTATGTCTAAGTCCAGCTTTGGTACATTAGAAGCAACTCTGAAACTTAACCTAAGCGTTTTTCGAAGCTACTTTTGGGCTAACTTCTTATAAGAAGGTCTAGGAGCTCTGAAAATGAACGTGCGCGTCTTTCACTCTTCCCGAGGGACTTAGAAGAATTTTGTGATATTTTTTATTAAAATGGTGTATAAGGGTATATATAAATATATTTTATGCACTGTATATGAGCTTGCGATTTCTAAGTCTGTGGTTCCGAGAGGGGGTAACCAGGCTCACTAATAAAGGTCAAGCCACTTGGCTGCCAGAATGCCCTGCTTCAGCACAGACCAGAAAGGCATTGTGATAAGCGTATCCCCGGTATAGTCAGGGGTTAATGGGAGTCGTCCCCGTCACCCCAGTATACGCCCAGAACCATGGACCCGGTACTTGTTGTTCGGACTGTCTCCAACCAGCCATAATGTTGTGAGAGTGAAATTATGTCTAAGTCCAGCTTCGGTACATTAGAAGCAACTCTGAAACTTAACCTAAGCGTTTTTCGAAGCTACTTTTTGGCTAACTTCTTATAGGAAGGTCTAGGAGCTCTGAAAATGAACGTGCGCGTCTTTCACTCTTCCCGAGGGACTTAGAAGAATTTTGTGATATTTTTTATTAAAATGGTGTATAAGGGTATATATAAATATATTTTATGCACTGTATATGAGCTGGCGATTTCTAAGTCTGTAGTTCCTTGAGGGGGTAACCAGGCTCACTAATAAAGGTCAAGCCACTTGGCTGCCAGAATGCCCTGCTTCAGCACAGACCAGAAAGGCATTGTGATAAGCGTATCCCCGGTATAGTCAGGGGTTAATGGGAGTCGTCCCCGTCCCCCCGGTATACGCCCAGAACCATGGACCCGGTACTTGTGGTTCGGACTGTCTCCAACAAGCCATAATGTTGTGAGAGTGAAATTATGTCTAAGTCCAGCTTTGGTACATTAGAAGCAACTCTGAAACTTAACCTAAGCGTTTTTCGAAGCTACTTTTTGGCTAACTTCTTATAGGAATGTCTAGGAGCTCTGAAAATGAACGTGCGCGTCTTTCACTCTTCCCGAGGGACTTAGAAGAATTTTGTAATATTTTTTATTAAAATGGTGTATAAGGGTATATATATATAAATATATTTTATGCACTGTAAATGAGCTGGCGATTTCTAAGTCTGTGGTTCCGAGAGGGGGTAACCAGGCTCACTAATAAAGGTCAAGCCACTTGGCTGCCAGAATGCCCTGCTTCAGCACAGACCAGAAAGGCATTGTGATAAGCGTATCCCCGGTATAGTCAGGGGTTAATGGGAGTCGTCCCCGTCACCCCAGTATACGCCCAGAACCATGGACCCGGTACTTGTTGTTCGGACTGTCTCCAACCAGCCATAATGTTGTGAGAGTGAAATTATGTCTAAGTCCAGCTTTGGTACATTAGAAGCAACTCTGAAACTTAACCTAAGCGTTTTTCGAAGCTACTTTTTGGCTAACTTCTTATAGGAAGGTCTAGGAGCTCTGAAAATGAACGTGCGCGTCTTTCACTCTTCCCGAGGGACTTAGAAGAATTTTGTGATATTTTTTATTAAAATGGTGTATAAGGGTATATATATAAATATATTTTATGCACTGTATATGAGCTGGCGATTTCTAAGTCTGTAGTTCCGAGAGGGGTTAACCAGGCTCACTAATAAAGGTCAAGCCACTTGGCTGCCAGAATGCCCTGCTTCAGCATAGACCAGAAAGGCATTGTGATAAGCGTATCCCCGGTATAGTCAGGGGTTAATGGGAGTCGTCCCCGTCCCCCCAGTATACGCCCAGAACCATGGACCCGGTACCTGTGGTTCGGACTGTCTCCAACCAGCCATAATGTTGTGAGAGTGAAATTATGTCTAAGTCCAGCTTTGGTACATTAGAAGCAACTCTGAAACTTAACCTAAGCGTTTTTAGAAGCTACTTTTGGGCTAACTTCTTATAAGAAGGTCTAGGAGCTCTGAAAATGAACGTGCGCGTCTTTCACTCTTCCCGAGGGACTTAGAAGAATTTTGTGATATTTTTTATTAAAATGGTGTATAAGGGTATATATAAATATATTTTATGCACTGTATATGAGCTTGCGATTTCTAAGTCTGTGGTTCCGAGAGGGGGTAACCAGGCTCACTAATAAAGGTCAAGCCACTTGGCTGCCAGAATGCCCTGCTTCAGCACAGACCAGAAAGGCATTGTGATAAGCGTATCCCCGGTATAGTCAGGGTTTAATGGGAGTCGTCCCCGTCACCCCAGTAAACGCCCAGAACCATGGACCCGGTACTTGTTGTTCGGACTGTCTCCAACCAGCCATAATGTTGTGAGAGTGAAATTATGTCTAAGTCCAGCTTCGGTACATTAGAAGCAACTCTGAAACTTAACCTAAGCGTTTTTCGAAGCTACTTTTTGGCTAACTTCTTATAGGAAGGTCTAGGAGCTCTGAAAATGAACGTGCGCGTCTTTCACTCTTCCCGAGGGACTTAGAAGAATTTTGTGATATTTTTTATTAAAATGGTGTATAAGGGTATATATAAATATATTTTATGCACTGTATATGAGCTGGCGATTTCTAAGTCTGTAGTTCCTTGAGGGGGTAACCAGGCTCACTAATAAAGGTCAAGCCACTTGGCTGCCAGAATGCCCTGCTTCAGCACAGACCAGAAAGGCATTGTGATAAGCGTATCCCCGGTATAGTCAGGGGTTAATGGGAGTCGTCCCCGTCCCCCCGGTATACGCCCAGAACCATGGACCCGGTACTTGTGGTTCGGACTGTCTCCAACAAGCCATAATGTTGTGAGAGTGAAATTATGTCTAAGTCCAGCTTTGGTACATTAGAAGCAACTCTGAAACTTAACCTAAGCGTTTTTCGAAGCTACTTTTTGGCTAACTTCTTATAGGAATGTCTAGGAGCTCTGAAAATGAACGTGCGCGTCTTTCACTCTTCCCGAGGGACTTAAAAGAATTTTGTGATATTTTTTATTAAAATGGTGTATAAGGGTATATATATAAATATATTTTATGCACTGTAAATGAGCTGGCGATTTCTAAGTCTGTGGTTCCGAGAGGGGGTAACCAGGCTCACTAATAAAGGTCAAGCCACTTGGCTGCCAGAATGCCCTGCTTCAGCACAGACCAGAAAGGCATTGTGATAAGCGTATCCCCGGTATAGTCAGGGGTTAATGGGAGTCGTCCCCGTCACCCCAGTATACGCCCAGAACCATGGACCCGGTACTTGTTGTTCGGACTGTCTCCAACCAGCCATAATGTTGTGAGAGTGAAATTATGTCTAAGTCCAGCTTTGGTACATTAGAAGCAACTCTGAAACTTAACCTAAGCGTTTTTCGAAGCTACTTTTTGGCTAACTTCTTATAGGAATGTCTAGGAGCTCTGAAAATGAACGTGCGCGTCTTTCACTCTTCCCGAGGGACTTAGAAGAATTTTGTGATATTTTTTATTAAAATGGTGTATAAGGGTATATATATATAAATATATTTTATGCACTGTAAATGAGCTGGCGATTTCTAAGTCTGTGGTTCCGAGAGGGGGTAACCAGGCTCACTAATAAAGGTCAAGCCACTTGGCTGCCAGAATGCCCTGCTTCAGCACAGACCAGAAAGGCATTGTGATAAGCGTATCCCCGGTATAGTCAGGGGTTAATGGGAGTCGTCCCCGTCACCCCAGTATACGCCCAGAACCATGGACCCGGTACTTGTTGTTCGGACTGTCTCCAACCAGCCATAATGTTGTGAGAGTGAAATTATGTCTAAGTCCAGCTTTGGTACATTAGAAGCAACTCTGAAACTTAACCTAAGCGTTTTTCGAAGCTACTTTTTGGCTAACTTCTTATAGGAAGGTCTAGGAGCTCTGAAAATGAACGTGCGCGTCTTTCACTCTTCCCGAGGGACTTAGAAGAATTTTGTGATATTTTTTATTAAAATGGTGTATAAGGGTATATATATAAATATATTTTATGCACTGTATATGAGCTGGCGATTTCTAAGTCTGTAGTTCCGAGAGGGGTTAACCAGGCTCACTAATAAAGGTCAAGCCACTTGGCTGCCAGAATGCCCTGCTTCAGCATAGACCAGAAAGGCATTGTGATAAGCGTATCCCCGGTATAGTCAGGGGTTAATGGGAGTCGTCCCCGTCCCCCCAGTATACGCCCAGAACCATGGACCCGGTACCTGTGGTTCGGACTGTCTCCAACCAGCCATAATGTTGTGAGAGTGAAATTATGTCTAAGTCCAGCTTTGGTACATTAGAAGCAACTCTGAAACTTAACCTAAGCGTTTTTAGAAGCTACTTTTGGGCTAACTTCTTATAAGAAGGTCTAGGAGCTCTGAAAATGAACGTGCGCGTCTTTCACTCTTCCCGAGGGACTTAGAAGAATTTTGTGATATTTTTTATTAAAATGGTGTATAAGGGTATATATAAATATATTTTATGCACTGTATATGAGCTTGCGATTTCTAAGTCTGTGGTTCCGAGAGGGGGTAACCAGGCTCACTAATAAAGGTCAAGCCACTTGGCTGCCAGAATGCCCTGCTTCAGCACAGACCAGAAAGGCATTGTGATAAGCGTATCCCCGGTATAGTCAGGGTTTAATGGGAGTCGTCCCCGTCACCCCAGTAAACGCCCAGAACCATGGACCCGGTACTTGTTGTTCGGACTGTCTCCAACCAGCCATAATGTTGTGAGAGTGAAATTATGTCTAAGTCCAGCTTCGGTACATTAGAAGCAACTCTGAAACTTAACCTAAGCGTTTTTCGAAGCTACTTTTTGGCTAACTTCTTATAGGAAGGTCTAGGAGCTCTGAAAATGAACGTGCGCGTCTTTCACTCTTCCCGAGGGACTTAGAAGAATTTTGTGATATTTTTTATTAAAATGGTGTATAAGGGTATATATAAATATATTTTATGCACTGTATATGAGCTGGCGATTTCTAAGTCTGTAGTTCCTTGAGGGGGTAACCAGGCTCACTAATAAAGGTCAAGCCACTTGGCTGCCAGAATGCCCTGCTTCAGCACAGACCAGAAAGGCATTGTGATAAGCGTATCCCCGGTATAGTCAGGGGTTAATGGGAGTCGTCCCCGTCCCCCCGGTATACGCCCAGAACCATGGACCCGGTACTTGTGGTTCGGACTGTCTCCAACAAGCCATAATGTTGTGAGAGTGAAATTATGTCTAAGTCCAGCTTTGGTACATTAGAAGCAACTCTGAAACTTAACCTAAGCGTTTTTCGAAGCTACTTTTTGGCTAACTTCTTATAGGAATGTCTAGGAGCTCTGAAAATGAACGTGCGCGTCTTTCACTCTTCCCGAGGGACTTAAAAGAATTTTGTGATATTTTTTATTAAAATGGTGTATAAGGGTATATATATAAATATATTTTATGCACTGTAAATGAGCTGGCGATTTCTAAGTCTGTGGTTCCGAGAGGGGGTAACCAGGCTCACTAATAAAGGTCAAGCCACTTGGCTGCCAGAATGCCCTGCTTCAGCACAGACCAGAAAGGCATTGTGATAAGCGTATCCCCGGTATAGTCAGGGGTTAATGGGAGTCGTCCCCGTCACCCCAGTATACGCCCAGAACCATGGACCCGGTACTTGTTGTTCGGACTGTCTCCAACCAGCCATAATGTTGTGAGAGTGAAATTATGTCTAAGTCCAGCTTTGGTACATTAGAAGCAACTCTGAAACTTAACCTAAGCGTTTTTCGAAGCTACTTTTTGGCTAACTTCTTATAGGAATGTCTAGGAGCTCTGAAAATGAACGTGCGCGTCTTTCACTCTTCCCGAGGGACTTAGAAGAATTTTGTGATATTTTTTATTAAAATGGTGTATAAGGGTATATATATAAATATATTTTATGCACTGTAAATGAGCTGGCGATTTCTAAGTCTGTGGTTCCGAAAGGGGGTAACCAGGCTCACTCATAAAGGTCAAGCCACTTGGCTGCCAGAATGCCCTGCTTCAGCACAGACCAGAAAGGCATTGTGATAAGCGTATCCCCGGTATAGTCAGGGGTTAATGGGAGTCGTCCCCGTCACCCCAGTATACGCCCAGAACCATGGACCCGGTACTTGTTGTTCGGACTGTCTCCAACCAGCCATAATGTTGTGAGAGTGAAATTATGTCTAAGTCCAGCTTTGGTACATTAGAAGCAACTCTGAAACTTAACCTAAGCGTTTTTCGAAGCTACTTTTTGGCTAACTTCTTATAGGAAGGTCTAGGAGCTCTGAAAATGAACGTGCGCGTCTTTCACTCTTCCCGAGGGACTTAGAAGAATTTTGTGATATTTTTTATTAAAATGGTGTATAAGGGTATATATATATAAATATATTTAATGCACTGTATATGAGCTGGCGATTTCTAAGTCTGTGGTTCCGAGAGGGGGTAACCAGGCTCACTAATAAAGGTCAAGCCACTTGGCTGCCAGAATGCCCTGCTTCAGCACAGACCAGAAAGGCATTGTGATAAGCATATCCCCGGTATTTTCAGGGGTTAATGGGAGTCCCCCCCGTCCCCCCAGTATACGCCCAGAACCATGGACCCGGTACTTGTGCTTCGAACTGTCTCCAACCAGCCATAATGTTGTGAGAGTGAAATTATGTCTAAGTCCAGCTTCGGTACATTAGAAGCAACTCTGAAACTTAACCTAAGCGTTTTTCGAAGCTACTTTTTGGCTAACTTCTTATAGGAATGTCTAGGAGCTCTGAAAATGAACGTGCGCGTCTTTCACTCTTCCCGAGGGACTTAGAAGAATTTTGTGATATTTTTTATTAAAATGGTGTATAAGGGTATATATATAAATATATTTTATGCACTGTAAATGAGCTGGCGATTTCTAAGTCTGTGGTTCCGAGAGGGGGTAACCAGGCTCACTAATAAAGGTCTAGCCACTTGGCTGCCAGAATGCCCTGCTTCAGCACAGACCAGAAAGGCATTGTGATAAGCGTATCCCCGGTATAGTCAGGGGTTAATGGGAGTCGTCCCCGTCCCCCCGGTATACGCCCAGAACCATGGACCCGGTACTTGTGGTTCGGACTGTCTCCAACAAGCCATAATGTTGTGAGAGTGAAATTATGTCTAAGTCCAGCTTTGGTACATTAGAAGCAACTCTGAAACTTAACCTAAGCGTTTTTCGAAGCTACTTTTTGGCTAACTTCTTATAGGAATGTCTAGGAGCTCTGAAAATGAACGTGCGCGTCTTTCACTCTTCCCGAGGGACTTAAAAGAATTTTGTGATATTTTTTATTAAAATGGTGTATAAGGGTATATATATAAATATATTTTATGCACTGTAAATGAGCTGGCGATTTCTAAGTCTGTGGTTCCGAGAGGGGGTAACCAGGCTCACTAATAAAGGTCAAGCCACTTGGCTGCCAGAATGCCCTGCTTCAGCACAGACCAGAAAGGCATTGTGATAAGCGTATCCCCGGTATAGTCAGGGGTTAATGGGAGTCGTCCCCGTCACCCCAGTATACGCCCAGAACCATGGACCCGGTACTTGTTGTTCGGACTGTCTCCAACCAGCCATAATGTTGTGAGAGTGAAATTATGTCTAAGTCCAGCTTTGGTACATTAGAAGCAACTCTGAAACTTAACCTAAGCGTTTTTCGAAGCTACTTTTTGGCTAACTTCTTATAGGAATGTCTAGGAGCTCTGAAAATGAACGTGCGCGTCTTTCACTCTTCCCGAGGGACTTAGAAGAATTTTGTGATATTTTTTATTAAAATGGTGTATAAGGGTATATATATAAATATATTTTATGCACTGTATATGAGCTGGCGATTTCTAAGTCTGTAGTTCCGAGAGGGGTTAACCAGGCTCACTAATAAAGGTCAAGCCACTTGGCTGCCAGAATGCCCTGCTTCAGCATAGACCAGAAAGGCATTGTGATAAGCGTATCCCCGGTATAGTCAGGGGTTAATGGGAGTCGTCCCCGTCCCCCCAGTATACGCCCAGAACCATGGACCCGGTACCTGTGGTTCGGACTGTCTCCAACCAGCCATAATGTTGTGAGAGTGAAATTATGTCTAAGTCCAGCTTTGGTACATTAGAAGCAACTCTGAAACTTAACCTAAGCGTTTTTCGAAGCTACTTTTGGGCTAACTTCTTATAAGAAGGTCTAGGAGCTCTGAAAATGAACGTGCGCGTCTTTCACTCTTCCCGAGGGACTTAGAAGAATTTTGTGATATTTTTTATTAAAATGGTGTATAAGGGTATATATAAATATATTTTATGCACTGTATATGAGCTTGCGATTTCTAAGTCTGTGGTTCCGAGAGGGGGTAACCAGGCTCACTAATAAAGGTCAAGCCACTTGGCTGCCAGAATGCCCTGCTTCAGCACAGACCAGAAAGGCATTGTGATAAGCGTATCCCCGGTATAGTCAGGGGTTAATGGGAGTCGTCCCCGTCACCCCAGTATACGCCCAGAACCATGGACCCGGTACTTGTTGTTCGGACTGTCTCCAACCAGCCATAATGTTGTGAGAGTGAAATTATGTCTAAGTCCAGCTTCGGTACATTAGAAGCAACTCTGAAACTTAACCTAAGCGTTTTTCGAAGCTACTTTTTGGCTAACTTCTTATAGGAAGGTCTAGGAGCTCTGAAAATGAACGTGCGCGTCTTTCACTCTTCCCGAGGGACTTAGAAGAATTTTGTGATATTTTTTATTAAAATGGTGTATAAGGGTATATATAAATATATTTTATGCACTGTATATGAGCTGGCGATTTCTAAGTCTGTAGTTCCTTGAGGGGGTAACCAGGCTCACTAATAAAGGTCAAGCCACTTGGCTGCCAGAATGCCCTGCTTCAGCACAGACCAGAAAGGCATTGTGATAAGCGTATCCCCGGTATAGTCAGGGGTTAATGGGAGTCGTCCCCGTCACCCCAGTATACGCCCAGAACCATGGACCCGGTACTTGTTGTTCGGACTGTCTCCAACCAGCCATAATGTTGTGAGAGTGAAATTATGTCTAAGTCCAGCTTTGGTACATTAGAAGCAACTCTGAAACTTAACCTAAGCGTTTTTCGAAGCTACTTTTTGGCTAACTTCTTATAGGAATGTCTAGGAGCTCTGAAAATGAACGTGCGCGTCTTTCACTCTTCCCGAGGGACTTAGAAGAATTTTGTGATATTTTTTATTAAAATGGTGTATAAGGGTATATATATAAATATATTTTATGCACTGTAAATGAGCTGGCGATTTCTAAGTCTGTGGTTCCGAGAGGGGGTAACCAGGCTCACTAATAAAGGTCAAGCCACTTGGCTGCCAGAATGCCCTGCTTCAGCACAGACCAGAAAGGCATTGTGATAAGCGTATCCCCGGTATAGTCAGGGGTTAATGGGAGTCGTCCCCGTCACCCCAGTATACGCCCAGAACCATGGACCCGGTACTTGTTGTTCGGACTGTCTCCAACCAGCCATAATGTTGTGAGAGTGAAATTATGTCTAAGTCCAGCTTTGGTACATTAGAAGCAACTCTGAAACTTAACCTAAGCGTTTTTCGAAGCTACTTTTTGGCTAACTTCTTATAAGAAGGTCTAGGAGCTCTGAAAATGAACGTGCGCGTCTTTCACTCTTCCCGAGGGACTTAGAAGAATTTTGTGATATTTTTTATTAAAATGGTGTATAAGGGTATATATAAATATATTTTATGCACTGTATATGAGCTTGCGATTTCTAAGTCTGTGGTTCCGAGAGGGGGTAACCAGGCTCACTAATAAAGGTCAAGCCACTTGGCTGCCAGAATGCCCTGCTTCAGCACAGACCAGAAAGGCATTGTGATAAGCGTATCCCCGGTATAGTCAGGGGTTAATGGGAGTCGTCCCCGTCCCCCCGGTATACGCCCAGAACCATGGACCCGGTACTTGTGGTTCGGACTGTCTCCAACAAGCCATAATGTTGTGAGAGTGAAATTATGTCTAAGTCCAGCTTTGGTACATTAGAAGCAACTCTGAAACTTAACCTAAGCGTTTTTCGAAGCTACTTTTTGGCTAACTTCTTATAGGAAGGTCTAGGAGCTCTGAAAATGAACGTGCGCGTCTTTCACTCTTCCCGAGGGACTTAGAAGAATTTTGTGATATTTTTTATTAAAATGGTGTATAAGGGTATATATAAATATATTTTATGCACTGTATATGAGCTGGCGATTTCTAAGTCTGTAGTTCCGAGAGGGGTTAACCAGGCTCACTAATAAAGGTCAAGCCACTTGGCTGCCAGAATGCCCTGCTTCAGCATAGACCAGAAAGGCATTGTGATAAGCGTATCCCCGGTATAGTCAGGGGTTAACGGGAGTCGTCCCCGTCCCCCCAGTATACGCCCAGAACCATGGACCCGGTACCTGTGGTTCGGACTGTCTCCAACCAGCCATAATGTTGTGAGAGTGAAATTATGTCTAAGTCCAGCTTTGGTACATTAGAAGCAACTCTGAAACTTAACCTAAGCGTTTTTCGAAGCTACTTTTTGGCTAACTTCTTATAAGAAGGTCTAGGAGCTCTGAAAATGAACGTGCGCGTCTTTCACTCTTCCCGAGGGACTTAGAAGAATTTTGTGATATTTTTTATTAAAATGGTGTATAAGGGTATATATAAATATATTTTATGCACTGTATATGAGCTTGCGATTTCTAAGTCTGTGGTTCCGAGAGGGGGTAACCAGGCTCACTAATAAAGGTCAAGCCACTTGGCTGCCAGAATGCCGTGCTTCAGCACAGACCAGAAAGGCATTGTGATAAGCGTATCCCCGGTATAGTCAGGGGTTAATGGGAGTCGTCCCCGTCCCCCCAGTATACGCCCAGAACCATGGACCCGGTACTTGTGGTTCGGACTGTCTCCAACAAGCCATAATGTTGTGAGAGTGAAATTATGTCTAAGTCCAGCTTTGGTACATTAGAAGCAACTCTGAAACTTAACCTAAGCGTTTTTCGAAGCTACTTTTTGGCTAACTTCTTATAGGAATGTCTAGGAGCTCTGAAAATGAACGTGCGCGTCTTTCACTCTTCCCGAGGGACTTAAAAGAATTTTGTGATATTTTTTATTAAAATGGTGTATAAGGGTATATATATAAATATATTTTATGCACTGTAAATGAGCTGGCGATTTCTAAGTCTGTGGTTCCGAGAGGGGGTAACCAGGCTCACTAATAAAGGTCAAGCCACTTGGCTGCCAGAATGCCCTGCTTCAGCACAGACCAGAAAGGCATTGTGATAAGCGTATCCCCGGTATAGTCAGGGGTTAATGGGAGTCGTCCCCGTCACCCCAGTATACGCCCAGAACCATGGACCCGGTACTTGTTGTTCGGACTGTCTCCA
The DNA here is from genome assembly GCF_040206685.1 of Ascaphus truei. NCBI lineage: Eukaryota > Metazoa > Chordata > Amphibia > Anura > Ascaphidae > Ascaphus > Ascaphus truei. Next base: position 136,831,918 of record NC_134485.1, on the reverse strand, counting down.
ACCAGCCATAATGTTGTGAGAGTGAAATTATGTCTAAGTCCAGCTTTGGTACATTAGAAGCAACTCTGAAACTTAACCTAAGCGTTTTTCGAAGCTACTTTTTGGCTAACTTCTTATAGGAATGTCTAGGAGCTCTGAAAATGAACGTGCGCGTCTTTCACTCTTCCCGAGGGACTTAGAAGAATTTTGTGATATTTTTTATTAAAATGGTGTATAAGGGTATATATATAAATATATTTTATGCACTGTAAATGAGCTGGCGATTTCTAAGTCTGTGGTTCCGAGAGGGGGTAACCAGGCTCACTAATAAAGGTCAAGCCACTTGGCTGCCAGAATGCCCTGCTTCAGCACAGACCAGAAAGGCATTGTGATAAGCGTATCCCCGGTATAGTCAGGGGTTAATGGGAGTCGTCCCCGTCACCCCAGTATACGCCCAGAACCATGGACCCGGTACTTGTTGTTCGGACTGTCTCCAACCAGCCATAATGTTGTGAGAGTGAAATTATGTCTAAGTCCAGCTTTGGTACATTAGAAGCAACTCTGAAACTTAACCTAAGCGTTTTTCGAAGCTACTTTTTGGCTAACTTCTTATAGGAAGGTCTAGGAGCTCTGAAAATGAACGTGCGCGTCTTTCACTCTTCCCGAGGGACTTAGAAGAATTTTGTGATATTTTTTATTAAAATGGTGTATAAGGGTATATATAAATATATTTTATGCACTGTATATGAGCTGGCGATTTCTAAGTCTGTAGTTCCGAGAGGGGTTAACCAGGCTCACTAATAAAGGTCAAGCCACTTGGCTGCCAGAATGCCCTGCTTCAGCATAGACCAGAAAGGCATTGTGATAAGCGTATCCCCGGTATAGTCAGGGGTTAACGGGAGTCGTCCCCGTCCCCCCAGTATACGCCCAGAACCATGGACCCGGTACCTGTGGTTCGGACTGTCTCCAACCAGCCATAATGTTGTGAGAGTGAAATTATGTCTAAGTCCAGCTTTGGTACATTAGAAGCAACTCTGAAACTTAACCTAAGCGTTTTTCGAAGCTACTTTTTGGCTAACTTCTTATAAGAAGGTCTAGGAGCTCTGAAAATGAACGTGCGCGTCTTTCACTCTTCCCGAGGGACTTAGAAGAATTTTGTGATATTTTTTATTAAAATGGTGTATAAGGGTATATATAAATATATTTTATGCACTGTATATGAGCTTGCGATTTCTAAGTCTGTGGTTCCGAGAGGGGGTAACCAGGCTCACTAATAAAGGTCAAGCCACTTGGCTGCCAGAATGCCCTGCTTCAGCACAGACCAGAAAGGCATTGTGATAAGCGTATCCCCGGTATAGTCAGGGGTTAATGGGAGTCGTCCCCGTCACCCCAGTAAACGCCCAGAACCATGGACCCGGTACTTGTTGTTCGGACTGTCTCCAACCAGCCATAATGTTGTGAGAGTGAAATTATGTCTAAGTCCAGCTTCGGTACATTAGAAGCAACTCTGAAACTTAACCTAAGCGTTTTTCGAAGCTACTTTTTGGCTAACTTCTTATAGGAATGTCTAGGAGCTCTGAAAATGAACGTGCGCGTCTTTAACTCTTCCCGAGGGACTTAGAAGAATTTTGTGATATTTTTTATTAAAATGGTGTATAAGGGTATATATATAAATATATTTTATGCACTGTATATGAGCTGGCGATTTCTAAGTCTGTGGTTCCGAGAGGGGGTAACCAAGCTTACTAATAAAGGTCAAGCCACTTGGCTGCCAGAATGCCCTGCTTCAGCACAGACCAGAAAGGCATTGTGATAAGCGTATCCCCGGTATAGTCAGGGGTTAATGGGAGTCGTCCCCGTCCCCCCGGTATACGCCCAGAACCATGGACCCGGTACTTGTGGTTCGGACTGTCTCCAACAAGCCATAATGTTGTGAGAGTGAAATTATGTCTAAATCCAGCTTTGGTACATTAGAAGCAACTCTGAAACTTAACCTAAGCGTTTTTCGAAGCTACTTTTTGGCTAACTTCTTATAGGAAGGTCTAGGAGCTCTGAAAGTGAACGTGCGCGTCTTTCTCTCTTCCCGAGGGACTTAGAAGAATTTTGTGATATTTTTTATTAAAATGGTGTATAAGGGTATATATATATAAATATATTTTATGCACTGTATATGAGCTGGCGATTTCTAAGTCTGTGGTTCCGAGAGGGGGTAACCAGGCTCACTAATAAAGGTCAAGCCACTTGGCTGCCAGAATGCCCTGCTTCAGCACAGACCAGAAAGGCATTGTGATAAGAGTATCCCCGGTATAGTCAGGGGTTAATGGGAGTCGTCCCTGTCCCCCCAGTATACGTCCAGAACCATGGACCCGGTACTTGTGGTTCGGACTGTCTCCAACCAGCCATAATGTTGTGAGAGGGAAATTATGTCTAAGTCCAGCTTCGGTACATTAGAAGCAACTCTGAAACTTAACCTAAGCGTTTTTCGAAGCTACTTTTTGGCTAACTTCTTATAGGAAGATCTAGGAGCTCTGAAAATGAACGTGCGCGTCTTTCTCTCTTCCCGAGGGACTTAGAAGAATTTTGTGATATTTTTAATTAAAATGGTGTATAAGGGTTTATATATATAAATATATTGTATGCACTGTATATGAGCTGGCGATTTCTAAGTCTGTGGTTCCGAGAGGGGGTAACCAGGCTCACTAATAAAGGTCAAGCCACTTGGCTGCCAGAATGCCCTGCTTCAGCACAGACCAGAAAGGCATTGTGATAAGCGTATCCCCGGTATTTTCTGGGGTTAATGGGAGTACCCCCCGTCCCCCCAGTATACGCCCAGAACCATGGACCCGGTACTTGTGGTTCGAACTGTCTCCAACCAGCCATAATGTTGTGAGAGTGAAATTATGTCTAAGTCCAGCTTCGGTACATTAGAAGAAACTCTGAAACTTAACCTAAGCGTTTTTCGAAGCTACTTTTTGGCTAACTTCTTATAGGAATGTCTAGGAGCTCTGAAAATGAACGCGCGCGTCTTTCACTCTTCCCGAGGGACTTAGAAGAATTTTGTGATATTTTTTATTAAAATGGTGTATAAGGGTATATATATAAATATATTTTATGCACTGTATATGAGCTGGCGATTTCTAAGTCTGTGGTTCCGAGAGGGGGTAACCAGGCTCACTAATAAAGGTCAAGCCACTTGGCTGCCAGAATGCCCTGCTTCAGCACAGACCAGAAAAGCATTGTGATAAGCGTATCCCCGGTATAGTCAGGGGTTAATGGGAGTCATCCCCGTCACCCCAGTATACGCCCAGAACCATGGACCCGGTACTTGTGGTTCGAACTGTCTCCAACCAGCCATAATGTTGTGAGAGTGAAATTATGTCTAAGTCCAGCTTCGGTACATTAGAAGCAATTCTGAAACTTAACCTAAGCGTTTTTCGAAGCTACTTTTTGGCTAACTTCTTATAGGAAGGTCTAGGAGCTCTGAAAATGAACGTGCGCGTCTTTCACTCTTCCCGAGGGACTTAGAAGAATTTTGTGATATTTTTTATTAAAATGGTGTATAAGGGTATATATATATAAATTTATTTAATGCACTGTATATGAGCTGGCGATTTCTAAGTCTGTGGTTCCGAGAGGGGGTAACCAGGCTCACTAATAAAGGTCAAGCCACTTGGCTGCCAGAATGCCCTGCTTCAGCACAGACCAGAAAGGCATTGTGATAAGCGTATCCCCGGTATTTTCAGGGGTTAATGGCAGTCCCCCCCGTCCCCCCAGTATACGCCCAGAACCATGGACCCGGTACTTGTGGTTCGAACTGTCTCCAACCAGCCATAATGTTGTGAGAGTGAAATTATGTCTAAGTCCAGCTTCGGTACATTAGAAGCAACTCTGAAACTTAACCTAAGCGTTTTTCGAAGCTACTTTTTGGCTAACTTCTTATAGGAATGTCTAGGAGCTCTGAAAATGAACGTGCGCGTCTTTCACTCTTCCCGAGGGACTTAGAAGAATTTTGTGATATTTTTTATTAAAATGGTGTATAAGGGTATATATATAAATATATTTTATGCACTGTATATGAGCTGGCGATTTCTAAGTCTGTGGTTCCGAGAGGGGGTAACCAGGCTCACTAATAAAGGTCAAGCCACTTGGCTGCCAGAATGCCCTGCTTCAGCACAGACCAGAAAGGCATTGTGATAAGCGTATCCCCGGTATAGTCAGGGGTTAATGGGAGTCATCCCCGTCACCCCAGTATACGCCCAGAACCATGGACCCGGTACTTGTTTTTCGGACTGTCTCCAACCAGCCATAATGTTGTGAGAGTGAAATTATGTCTAAGTCCAGCTTCGGTACATTAGAAGCAACTCTGAAACTTAACCTAAGCGTTTTTCGAAGCTACTTTTTGGCTAACTTCTTATAGAAAGATCTAGGAGCTCTGAAAATGAACGTGCGCGTCTTTCTCTCTTCCCGAGGGACTTAGAAGAATTTTGTGATATTTTTTATTAAAATGGTGTATAAGGGTTTATATATATAAATATATTGTATGCACTGTATATGAGCTGGCGATTTCTAAGTCTGTGGTTCCGAGAGGGGGTAACCAGGCTCACTAATAAAGGTCAAGCCACTTGGCTGCCAGAATGCCCTGCTTCAGCACAGACCAGAAAGGCATTGTGATAAGCGTATCCCCGGTATTTTCAGGGGTTAATGGGAGTACCCCCCGTCCCCCCAGTATACGCCCAGAACCATGGACCCGGTACTTGTGGTTCGAACTGTCTCCAACCAGCCATAATGTTGTGAGAGTGAAATTATGTCTAAGTCCAGCTTCGGTACATTAGAAGAAACTCTGAAACTTAACCTAAGCGTTTTTCGAAGCTACTTTTTGGCTAACTTCTTATAGGAATGTCTAGGAGCTCTGAAAATGAACGCGCACGTCTTTCACTCTTCCCGAGGGACTTAGAAGAATTTTGTGATATTTTTTATTAAAATGGTGTATAAGGGTATATATATAAATATATTTTATGCACTGTATATGAGCTGGCGATTTCTAAGTCTGTGGTTCCGAGAGGGGGTAACCAGGCTCACTAATAAAGGTCAAGCCACTTGGCTGCCAGAATGCCCTGCTTCAGCACAGACCAGAAAAGCATTGTGATAAGCGTATCCCCGGTATAGTCAGGGGTTAATGGGAGTCATCCCCGTCACCCCAGTATACGCCCAGAACCATGGACCCGGTACTTGTGGTTCGAACTGTCTCCAACCAGCCATAATGTTGTGAGAGTGAAATTATGTCTAAGTCCAGCTTCGGTACATTAGAAGCAATTCTGAAACTTAACCTAAGCGTTTTTCGAAGCTACTTTTTGGCTAACTTCTTATAGGAAGGTCTAGGAGCTCTGAAAATGAACGTGCGCGTCTTTCACTCTTCCCGAGGGACTTAGAAGAATTTTGTGATATTTTTTATTAAAATGGTGTATAAGGGTATATATAAATATATTTTATGCACTGTATATGAGCTGGCGATTTCTAAGTCTGTAGTTCCGAGAGGGGGTAACCAAGCTCACTAATAAAGGTCAAGCCACTTGGCTGCCAGAATGCCCTGCTTCAGCACAGACCAGAAAGGCATTGTGATAAGCGTATCCCCGGTATAGTCAGGGGTTAATGGGAGTCGTCCCCGTCCCCCCAGTATACGCCCAGAACCATGGACCCGGTACTTGTGGTTCGGACTGTCTCCAACCAGCCATAATGTTGTGAGAGTGAAATTATGTCTAAGTCCAGCTTTGGTACATTAGAAGCAACTCTGAAACTTAACCTAAGCGTTTTTCGAAGCTACTTTTTGGCTAACTTCTTATAGGAATGTCTAGGAGCTCTGAAAATGAACGTGCGCGTCTTTCACTCTTCCCGAGGGACTTAGAAGAATTTTGTGATATTTTTTATTAAAATGGTGTATAAGGGTATATATATATAAATTTATTTAATGCACTGTATATGAGCTGGCGATTTCTAAGTCTGTGGTTCCGAGAGGGGGTAACCAGGCTCACTAATAAAGGTCAAGCCACTTGGCTGCCAGAATGCCCTGCTTCAGCACAGACCAGAAAGGCATTGTGATAAGCGTATCCCCGGTATTTTCAGGGGTTAATGGCAGTCCCCCCCGTCCCCCCAGTATACGCCCAGAACCATGGACCCGGTACTTGTGGTTCGAACTGTCTCCAACCAGCCATAATGTTGTGAGAGTGAAATTATGTCTAAGTCCAGCTTCGGTACATTAGAAGCAACTCTGAAACTTAACCTAAGCGTTTTTCGAAGCTACTTTTTGGCTAACTTCTTATAGGAATGTCTAGGAGCTCTGAAAATGAACGTGCGCGTCTTTCACTCTTCCCGAGGGACTTAGAAGAATTTTGTGATATTTTTTATTAAAATGGTGTATAAGGGTTTATATATATAAATATATTGTATGCACTGTATATGAGCTGGCGATTTCTAAGTCTGTGGTTCCGAGAGGGGGTAACCAGGCTCACTAATAAAGGTCAAGCCACTTGGCTGCCAGAATGCCCTGCTTCAGCACAGACCAGAAAGGCATTGTGATAAGCGTATCCCCGGTATTTTCAGGGGTTAATGGGAGTACCCCCCGTCCCCCCAGTATACGCCCAGAACCATGGACCCGGTACTTGTGGTTCGAACTGTCTCCAACCAGCCATAATGTTGTGAGAGTGAAATTATGTCTAAGTCCAGCTTCGGTACATTAGAAGAAACTCTGAAACTTAACCTAAGCGTTTTTCGAAGCTACTTTTTGGCTAACTTCTTATAGGAATGTCTAGGAGCTCTGACAATGAACGCGCACGTCTTTCACTCTTCCCGAGGGACTTAGAAGAATTTTGTGATATTTTTTATTAAAATGGTGTATAAGGGTATATATATATAAATATATTTTATGCACTGTATATGAGCTGGCGATTTCTAAGTCTGTGGTTCCGAGAGGGGGTAACCAGGCTCACTAATAAAGGTCAAGCCACTTGGCTGCCAGAATGCCCTGCTTCAGCACAGACCAGAAAAGCATTGTGATAAGCGTATCCCCGGTATAGTCAGGGGTTAATGGGAGTCATCCCCGTCACCCCAGTATACGCCCAGAACCATGGACCCGGTACTTGTGGTTCGAACTGTCTCCAACCAGCCATAATGTTGTGAGAGTGAAATTATGTCTAAGTCCAGCTTCGGTACATTAGAAGCAATTCTGAAACTTAACCTAAGCGTTTTTCGAAGCTACTTTTTGGCTAACTTCTTATAGGAAGGTCTAGGAGCTCTGAAAATGAACGTGCGCGTCTTTCACTCTTCCCGAGGGACTTAGAAGAATTTTGTGATATTTTTTATTAAAATGGTGTATAAGGGTATATATAAATATATTTTATGCACTGTATATGAGCTGGCGATTTCTAAGTCTGTAGTTCCGAGAGGGGGTAACCAAGCTCACTAATAAAGGTCAAGCCACTTGGCTGCCAGAATGCCCTGCTTCAGCACAGACCAGAAAGGCATTGTGATAAGCGTATCCCCGGTATAGTCAGGGGTTAATGGGAGTCGTCCCCGTCCCCCCAGTATACGCCCAGAACCATGGACCCGGTACTTGTGGTTCGGACTGTCTCCAACCAGCCATAATGTTGTGAGAGTGAAATTATGTCTAAGTCCAGCTTTGGTACATTAGAAGCAACTCTGAAACTTAACCTAAGCGTTTTTCGAAGCTACTTTTTGGCTAACTTCTTATAGGAATGTCTAGGAGCTCTGAAAATGAACGTGCGCGTCTTTCACTCTTCCCGAGGGACTTAGAAGAATTTTGTGATATTTTTTATTAAAATGGTGTATAAGGGTATATATATATAAATATATTTTATGCACTGTATATGAGCTGGCGATTTCTAAGTCTGTGGTTCCGAGAGGGGGTAACCAGGCTCACTAATAAAGGTCAAGCCACTTGGCTGCCAGAATGCCCTGCTTCAGCACAGACCAGAAAAGCATTGTGATAAGCGTATCCCCGGTATAGTCAGGGGTTAATGGGAGTCATCCCCGTCACCCCAGTATACGCCCAGAACCATGGACCCGGTACTTGTGGTTCGAACTGTCTCCAACCAGCCATAATGTTGTGAGAGTGAAATTATGTCTAAGTCCAGCTTCGGTACATTAGAAGCAATTCTGAAACTTAACCTAAGCGTTTTTCGAAGCTACTTTTTGGCTAACTTCTTATAGGAAGGTCTAGGAGCTCTGAAAATGAACGTGCGCGTCTTTCACTCTTCCCGAGGGACTTAGAAGAATTTTGTGATATTTTTTATTAAAATGGTGTATAAGGGTATATATAAATATATTTTATGCACTGTATATGAGCTGGCGATTTCTAAGTCTGTAGTTCCGAGAGGGGGTAACCAAGCTCACTAATAAAGGTCAAGCCACTTGGCTGCCAGAATGCCCTGCTTCAGCACAGACCAGAAAGGCATTGTGATAAGCGTATCCCCGGTATAGTCAGGGGTTAATGGGAGTCGTCCCCGTCCCCCCAGTATACGCCCAGAACCATGGACCCGGTACTTGTGGTTCGGACTGTCTCCAACCAGCCATAATGTTGTGAGAGTGAAATTATGTCTAAGTCCAGCTTTGGTACATTAGAAGCAACTCTGAAACTTAACCTAAGCGTTTTTCGAAGCTACTTTTTGGCTAACTTCTTATAGGAATGTCTAGGAGCTCTGAAAATGAACGTGCGCGTCTTTCACTCTTCCCGAGGGACTTAGAAGAATTTTGTGATATTTTTTATTAAAATGGTGTATAAGGGTATATATATATAAATTTATTTAATGCACTGTATATGAGCTGGCGATTTCTAAGTCTGTGGTTCCGAGAGGGGGTAACCAGGCTCACTAATAAAGGTCAAGCCACTTGGCTGCCAGAATGCCCTGCTTCAGCACAGACCAGAAAGGCATTGTGATAAGCGTATCCCCGGTATTTTCAGGGGTTAATGGCAGTCCCCCCCGTCCCCCCAGTATACGCCCAGAACCATGGACCCGGTACTTGTGGTTCGAACTGTCTCCAACCAGCCATAATGTTGTGAGAGTGAAATTATGTCTAAGTCCAGCTTCGGTACATTAGAAGCAACTCTGAAACTTAACCTAAGCGTTTTTCGAAGCTACTTTTTGGCTAACTTCTTATAGGAATGTCTAGGAGCTCTGAAAATGAACGTGCGCGTCTTTCACTCTTCCCGAGGGACTTAGAAGAATTTTGTGATATTTTTTATTAAAATGGTGTATAAGGGTATATATATAAATATATTTTATGCACTGTATATGAGCTGGCGATTTCTAAGTCTGTGGTTCCGAGAGGGGGTAACCAGGCTCACTAATAAAGGTCAAGCCACTTGGCTGCCAGAATGCCCTGCTTCAGCACAGACCAGAAAAGCATTGTGATAAGCGTATCCCCGGTATAGTCAGGGGTTAATGGGAGTCATCCCCGTCACCCCAGTATACGCCCAGAACCATGGACCCGGTACTTGTGGTTCGAACTGTCTCCAACCAGCCATAATGTTGTGAGAGTGAAATTATGTCTAAGTCCAGCTTCGGTACATTAGAAGCAATTCTGAAACTTAACCTAAGCGTTTTTCGAAGCTACTTTTTGGCTAACTTCTTATAGGAAGGTCTAGGAGCTCTGAAAATGAACGTGCGCGTCTTTCACTCTTCCCGAGGGACTTAGAAGAATTTTGTGATATTTTTTATTAAAATGGTGTATAAGGGTATATATAAATATATTTTATGCACTGTATATGAGCTGGCGATTTCTAAGTCTGTAGTTCCGAGAGGGGGTAACCAGGCTCACTAATAAAGGTCAAGCCACTTGGCTGCCAGAATGCCCTGCTTCAGCACAGACCAGAAAGGCATTGTGATAAGCGTATCCCCGGTATAGTCAGGGGTTAATGGGAGTCGTCCCCGTCCCCCCAGTATACGCCCAGAACCATGGACCCGGTACTTGTGGTTCGGACTGTCTCCAACCAGCATAATGTTGTGAGAGTGAAATTATGTCTAAGTCCAGCTTTGGTACATTAGAAGCAACTCTGAAACTTAACCTAAGCGTTTTTCGAAGCTACTTTTTGGCTAACTTCTTATAGGAATGTCTAGGAGCTCTGAAAATGAACGTGCGCGTCTTTCACTCTTCCCGAGGGACTTAGAAGAATTTTGTGATATTTTTTATTAAAATGGTGTATAAGGGTATATATAAATAAATTTATTTAATGCACTGTATATGAGCTGGCGATTTCTAAGTCTGTGGTTCCGAGAGGGGGTAACCAGGCTCACTAATAAAGGTCAAGCCACTTGGCTGCCAGAATGCCCTGCTTCAGCACAGACCAGAAAGGCATTGTGATAAGCGTATCCCCGGTATTTTCAGGGGTTAATGGCAGTCCCCCCCGTCCCCCCAGTATACGCCCAGAACCATGGACCCGGTACTTGTGGTTCGAACTGTCTCCAACCAGCCATAATGTTGTGAGAGTGAAATTATGTCTAAGTCCAGCTTCGGTACATTAGAAGCAACTCTGAAACTTAACCTAAGCGTTTTTCGAAGCTACTTTTTGGCTAACTTCTTATAGGAATGTCTAGGAGCTCTGAAAATGAACGTGCGCGTCTTTCACTCTTTCCGAGGGACTTAGAAGAATTTTGTGATATTTTTTATTAAAATGGTGTATAAGGGTATATATATAAATATATTTTATGCACTGTATATGAGCTGGCGATTTCTAAGTCTGTGGTTCCGAGAGGGGGTAACCAGGCTCACTAATAAAGGTCAAGCCACTTGGCTGCCAGAATGCCCTGCTTCAGCACAGACCAGAAAGGCATTGTGATAAGCGTATCCCCGGTATAGTCAGGGGTTAATGGGAGTCATCCCCGTCACCCCAGTATACGCCCAGAACCATGGACCCGGTACTTGTTTTTCGGACTGTCTCCAACCAGCCATAATGTTGTGAGAGTGAAATTATGTCTAAGTCCAGCTTCGGTACATTAGAAGCAACTCTGAAACTTAACCTAAGCGTTTTTCGAAGCTACTTTTTGGCTAACTTCTTATAGAAAGATCTAGGAGCTCTGAAAATGAACGTGCGCGTCTTTCTCTCTTCCCGAGGGACTTAGAAGAATTTTGTGATATTTTTTATTAAAATGGTGTATAAGGGTTTATATATATAAATATATTGTATGCACTGTATATGAGCTGGCGATTTCTAAGTCTGTGGTTCCGAGAGGGGGTAACCAGGCTCACTAATAAAGGTCAAGCCACTTGGCTGCCAGAATGCCCTGCTTCAGCACAGACCAGAAAGGCATTGTGATAAGCGTATCCCCGGTATTTTCAGGGGTTAATGGGAGTACCCCCCGTCCCCCCAGTATACGCCCAGAACCATGGACCCGGTACTTGTGGTTCGAACTGTCTCCAACCAGCCATAATGTTGTGAGAGTGAAATTATGTCTAAGTCCAGCTTCGGTACATTAGAAGAAACTCTGAAACTTAACCTAAGCGTTTTTCGAAGCTACTTTTTGGCTAACTTCTTATAGGAATGTCTAGGAGCTCTGAAAATGAACGCGCACGTCTTTCACTCTTCCCGAGGGACTTAGAAGAATTTTGTGATATTTTTTATTAAAATGGTGTATAAGGGTATATATATAAATATATTTTATGCACTGTATATGAGCTGGCGATTTCTAAGTCTGTGGTTCCGAGAGGGGGTAACCAGGCTCACTAATAAAGGTCAAGCCACTTGGCTGCCAGAATGCCCTGCTTCAGCACAGACCAGAAAAGCATTGTGATAAGCGTATCCCCGGTATAGTCAGGGGTTAATGGGAGTCATCCCCGTCACCCCAGTATACGCCCAGAACCATGGACCCGGTACTTGTGGTTCGAACTGTCTCCAACCAGCCATAATGTTGTGAGAGTGAAATTATGTCTAAGTCCAGCTTCGGTACATTAGAAGCAATTCTGAAACTTAACCTAAGCGTTTTTCGAAGCTACTTTTTGGCTAACTTCTTATAGGAAGGTCTAGGAGCTCTGAAAATGAACGTGCGCGTCTTTCACTCTTCCCGAGGGACTTAGAAGAATTTTGTGATATTTTTTATTAAAATGGTGTATAAGGGTATATATAAATATATTTTATGCACTGTATATGAGCTGGCGATTTCTAAGTCTGTAGTTCCGAGAGGGGGTAACCAGGCTCACTAATAAAGGTCAAGCCACTTGGCTGCCAGAATGCCCTGCTTCAGCACAGACCAGAAAGGCATTGTGATAAGCGTATCCCCGGTATAGTCAGGGGTTAATGGGAGTCGTCCCCGTCCCCCCAGTATACGCCCAGAACCATGGACCCGGTACTTGTGGTTCGGACTGTCTCCAACCAGCATAATGTTGTGAGAGTGAAATTATGTCTAAGTCCAGCTTTGGTACATTAGAAGCAACTCTGAAACTTAACCTAAGCGTTTTTCGAAGCTACTTTTTGGCTAACTTCTTATAGGAATGTCTAGGAGCTCTGAAAATGAACGTGCGCGTCTTTCACTCTTCCCGAGGGACTTAGAAGAATTTTGTGATATTTTTTATTAAAATGGTGTATAAGGGTATATATAAATAAATTTATTTAATGCACTGTATATGAGCTGGCGATTTCTAAGTCTGTGGTTCCGAGAGGGGGTAACCAGGCTCACTAATAAAGGTCAAGCCACTTGGCTGCCAGAATGCCCTGCTTCAGCACAGACCAGAAAGGCATTGTGATAAGCGTATCCCCGGTATTTTCAGGGGTTAATGGCAGTCCCCCCCGTCCCCCCAGTATACGCCCAGAACCATGGACCCGGTACTTGTGGTTCGAACTGTCTCCAACCAGCCATAATGTTGTGAGAGTGAAATTATGTCTAAGTCCAGCTTCGGTACATTAGAAGCAACTCTGAAACTTAACCTAAGCGTTTTTCGAAGCTACTTTTTGGCTAACTTCTTATAGGAATGTCTAGGAGCTCTGAAAATGAACGTGCGCGTCTTTCACTCTTTCCGAGGGACTTAGAAGAATTTTGTGATATTTTTTATTAAAATGGTGTATAAGGGTATATATATAAATATATTTTATGCACTGTATATGAGCTGGCGATTTCTAAGTCTGTGGTTCCGAGAGGGGGTAACCAGGCTCACTAATAAAGGTCAAGCCACTTGGCTGCCAGAATGCCCTGCTTCAGCACAGACCAGAAAGGCATTGTGATAAGCGTATCCCCGGTATAGTCAGGGGTTAATGGGAGTCATCCCCGTCACCCCAGTATACGCCCAGAACCATGGACCCGGTACTTGTTTTTCGGACTGTCTCCAACCAGCCATAATGTTGTGAGAGTGAAATTATGTCTAAGTCCAGCTTCGGTACATTAGAAGCAACTCTGAAACTTAACCTAAGCGTTTTTCGAAGCTACTTTTTGGCTAACTTCTTATAGAAAGATCTAGGAGCTCTGAAAATGAACGTGCGCGTCTTTCTCTCTTCCCGAGGGACTTAGAAGAATTTTGTGATATTTTTTATTAAAATGGTGTATAAGGGTTTATATATATAAATATATTGTATGCACTGTATATGAGCTGGCGATTTCTAAGTCTGTGGTTCCGAGAGGGGGTAACCAGGCTCACTAATAAAGGTCAAGCCACTTGGCTGCCAGAATGCCCTGCTTCAGCACAGACCAGAAAGGCATTGTGATAAGCGTATCCCCGGTATTTTCAGGGGTTAATGGGAGTACCCCCCGTCCCCCCAGTATACGCCCAGAACCATGGACCCGGTACTTGTGGTTCGAACTGTCTCCAACCAGCCATAATGTTGTGAGAGTGAAATTATGTCTAAGTCCAGCTTCGGTACATTAGAAGAAACTCTGAAACTTAACCTAAGCGTTTTTCGAAGCTACTTTTTGGCTAACTTCTTATAGGAATGTCTAGGAGCTCTGAAAATGAACGCGCACGTCTTTCACTCTTCCCGAGGGACTTAGAAGAATTTTGTGATATTTTTTATTAAAATGGTGTATAAGGGTATATATATAAATATATTTTATGCACTGTATATGAGCTGGCGATTTCTAAGTCTGTGGTTCCGAGAGGGGGTAACCAGGCTCACTAATAAAGGTCAAGCCACTTGGCTGCCAGAATGCCCTGCTTCAGCACAGACCAGAAAAGCATTGTGATAAGCGTATCCCCGGTATAGTCAGGGGTTAATGGGAGTCATCCCCGTCACCCCAGTATACGCCCAGAACCATGGACCCGGTACTTGTGGTTCGAACTGTCTCCAACCAGCCATAATGTTGTGAGAGTGAAATTATGTCTAAGTCCAGCTTCGGTACATTAGAAGCAATTCTGAAACTTAACCTAAGCGTTTTTCGAAGCTACTTTTTGGCTAACTTCTTATAGGAATGTCTAGGAGCTCTGAAAATGAACGTGCGCGTCTTTCACTCTTCCCGAGGGACTTAGAAGAATTTTGTGATATTTTTTATTAAAATGGTGTATAAGGGTATATATAAATATATTTTATGCACTGTATATGAGCTGGCGATTTCTAAGTCTGTAGTTCCGAGAGGGGGTAACCAAGCTCACTAATAAAGGTCAAGCCACTTGGCTGCCAGAATGCCCTGCTTCAGCACAGACCAGAAAGGCATTGTGATAAGCGTATCCCCGGTATAGTCAGGGGTTAATGGGAGTCGTCCCCGTCCCCCCAGTATACGCCCAGAACCATGGACCCGGTACTTGTGGTTCGGACTGTCTCCAACCAGCCATAATGTTGTGAGAGTGAAATTATGTCTAAGTCCAGCTTTGGTACATTAGAAGCAACTCTGAAACTTAACCTAAGCGTTTTTCGAAGCTACTTTTTGGCTAACTTCTTATAGGAATGTCTAGGAGCTCTGAAAATGAACGTGCGCGTCTTTGACTCTTCCCGAGGGACTTAGAAGAATTTTGTGATATTTTTTATTAAAATGGTGTATAAGGGTATATATATATAAATTTATTTAATGCACTGTATATGAGCTGGCGATTACTAAGTCTGTGGTTCCGAGAGGGGGTAACCAGGCTCACTAATAAAGGTCAAGCCACTTGGCTGCCAGAATGCCCTGCTTCAGCACAGACCAGAAAGGCATTGTGATAAGCGTATCCCCGGTATTTTCAGGGGTTAATGGCAGTCCCCCCCGTCCCCCCAGTATACGCCCAGAACCATGGACCCGGTACTTGTGGTTCGAACTGTCTCCAACCAGCCATAATGTTGTGAGAGTGAAATTATGTCTAAGTCCAGCTTCGGTACATTAGAAGCAACTCTGAAACTTAACCTAAGCGTTTTTCGAAGCTACTTTTTGGCTAACTTCTTATAGGAATGTCTAGGAGCTCTGAAAATGAACGTGCGCGTCTTTCACTCTTCCCGAGGGACTTAGAAGAATTTTGTGATATTTTTTATTAAAATGGTGTATAAGGGTATATATATAAATATATTTTATGCACTGTATATGAGCTGGCGATTTCTAAGTCTGTGGTTCCGAGAGGGGGTAACCAGGCTCACTAATAAAGGTCAAGCCACTTGGCTGCCAGAATGCCCTGCTTCAGCACAGACCAGAAAAGCATTGTGATAAGCGTATCCCCGGTATAGTCAGGGGTTAATGGGAGTCATCCCCGTCACCCCAGTATACGCCCAGAACCATGGACCCGGTACTTGTGGTTCGAACTGTCTCCAACCAGCCATAATGTTGTGAGAGTGAAATTATGTCTAAGTCCAGCTTCGGTACATTAGAAGCAATTCTGAAACTTAACCTAAGCGTTTTTCGAAGCTACTTTTTGGCTAACTTCTTATAGGAAGGTCTAGGAGCTCTGAAAATGAACGTGCGCGTCTTTCACTCTTCCCGAGGGACTTAGAAGAATTTTGTGATATTTTTTATTAAAATGGTGTATAAGGGTATATATAAATATATTTTATGCACTGTATATGAGCTGGCGATTTCTAAGTCTGTAGTTCCGAGAGGGGGTAACCAGGCTCACTAATAAAGGTCAAGCCACTTGGCTGCCAGAATGCCCTGCTTCAGCACAGACCAGAAAGGCATTGTGATAAGCGTATCCCCGGTATAGTCAGGGGTTAATGGGAGTCGTCCCCGTCCCCCCAGTATACGCCCAGAACCATGGACCCGGTACTTGTGGTTCGGACTGTCTCCAACCAGCATAATGTTGTGAGAGTGAAATTATGTCTAAGTCCAGCTTTGGTACATTAGAAGCAACTCTGAAACTTAACCTAAGCGTTTTTCGAAGCTACTTTTTGGCTAACTTCTTATAGGAATGTCTAGGAGCTCTGAAAATGAACGTGCGCGTCTTTCACTCTTCCCGAGGGACTTAGAAGAATTTTGTGATATTTTTTATTAAAATGGTGTATAAGGGTATATATAAATAAATTTATTTAATGCACTGTATATGAGCTGGCGATTTCTAAGTCTGTGGTTCCGAGAGGGGGTAACCAGGCTCACTAATAAAGGTCAAGCCACTTGGCTGCCAGAATGCCCTGCTTCAGCACAGACCAGAAAGGCATTGTGATAAGCGTATCCCCGGTATTTTCAGGGGTTAATGGCAGTCCCCCCCGTCCCCCCAGTATACGCCCAGAACCATGGACCCGGTACTTGTGGTTCGAACTGTCTCCAACCAGCCATAATGTTGTGAGAGTGAAATTATGTCTAAGTCCAGCTTCGGTACATTAGAAGCAATTCTGAAACTTAACCTAAGCGTTTTTCGAAGCTACTTTTTGGCTAACTTCTTATAGGAAGGTCTAGGAGCTCTGAAAATGAACGTGCGCGTCTTTCACTCTTCCCGAGGGACTTAGAAGAATTTTGTGATATTTTTTATTAAAATGGTGTATAAGGGTATATATAAATATATTTTATGCACTGTATATGAGCTGGCGATTTCTAAGTCTGTAGTTCCGAGAGGGGGTAACCAAGCTCACTAATAAAGGTCAAGCCACTTGGCTGCCAGAATGCCCTGCTTCAGCACAGACCAGAAAGGCATTGTGATAAGCGTATCCCCGGTATAGTCAGGGGTTAATGGGAGTCGTCCCCGTCCCCCCAGTATACGCCCAGAACCATGGACCCGGTACTTGTGGTTCGGACTGTCTCCAACCAGCCATAATGTTGTGAGAGTGAAATTATGTCTAAGTCCAGCTTTGGTACATTAGAAGCAACTCTGAAACTTAACCTAAGCGTTTTTCGAAGCTACTTTTTGGCTAACTTCTTATAGGAATGTCTAGGAGCTCTGAAAATGAACGTGCGCGTCTTTCACTCTTCCCGAGGGACTTAGAAGAATTTTGTGATATTTTTTATTAAAATGGTGTATAAGGGTATATATATATAAATTTATTTAATGCACTGTATATGAGCTGGCGATTTCTAAGTCTGTGGTTCCGAGAGGGGGTAACCAGGCTCACTAATAAAGGTCAAGCCACTTGGCTGCCAGAATGCCCTGCTTCAGCACAGACCAGAAAGGCATTGTGATAAGCGTATCCCCGGTATTTTCAGGGGTTAATGGCAGTCCCCCCCGTCCCCCCAGTATACGCCCAGAACCATGGACCCGGTACTTGTGGTTCGAACTGTCTCCAACCAGCCATAATGTTGTGAGAGTGAAATTATGTCTAAGTCCAGCTTCGGTACATTAGAAGCAACTCTGAAACTTAACCTAAGCGTTTTTCGAAGCTACTTTTTGGCTAACTTCTTATAGGAATGTCTAGGAGCTCTGAAAATGAACGTGCGCGTCTTTCACTCTTCCCGAGGGACTTAGAAGAATTTTGTGATATTTTTTATTAAAATGGTGTATAAGGGTATATATATAAATATATTTTATGCACTGTATATGAGCTGGCGATTTCTAAGTCTGTGGTTCCGAGAGGGGGTAACCAGGCTCACTAATAAAGGTCAAGCCACTTGGCTGCCAGAATGCCCTGCTTCAGCACAGACCAGAAAAGCATTGTGATAAGCGTATCCCCGGTATAGTCAGGGGTTAATGGGAGTCATCCCCGTCACCCCAGTATACGCCCAGAACCATGGACCCGGTACTTGTGGTTCGAACTGTCTCCAACCAGCCATAATGTTGTGAGAGTGAAATTATGTCTAAGTCCAGCTTCGGTACATTAGAAGCAATTCTGAAACTTAACCTAAGCGTTTTTCGAAGCTACTTTTTGGCTAACTTCTTATAGGAAGGTCTAGGAGCTCTGAAAATGAACGTGCGCGTCTTTCACTCTTCCCGAGGGACTTAGAAGAATTTTGTGATATTTTTTATTAAAATGGTGTATAAGGGTATATATAAATATATTTTATGCACTGTATATGAGCTGGCGATTTCTAAGTCTGTAGTTCCGAGAGGGGGTAACCAGGCTCACTAATAAAGGTCAAGCCACTTGGCTGCCAGAATGCCCTGCTTCAGCACAGACCAGAAAGGCATTGTGATAAGCGTATCCCCGGTATAGTCAGGGGTTAATGGGAGTCGTCCCCGTCCCCCTAGTATACGCCCAGAACCATGGACCCGGTACTTGTGGTTCGGACTGTCTCCAACCAGCATAATGTTGTGAGAGTGAAATTATGTCTAAGTCCAGCTTTGGTACATTAGAAGCAACTCTGAAACTTAACCTAAGCGTTTTTCGAAGCTACTTTTTGGCTAACTTCTTATAGGAATGTCTAGGAGCTCTGAAAATGAACGTGCGCGTCTTTCACTCTTCCCGAGGGACTTAGAAGAATTTTGTGATATTTTTTATTAAAATGGTGTATAAGGGTATATATAAATAAATTTATTTAATGCACTGTATATGAGCTGGCGATTTCTAAGTCTGTGGTTCCGAGAGGGGGTAACCAGGCTCACTAATAAAGGTCAAGCCACTTGGCTGCCAGAATGCCCTGCTTCAGCACAGACCAGAAAGGCATTGTGATAAGCGTATCCCCGGTATTTTCAGGGGTTAATGGCAGTCCCCCCCGTCCCCCCAGTATACGCCCAGAACCATGGACCCGGTACTTGTGGTTCGAACTGTCTCCAACCAGCCATAATGTTGTGAGAGTGAAATTATGTCTAAGTCCAGCTTCGGTACATTAGAAGCAATTCTGAAACTTAACCTAAGCGTTTTTCGAAGCTACTTTTTGGCTAACTTCTTATAGGAAGGTCTAGGAGCTCTGAAAATGAACGTGCGCGTCTTTCACTCTTCCCGAGGGACTTAGAAGAATTTTGTGATATTTTTTATTAAAATGGTGTATAAGGGTATATATAAATATATTTTATGCACTGTATATGAGCTGGCGATTTCTAAGTCTGTAGTTCCGAGAGGGGGTAACCAAGCTCACTAATAAAGGTCAAGCCACTTGGCTGCCAGAATGCCCTGCTTCAGCACAGACCAGAAAGGCATTGTGATAAGCGTATCCCCGGTATAGTCAGGGGTTAATGGGAGTCGTCCCCGTCCCCCCAGTATACGCCCAGAACCATGGACCCGGTACTTGTGGTTCGGACTGTCTCCAACCAGCCATAATGTTGTGAGAGTGAAATTATGTCTAAGTCCAGCTTTGGTACATTAGAAGCAACTCTGAAACTTAACCTAAGCGTTTTTCGAAGCTACTTTTTGGCTAACTTCTTATAGGAATGTCTAGGAGCTCTGAAAATGAACGTGCGCGTCTTTTACTCTTCCCGAGGGACTTAGAAGAATTTTGTGATATTTTTTATTAAAATGGTGTATAAGGGTATATATATATAAATTTATTTAATGCACTGTATATGAGCTGGCGATTTCTAAGTCTGTGGTTCCGAGAGGGGGTAACCAGGCTCACTAATAAAGGTCAAGCCACTTGGCTGCCAGAATGCCCTGCTTCAGCACAGACCAGAAAGGCATTGTGATAAGCGTATCCCCGGTATTTTCAGGGGTTAATGGCAGTCCCCCCCGTCCCCCCAGTATACGCCCAGAACCATGGACCCGGTACTTGTGGTTCGAACTGTCTCCAACCAGCCATAATGTTGTGAGAGTGAAATTATGTCTAAGTCCAGCTTCGGTACATTAGAAGCAACTCTGAAACTTAACCTAAGCGTTTTTCGAAGCTACTTTTTGGCTAACTTCTTATAGGAATGTCTAGGAGCTCTGAAAATGAACGTGCGCGTCTTTCACTCTTCCCGAGGGACTTAGAAGAATTTTGTGATATTTTTTATTAAAATGGTGTATAAGGGTATATATATAAATATATTTTATGCACTGTATATGAGCTGGCGATTTCTAAGTCTGTGGTTCCGAGAGGGGGTAACCAGGCTCACTAATAAAGGTCAAGCCACTTGGCTGCCAGAATGCCCTGCTTCAGCACAGACCAGAAAAGCATTGTGATAAGCGTATCCCCGGTATAGTCAGGGGTTAATGGGAGTCATCCCCGTCACCCCAGTATACGCCCAGAACCATGGACCCGGTACTTGTGGTTCGAACTGTCTCCAACCAGCCATAATGTTGTGAGAGTGAAATTATGTCTAAGTCCAGCTTCGGTACATTAGAAGCAATTCTGAAACTTAACCTAAGCGTTTTTCGAAGCTACTTTTTGGCTAACTTCTTATAGGAAGGTCTAGGAGCTCTGAAAATGAACGTGCGCGTCTTTCACTCTTCCCGAGGGACTTAGAAGAATTTTGTGATATTTTTTATTAAAATGGTGTATAAGGGTATATATAAATATATTTTATGCACTGTATATGAGCTGGCGATTTCTAAGTCTGTAGTTCCGAGAGGGGGTAACCAGGCTCACTAATAAAGGTCAAGCCACTTGGCTGCCAGAATGCCCTGCTTCAGCACAGACCAGAAAGGCATTGTGATAAGCGTATCCCCGGTATAGTCAGGGGTTAATGGGAGTCGTCCCCGTCCCCCTAGTATACGCCCAGAACCATGGACCCGGTACTTGTGGTTCGGACTGTCTCCAACCAGCATAATGTTGTGAGAGTGAAATTATGTCTAAGTCCAGCTTTGGTACATTAGAAGCAACTCTGAAACTTAACCTAAGCGTTTTTCGAAGCTACTTTTTGGCTAACTTCTTATAGGAATGTCTAGGAGCTCTGAAAATGAACGTGCGCGTCTTTCACTCTTCCCGAGGGACTTAGAAGAATTTTGTGATATTTTTTATTAAAATGGTGTATAAGGGTATATATAAATAAATTTATTTAATGCACTGTATATGAGCTGGCGATTTCTAAGTCTGTGGTTCCGAGAGGGGGTAACCAGGCTCACTAATAAAGGTCAAGCCACTTGGCTGCCAGAATGCCCTGCTTCAGCACAGACCAGAAAGGCATTGTGATAAGCGTATCCCCGGTATTTTCAGGGGTTAATGGCAGTCCCCCCCGTCCCCCCAGTATACGCCCAGAACCATGGACCCGGTACTTGTGGTTCGAACTGTCTCCAACCAGCCATAATGTTGTGAGAGTGAAATTATGTCTAAGTCCAGCTTCGGTACATTAGAAGCAATTCTGAAACTTAACCTAAGCGTTTTTCGAAGCTACTTTTTGGCTAACTTCTTATAGGAAGGTCTAGGAGCTCTGAAAATGAACGTGCGCGTCTTTCACTCTTCCCGAGGGACTTAGAAGAATTTTGTGATATTTTTTATTAAAATGGTGTATAAGGGTATATATAAATATATTTTATGCACTGTATATGAGCTGGCGATTTCTAAGTCTGTAGTTCCGAGAGGGGGTAACCAAGCTCACTAATAAAGGTCAAGCCACTTGGCTGCCAGAATGCCCTGCTTCAGCACAGACCAGAAAGGCATTGTGATAAGCGTATCCCCGGTATAGTCAGGGGTTAATGGGAGTCGTCCCCGTCCCCCCAGTATACGCCCAGAACCATGGACCCGGTACTTGTGGTTCGGACTGTCTCCAACCAGCCATAATGTTGTGAGAGTGAAATTATGTCTAAGTCCAGCTTTGGTACATTAGAAGCAACTCTGAAACTTAACCTAAGCGTTTTTCGAAGCTACTTTTTGGCTAACTTCTTATAGGAATGTCTAGGAGCTCTGAAAATGAACGTGCGCGTCTTTTACTCTTCCCGAGGGACTTAGAAGAATTTTGTGATATTTTTTATTAAAATGGTGTATAAGGGTATATATATATAAATTTATTTAATGCACTGTATATGAGCTGGCGATTTCTAAGTCTGTGGTTCCGAGAGGGGGTAACCAGGCTCACTAATAAAGGTCAAGCCACTTGGCTGCCAGAATGCCCTGCTTCAGCACAGACCAGAAAGGCATTGTGATAAGCGTATCCCCGGTATTTTCAGGGGTTAATGGCAGTCCCCCCCGTCCCCCCAGTATACGCCCAGAACCATGGACCCGGTACTTGTGGTTCGAACTGTCTCCAACCAGCCATAATGTTGTGAGAGTGAAATTATGTCTAAGTCCAGCTTCGGTACATTAGAAGCAACTCTGAAACTTAACCTAAGCGTTTTTCGAAGCTACTTTTTGGCTAACTTCTTATAGGAATGTCTAGGAGCTCTGAAAATGAACGTGCGCGTCTTTCACTCTTCCCGAGGGACTTAGAAGAATTTTGTGATATTTTTTATTAAAATGGTGTATAAGGGTATATATATAAATATATTTTATGCACTGTATATGAGCTGGCGATTTCTAAGTCTGTGGTTCCGAGAGGGGGTAACCAGGCTCACTAATAAAGGTCAAGCCACTTGGCTGCCAGAATGCCCTGCTTCAGCACAGACCAGAAAAGCATTGTGATAAGCGTATCCCCGGTATAGTCAGGGGTTAATGGGAGTCATCCCCGTCACCCCAGTATACGCCCAGAACCATGGACCCGGTACTTGTGGTTCGAACTGTCTCCAACCAGCCATAATGTTGTGAGAGTGAAATTATGTCTAAGTCCAGCTTCGGTACATTAGAAGCAATTCTGAAACTTAACCTAAGCGTTTTTCGAAGCTACTTTTTGGCTAACTTCTTATAGGAAGGTCTAGGAGCTCTGAAAATGAACGTGCGCGTCTTTCACTCTTCCCGAGGGACTTAGAAGAATTTTGTGATATTTTTTATTAAAATGGTGTATAAGGGTATATATAAATATATTTTATGCACTGTATATGAGCTGGCGATTTCTAAGTCTGTAGTTCCGAGAGGGGGTAACCAGGCTCACTAATAAAGGTCAAGCCACTTGGCTGCCAGAATGCCCTGCTTCAGCACAGACCAGAAAGGCATTGTGATAAGCGTATCCCCGGTATAGTCAGGGGTTAATGGGAGTCGTCCCCGTCCCCCCAGTATACGCCCAGAACCATGGACCCGGTACTTGTGGTTCGGACTGTCTCCAACCCGCATTATGTTGTGAGAGTGAAATTATGTCTAAGTCCAGCTTTGGTACATTAGAAGCAACTCTGAAACTTAACCTAAGCGTTTTTCGAAGCTACTTTTTGGCTAACTTCTTATAGGAATGTCTAGGAGCTCTGAAAATGAACGTGCGCGTCTTTCACTCTTCCCGAGGGACTTAGAAGAATTTTGTGATATTTTTTATTAAAATGGTGTATAAGGGTATATATAAATAAATTTATTTAATGCACTGTATATGAGCTGGCGATTTCTAAGTCTGTGGTTCCGAGAGGGGGTAACCAGGCTCACTAATAAAGGTCAAGCCACTTGGCTGCCAGAATGCCCTGCTTCAGCACAGACCAGAAAGGCATTGTGATAAGCGTATCCCCGGTATTTTCAGGGGTTAATGGCAGTCCCCCCCGTCCCCCCAGTATACGCCCAGAACCATGGACCCGGTACTTGTGGTTCGAACTGTCTCCAACCAGCCATAATGTTGTGAGAGTGAAATTATGTCTAAGTCCAGCTTCGGTACATTAGAAGCAACTCTGAAACTTAACCTAAGCGTTTTTCGAAGCTACTTTTTGGCTAACTTCTTATAGGAATGTCTAGGAGCTCTGAAAATGAACGTGCGCGTCTTTCACTCTTCCCGAGGGACTTAGAAGAATTTTGTGATATTTTTTATTAAAATGGTGTATAAGGGTATATATATAAATATATTTTATGCACTGTATATGAGCTGGCGATTTCTAAGTCTGTGGTTCCGAGAGGGGGTAACCAGGCTCACTAATAAAGGTCAAGCCACTTGGCTGCCAGAATGCCCTGCTTCAGCACAGACCAGAAAGGCATTGTGATAAGCGTATCCCCGGTATAGTCAGGGGTTAATGGGAGTCATCCCCGTCACCCCAGTATACGCCCAGAACCATGGACCCGGTACTTGTTTTTCGGACTGTCTCCAACCAGCCATAATGTTGTGATAGTGAAATTATGTCTAAGTCCAGCTTCGGTACATTAGAAGCAACTCTGAAACTTAACCTAAGCGTTTTTCGAAGCTACTTTTTGGCTAACTTCTTATAGGAATGTCTAGGAGCTCTGAAAATGAACGTGCACGTCTTTCACTCTTCCCGAGGGACTTAGAAGAATTTTGTGATATTTTTTATTAAAATGGTGTATAAGGGTATATATATAAATATATTTTATGCACTGTATATGAGCTGGCGATTTCTAAGTCTGTGGTTCCGAGAGGGGGTAACCAGGCTCACTAATAAAGGTCAAGCCACTTGGCTGCCAGAATGCCCTGCTTCAGCACAGACCAGAAAGGCATTGTGATAAGCGTATCCCCGGTATAGTCAGGGGTTAATGGGAGTCGTCCCTGTCCCCCCAGTATACGCCCAGAACCATGGACCCGGTACTTGTGGTTCGGACTGTCTCCAACCAGCCATAATGTTGTGAGAGTGAAATTATGTCTAAGTCCAGCTTTGGTACATTAGAAGCAACTCTGAAACTTAACCTAAGCGTTTTTCGAAGCTACTTTTTGGCTAACTTCTTATAGGAATGTCTAGGAGCTCTGAAAATGAACGTGCGCGTCTTTCACTCTTCCCGAGGGACTTAGAAGAATTTTGTGATATTTTTTATTAAAATGGTGTATAAGGGTATATATATATAAATTTATTTAATGCACTGTATATGAGCTGGCGATTTCTAAGTCTGTGGTTCCGAGAGGGGGTAACCAGGCTCACTAATAAAGGTCAAGCCACTTGGCTGCCAGAATGCCCTGCTTCAGCACAGACCAGAAAGGCATTGTGATAAGCGTATCCCCGGTATTTTCAGGGGTTAATGGCAGTCCCCCCCCGTTCCCCCAGTATACGCCCAGAACCATGGACCCGGTACTTGTGGTTCGAACTGTCTCCAACCAGCCATAATGTTGTGAGAGTGAAATTATGTCTAAGTCCAGCTTCGGTACATTAGAAGCAACTCTGAAACTTAACCTAAGCGTTTTTCGAAGCTACTTTTTGGCTAACTTCTTATAGGAATGTCTAGGAGCTCTGAAAATGAACGTGCGCGTCTTTCACTCTTCCCGAGGGACTTAGAAGAATTTTGTGATATTTTTTATTAAAATGGTGTATAAGGGTATATATATAAATATATTTTATGCACTGTATATGAGCTGGCGATTTCTAAGTCTGTGGTTCCGAGTGGGGGTAACCAGGCTCACTAATAAAGGTCAAGCCACTTGGCTGCCAGAATGCCCTGCTTCAGCACAGACCAGAAAAGCATTGTGATAAGCGTATCCCCGGTATAGTCAGGGGTTAATGGGAGTCATCCCCGTCACCCCAGTATACGCCCAGAACCATGGACCCGGTACTTGTGGTTCGAACTGTCTCCAACCAGCCATAATGTTGTGAGAGTGAAATTATGTCTAAGTCCAGCTTCGGTACATTAGAAGCAATTCTGAAACTTAACCTAAGCGTTTTTCGAAGCTACTTTTTGGCTAACTTCTTATAGGAAGGTCTAGGAGCTCTGAAAATGAACGTGCGCGTCTTTCACTCTTCCCGAGGGACTTAGAAGAATTTTGTGATATTTTTTATTAAAATGGTGTATAAGGGTATATATAAATATATTTTATGCACTGTATATGAGCTGGCGATTTCTAAGTCTGTAGTTCCGAGAGGGGGTAACCAGGCTCACTAATAAAGGTCAAGCCACTTGGCTGCCAGAATGCCCTGCTTCAGCACAGACCAGAAAGGCATTGTGATAAGCGTATCCCCGGTATAGTCAGGGGTTAATGGGAGTCGTCCCCGTCCCCCCAGTATACGCCCAGAACCATGGACCCGGTACTTGTGGTTCGGACTGTCTCCAACCAGCATAATGTTGTGAGAGTGAAATTATGTCTAAGTCCAGCTTTGGTACATTAGAAGCAACTCTGAAACTTAACCTAAGCGTTTTTCGAAGCTACTTTTTGGCTAACTTCTTATAGGAATGTCTAGGAGCTCTGAAAATGAACGTGCGCGTCTTTCACTCTTCCCGAGGGACTTAGAAGAATTTTGTGATATTTTTTATTAAAATGGTGTATAAGGGTATATATAAATAAATTTATTTAATGCACTGTATATGAGCTGGCGATTTCTAAGTCTGTGGTTCCGAGAGGGGGTAACCAGGCTCACTAATAAAGGTCAAGCCACTTGGCTGCCAGAATGCCCTGCTTCAGCACAGACCAGAAAGGCATTGTGATAAGCGTATCCCCGGTATTTTCAGGGGTTAATGGCAGTCCCCCCCGTCCCCCCAGTATACGCCCAGAACCATGGACCCGGTACTTGTGGTTCGAACTGTCTCCAACCAGCCATAATGTTGTGAGAGTGAAATTATGTCTAAGTCCAGCTTCGGTACATTAGAAGCAATTCTGAAACTTAACCTAAGCGTTTTTCGAAGCTACTTTTTGGCTAACTTCTTATAGGAAGGTCTAGGAGCTCTGAAAATGAACGTGCGCGTCTTTCACTCTTCCCGAGGGACTTAGAAGAATTTTGTGATATTTTTTATTAAAATGGTGTATAAGGGTATATATAAATATATTTTATGCACTGTATATGAGCTGGCGATTTCTAAGTCTGTAGTTCCGAGAGGGGGTAACCAAGCTCACTAATAAAGGTCAAGCCACTTGGCTGCCAGAATGCCCTGCTTCAGCACAGACCAGAAAGGCATTGTGATAAGCGTATCCCCGGTATAGTCAGGGGTTAATGGGAGTCGTCCCCGTCCCCCCAGTATACGCCCAGAACCATGGACCCGGTACTTGTGGTTCGGACTGTCTCCAACCAGCCATAATGTTGTGAGAGTGAAATTATGTCTAAGTCCAGCTTTGGTACATTAGAAGCAACTCTGAAACTTAACCTAAGCGTTTTTCGAAGCTACTTTTTGGCTAACTTCTTATAGGAATGTCTAGGAGCTCTGAAAATGAACGTGCGCGTCTTTCACTCTTCCCGAGGGACTTAGAAGAATTTTGTGATATTTTTTATTAAAATGGTGTATAAGGGTATATATATATAAATTTATTTAATGCACTGTATATGAGCTGGCGATTTCTAAGTCTGTGGTTCCGAGAGGGGGTAACCAGGCTCACTAATAAAGGTCAAGCCACTTGGCTGCCAGAATGCCCTGCTTCAGCACAGACCAGAAAGGCATTGTGATAAGCGTATCCCCGGTATTTTCAGGGGTTAATGGCAGTCCCCCCCGTCCCCCCAGTATACGCCCAGAACCATGGACCCGGTACTTGTGGTTCGAACTGTCTCCAACCAGCCATAATGTTGTGAGAGTGAAATTATGTCTAAGTCCAGCTTCGGTACATTAGAAGCAACTCTGAAACTTAACCTAAGCGTTTTTCGAAGCTACTTTTTGGCTAACTTCTTATAGGAATGTCTAGGAGCTCTGAAAATGAACGTGCGCGTCTTTCACTCTTCCCGAGGGACTTAGAAGAATTTTGTGATATTTTTTATTAAAATGGTGTATAAGGGTATATATATAAATATATTTTATGCACTGTATATGAGCTGGCGATTTCTAAGTCTGTGGTTCCGAGAGGGGGTAACCAGGCTCACTAATAAAGGTCAAGCCACTTGGCTGCCAGAATGCCCTGCTTCAGCACAGACCAGAAAAGCATTGTGATAAGCGTATCCCCGGTATAGTCAGGGGTTAATGGGAGTCATCCCCGTCACCCCAGTATACGCCCAGAACCATGGACCCGGTACTTGTGGTTCGAACTGTCTCCAACCAGCCATAATGTTGTGAGAGTGAAATTATGTCTAAGTCCAGCTTCGGTACATTAGAAGCAATTCTGAAACTTAACCTAAGCGTTTTTCGAAGCTACTTTTTGGCTAACTTCTTATAGGAAGGTCTAGGAGCTCTGAAAATGAACGTGCGCGTCTTTCACTCTTCCCGAGGGACTTAGAAGAATTTTGTGATATTTTTTATTAAAATGGTGTATAAGGGTATATATAAATATATTTTATGCACTGTATATGAGCTGGCGATTTCTAAGTCTGTAGTTCCGAGAGGGGGTAACCAGGCTCACTAATAAAGGTCAAGCCACTTGGCTGCCAGAATGCCCTGCTTCAGCACAGACCAGAAAGGCATTGTGATAAGCGTATCCCCGGTATAGTCAGGGGTTAATGGGAGTCGTCCCCGTCCCCCCAGTATACGCCCAGAACCATGGACCCGGTACTTGTGGTTCGGACTGTCTCCAACCAGCATTATGTTGTGAGAGTGAAATTATGTCTAAGTCCAGCTTTGGTACATTAGAAGCAACTCTGAAACTTAACCTAAGCGTTTTTCGAAGCTACTTTTTGGCTAACTTCTTATAGGAATGTCTAGGAGCTCTGAAAATGAACGTGCGCGTCTTTCACTCTTCCCGAGGGACTTAGAAGAATTTTGTGATATTTTTTATTAAAATGGTGTATAAGGGTATATATAAATAAATTTATTTAATGCACTGTATATGAGCTGGCGATTTCTAAGTCTGTGGTTCCGAGAGGGGGTAACCAGGCTCACTAATAAAGGTCAAGCCACTTGGCTGCCAGAATGCCCTGCTTCAGCACAGACCAGAAAGGCATTGTGATAAGCGTATCCCCGGTATTTTCAGGGGTTAATGGCAGTCCCCCCCGTCCCCCCAGTATACGCCCAGAAACATGGTCCCGGTACTTGTGGTTCGAACTGTCTCCAACCAGCCATAATGTTGTGAGAGTGAAATTATGTCTAAGTCCAGCTTCGGTACATTAGAAGCAACTCTGAAACTTAACCTAAGCGTTTTTCGAAGCTACTTTTTGGCTAACTTCTTATAGGAATGTCTAGGAGCTCTGAAAATGAACGTGCGCGTCTTTCACTCTTCCCGAGGGACTTAGAAGAATTTTGTGATATTTTTTATTAAAATGGTGTATAAGGGTATATATATAAATATATTTTATGCACTGTATATGAGCTGGCGATTTCTAAGTCTGTGGTTCCGAGAGGGGGTAACCAGGCTCACTAATAAAGGTCAAGCCACTTGGCTGCCAGAATGCCCTGCTTCAGCACAGACCAGAAAGGCATTGTGATAAGCGTATCCCCGGTATAGTCAGGGGTTAATGGGAGTCATCCCCGTCACCCCAGTATACGCCCAGAACCATGGACCCGGTACTTGTTTTTCGGACTGTCTCCAACCAGCCATAATGTTGTGATAGTGAAATTATGTCTAAGTCCAGCTTCGGTACATTAGAAGCAACTCTGAAACTTAACCTAAGCGTTTTTCGAAGCTACTTTTTGGCTAACTTCTTATAGGAATGTCTAGGAGCTCTGAAAATGAACGTGCGCGTCTTTCACTCTTCCCGAGGGACTTAGAAGAATGTTGTGATATTTTTTATTAAAATGGTGTATAAGGGTATATATATAAATATATTTTATGCACTGTATATGAGCTGGCGATTTCTAAGTCTGTGGTTCCGAGAGGGGGTAACCAGGCTCACTAATAAAGGTCAAGCCACTTGGCTGCCAGAATGCCCTGCTTCAGCACAGACCAGAAAGGCATTGTGATAAGCGTATCCCCGGTATAGTCAGGGGTTAATGGGAGTCGTCCCTGTCCCCCCAGTATACGCCCAGAACCATGGACCCGGTACTTGTGGTTCGGACTGTCTCCAACCAGCCATAATGTTGTGAGAGTGAAATTATGTCTAAGTCCAGCTTTGGTACATTAGAAGCAATTCTGAAACTTAACCTAAGCGTTTTTCGAAGCTACTTTTTGGCTAACTTCTTATAGGAAGGTCTAGGAGCTCTGAAAATGAACGTGCGCGTCTTTCACTCTTCCCGAGGGACTTAGAAGAATTTTGTGATATTTTTTATTAAAATGGTGTATAAGGGTATATATAAATATATTTTATGCACTGTATATGAGCTGGCGATTTCTAAGTCTGTAGTTCCGAGAGGGGGTAACCAAGCTCACTAATAAAGGTCAAGCCACTTGGCTGCCAGAATGCCCTGCTTCAGCACAGACCAGAAAGGCATTGTGATAAGCGTATCCCCGGTATAGTCAGTGGTTAATGGGAGTCGTCCCCGTCCCCCCAGTATACGCCCAGAACCATGGACCCGGTACTTGTGGTTCGGACTGTCTCCAACCAGCCATAATGTTGTGAGAGTGAAATTATGTCTAAGTCCAGCTTTGGTACATTAGAAGCAACTCTGAAACTTAACCTAAGCGTTTTTCGAAGCTACTTTTTGGCTAACTTCTTATAGGAATGTCTAGGAGCTCTGAAAATGAACGTGCGCGTCTTTCACTCTTCCCGAGGGACTTAGAAGAATTTTGTGATATTTTTTATTAAAATGGTGTATAAGGGTATATATAAATATATTTTATGCACTGTATATGAGCTGGCGATTTCTAAGTCTGTAGTTCCGAGAGGGGGTAACCAAGCTCACTAATAAAGGTCAAGCCACTTGGCTGCCAGAATGCCCTGCTTCAGCACAGACCAGAAAGGCATTGTGATAAGCGTATCCCCGGTATAGTCAGGGGTTAATGGGAGTCGTCCCCGTCCCCCCAGTATACGCCCAGAACCATGGACCCGGTACTTGTGGTTCGGACTGTCTCCAACCAGCCATAATGTTGTGAGAGTGAAATTATGTCTAAGTCCAGCTTTGGTACATTAGAAGCAACTCTGAAACTTAACCTAAGCGTTTTTCGAAGCTACTTTTTGGCTAACTTCTTATAGGAATGTCTAGGAGCTCTGAAAATGAACGTGCGCGTCTTTCACTCTTCCCGAGGGACTTAGAAGAATTTTGTGATATTTTTTATTAAAATGGTGTATAAGGGTATATATATATAAATTTATTTAATGCACTGTATATGAGCTGGCGATTTCTAAGTCTGTGGTTCCGAGAGGGGGTAACCAGGCTCACTAATAAAGGTCAAGCCACTTGGCTGCCAGAATGCCCTGCTTCAGCACAGACCAGAAAGGCATTGTGATAAGCGTATCCCCGGTATTTTCAGGGGTTAATGGCAGTCCCCCCCGTCCCCCCAGTATACGCCCAGAACCATGGACCCGGTACTTGTGGTTCGAACTGTCTCCAACCAGCCATAATGTTGTGAGAGTGAAATTATGTCTAAGTCCAGCTTCGGTACATTAGAAGCAACTCTGAAACTTAACCTAAGCGTTTTTCGAAGCTACTTTTTGGCTAACTTCTTATAGGAATGTCTAGGAGCTCTGAAAATGAACGTGCGCGTCTTTCACTCTTCCCGAGGGACTTAGAAGAATTTTGTGATATTTTTTATTAAAATGGTGTATAAGGGTATATATATAAATATATTTTATGCACTGTATATGAGCTGGCGATTTCTAAGTCTGTGGTTCCGAGAGGGGGTAACCAGGCTCACTAATAAAGGTCAAGCCACTTGGCTGCCAGAATGCCCTGCTTCAGCACAGACCAGAAAAGCATTGTGATAAGCGTATCCCCGGTATAGTCAGGGGTTAATGGGAGTCATCCCCGTCACCCCAGTATACGCCCAGAACCATGGACCCGGTACTTGTGGTTCGAACTGTCTCCAACCAGCCATAATGTTGTGAGAGTGAAATTATGTCTAAGTCCAGCTTCGGTACATTAGAAGCAATTCTGAAACTTAACCTAAGCGTTTTTCGAAGCTACTTTTTGGCTAACTTCTTATAGGAAGGTCTAGGAGCTCTGAAAATGAACGTGCGCGTCTTTCACTCTTCCCGAGGGACTTAGAAGAATTTTGTGATATTTTTTATTAAAATGGTGTATAAGGGTATATATAAATATATTTTATGCACTGTATATGAGCTGGCGATTTCTAAGTCTGTAGTTCCGAGAGGGGGTAACCAGGCTCACTAATAAAGGTCAAGCCACTTGGCTGCCAGAATGCCCTGCTTCAGCACAGACCAGAAAGGCATTGTGATAAGCGTATCCCCGGTATAGTCAGGGGTTAATGGGAGTCGTCCCCGTCCCCCCAGTATACGCCCAGAACCATGGACCCGGTACTTGTGGTTCGGACTGTCTCCAACCAGCATTATGTTGTGAGAGTGAAATTATGTCTAAGTCCAGCTTTGGTACATTAGAAGCAACTCTGAAACTTAACCTAAGCGTTTTTCGAAGCTACTTTTTGGCTAACTTCTTATAGGAATGTCTAGGAGCTCTGAAAATGAACGTGCGCGTCTTTCACTCTTCCCGAGGGACTTAGAAGAATTTTGTGATATTTTTTATTAAAATGGTGTATAAGGGTATATATAAATAAATTTATTTAATGCACTGTATATGAGCTGGCGATTTCTAAGTCTGTGGTTCCGAGAGGGGGTAACCAGGCTCACTAATAAAGGTCAAGCCACTTGGCTGCCAGAATGCCCTGCTTCAGCACAGACCAGAAAGGCATTGTGATAAGCGTATCCCCGGTATTTTCAGGGGTTAATGGCAGTCCCCCCCGTCCCCCCAGTATACGCCCAGAAACATGGTCCCGGTACTTGTGGTTCGAACTGTCTCCAACCAGCCATAATGTTGTGAGAGTGAAATTATGTCTAAGTCCAGCTTCGGTACATTAGAAGCAACTCTGAAACTTAACCTAAGCGTTTTTCGAAGCTACTTTTTGGCTAACTTCTTATAGGAATGTCTAGGAGCTCTGAAAATGAACGTGCGCGTCTTTCACTCTTCCCGAGGGACTTAGAAGAATTTTGTGATATTTTTTATTAAAATGGTGTATAAGGGTATATATATAAATATATTTTATGCACTGTATATGAGCTGGCGATTTCTAAGTCTGTGGTTCCGAGAGGGGGTAACCAGGCTCACTAATAAAGGTCAAGCCACTTGGCTGCCAGAATGCCCTGCTTCAGCACAGACCAGAAAGGCATTGTGATAAGCGTATCCCCGGTATAGTCAGGGGTTAATGGGAGTCATCCCCGTCACCCCAGTATACGCCCAGAACCATGGACCCGGTACTTGTTTTTCGGACTGTCTCCAACCAGCCATAATGTTGTGATAGTGAAATTATGTCTAAGTCCAGCTTCGGTACATTAGAAGCAACTCTGAAACTTAACCTAAGCGTTTTTCGAAGCTACTTTTTGGCTAACTTCTTATAGGAATGTCTAGGAGCTCTGAAAATGAACGTGCGCGTCTTTCACTCTTCCCGAGGGACTTAGAAGAATGTTGTGATATTTTTTATTAAAATGGTGTATAAGGGTATATATATAAATATATTTTATGCACTGTATATGAGCTGGCGATTTCTAAGTCTGTGGTTCCGAGAGGGGGTAACCAGGCTCACTAATAAAGGTCAAGCCACTTGGCTGCCAGAATGCCCTGCTTCAGCACAGACCAGAAAGGCATTGTGATAAGCGTATCCCCGGTATAGTCAGGGGTTAATGGGAGTCGTCCCTGTCCCCCCAGTATACGCCCAGAACCATGGACCCGGTACTTGTGGTTCGGACTGTCTCCAACCAGCCATAATGTTGTGAGAGTGAAATTATGTCTAAGTCCAGCTTTGGTACATTAGAAGCAATTCTGAAACTTAACCTAAGCGTTTTTCGAAGCTACTTTTTGGCTAACTTCTTATAGGAAGGTCTAGGAGCTCTGAAAATGAACGTGCGCGTCTTTCACTCTTCCCGAGGGACTTAGAAGAATTTTGTGATATTTTTTATTAAAATGGTGTATAAGGGTATATATAAATATATTTTATGCACTGTATATGAGCTGGCGATTTCTAAGTCTGTAGTTCCGAGAGGGGGTAACCAAGCTCACTAATAAAGGTCAAGCCACTTGGCTGCCAGAATGCCCTGCTTCAGCACAGACCAGAAAGGCATTGTGATAAGCGTATCCCCGGTATAGTCAGTGGTTAATGGGAGTCGTCCCCGTCCCCCCAGTATACGCCCAGAACCATGGACCCGGTACTTGTGGTTCGGACTGTCTCCAACCAGCCATAATGTTGTGAGAGTGAAATTATGTCTAAGTCCAGCTTTGGTACATTAGAAGCAACTCTGAAACTTAACCTAAGCGTTTTTCGAAGCTACTTTTTGGCTAACTTCTTATAGGAATGTCTAGGAGCTCTGAAAATGAACGTGCGCGTCTTTCACTCTTCCCGAGGGACTTAGAAGAATTTTGTGATATTTTTTATTAAAATGGTGTATAAGGGTATATATATATAAATTTATTTAATGCACTGTATATGAGCTGGCGATTTCTAAGTCTGTGGTTCCGAGAGGGGGTAACCAGGCTCACTAATAAAGGTCAAGCCACTTGGCTGCCAGAATGCCCTGCTTCAGCACAGACCAGAAAGGCATTGTGATAAGCGTATCCCCGGTATTTTCAGGGGTTAATGGCAGTCCCCCCCGTCCCCCCAGTATACGCCCAGAACCATGGACCCGGTACTTGTGGTTCGAACTGTCTCCAACCAGCCATAATGTTGTGAGAGTGAAATTATGTCTAAGTCCAGCTTCGGTACATTAGAAGCAACTCTGAAACTTAACCTAAGCGTTTTTCGAAGCTACTTTTTGGCTAACTTCTTATAGGAATGTCTAGGAGCTCTGAAAATGAACGTGCGCGTCTTTCACTCTTCCCGAGGGACTTAGAAGAATTTTGTGATATTTTTTATTAAAATGGTGTATAAGGGTATATATATAAATATATTTTATGCACTGTATATGAGCTGGCGATTTCTAAGTCTGTGGTTCCGAGTGGGGGTAACCAGGCTCACTAATAAAGGTCAAGCCACTTGGCTGCCAGAATGCCCTGCTTCAGCACAGACCAGAAAAGCATTGTGATAAGCGTATCCCCGGTATAGTCAGGGGTTAATGGGAGTCGTCCCCGTCCCCCCAGTATACGCCCAGAACCATGGACCCGGTACTTGTGGTTCGGACTGTCTCCAACCAGCATAATGTTGTGAGAGTGAAATTATGTCTAAGTCCAGCTTTGGTACATTAGAAGCAACTCTGAAACTTAACCTAAGCGTTTTTCGAAGCTACTTTTTGGCTAACTTCTTATAGGAATGTCTAGGAGCTCTGAAAATGAACGTGCGCGTCTTTCACTCTTCCCGAGGGACTTAGAAGAATTTTGTGATATTTTTTATTAAAATGGTGTATAAGGGTATATATAAATAAATTTATTTAATGCACTGTATATGAGCTGGCGATTTCTAAGTCTGTGGTTCCGAGAGGGGGTAACCAGGCTCACTAATAAAGGTCAAGCCACTTGGCTGCCAGAATGCCCTGCTTCAGCACAGACCAGAAAGGCATTGTGATAAGCGTATCCCCGGTATAGTCAGGGGTTAATGGGAGTCATCCCCGTCACCCCAGTATACGCCCAGAACCATGGACCCGGTACTTGTTTTTCGGACTGTCTCCAACCAGCCATAATGTTGTGATAGTGAAATTATGTCTAAGTCCAGCTTCGGTACATTAGAAGCAACTCTGAAACTTAACCTAAGCGTTTTTCGAAGCTACTTTTTGGCTAACTTCTTATAGGAATGTCTAGGAGCTCTGAAAATGAACGTGCGCGTCTTTCACTCTTCCCGAGGGACTTAGAAGAATTTTGTGATATTTTTTATTAAAATGGTGTATAAGGGTATATATATAAATATATTTTATGCACTGTATATGAGCTGGCGATTTCTAAGTCTGTGGTTCCGAGCGGGGGTAACCAGGCTCACTAATAAAGGTCAAGCCACTTGGCTGCCAGAATGCCCTGCTTCAGCACAGACCAGAAAGGCATTGTGATAAGCGTATCCCCGGTATTTTCAGGGGTTAATGGCAGTCCCCCCCGTCCCCCCAGTATACGCCCAGAACCATGGACCCGGTACTTGTGGTTCGAACTGTCTCCAACCAGCCATAATGTTGTGAGAGTGAAATTATGTCTAAGTCCAGCTTCGGTACATTAGAAGCAACTCTGAAACTTAACCTAAGCGTTTTTCGAAGCTACTTTTTGGCTAACTTCTTATAGGAATGTCTAGGAGCTCTGAAAATGAACGTGCGCGTCTTTCACTCTTCCCGAGGGACTTAGAAGAATTTTGTGATATTTTTTATTAAAATGGTGTATAAGGGTATATATATAAATATATTTTATGCACTGTATATGAGCTGGCGATTTCTAAGTCTGTGGTTCCGAGAGGGGGTAACCAGGCTCACTAATAAAGGTCAAGCCACTTGGCTGCCAGAATGCCCTGCTTCAGCACAGACCAGAAAGGCATTGTGATAAGCGTATCCCCGGTATAGTCAGGGGCTAATGGGAGTCATCCCCGTCACCCCAGTATACGCCCAGAACCATGGACCCGGTACTTGTTGTTCGGACTGTCTCCAACCAGCCATAATGTTGTGAGAGTGAAATTATGTCTAAGTCCAGCTTTGGTACATTAGAAGCAACTCTGAAACTTAACCTAAGCGTTTTTCGAAGCTACTTTTTGGCTAACTTCTTATAGGAAGGTCTAGGAGCTCTGAAAATGAATGTGCGCGTCTTTCTCTCTTCCCGAGGGACTTAGAAGAATTTTGTGATATTTTTTATTAAAATGGTGTATAAGGGTATATATATAAATATATTTTATGCACTGTATATGAGCTGGCGATTTCTAAGTCTGTGGTTCCGAGAGGGGGTAACCAGGCTCACTAATAAAGGTCAAGCCACTTGGCTGCCAGAATGCCCTGCTTCAGCACAGACCAGAAAGGCATTGTGATAAGCGTATCCCCGGTATAGTCAGGGGTTAATGGGAGTCGTCCCTGTCCCCCCAGTATACGCCCAGAACCATGGACCCGGTACTTGTGGTTCGGACTGTCTCCAACCAGCCATAATGTTGTGAGAGTGAAATTATGTCTAAGTCCAGCTTTGGTACATTAGAAGCAACTCTGAAACTTAACCTAAGCGTTTTTCGAAGCTACTTTTTGGCTAACTTCTTATAGGAATGTCTAGGAGCTCTGAAAATGAACGTGCACGTCTTTCACTCTTCCCGAGGGACTTAGAAGAATTTTGTGATATTTTTTATTAAAATGGTGTATAAGGGTATATATATATAAATTTATTTAATGCACTGTATATGAGCTGGCGATTTCTAAGTCTGTGGTTCCGAGAGGGGGTAACCAGGCTCACTAATAAAGGTCAAGCCACTTGGCTGCCAGAATGCCCTGCTTCAGCACAGACCAGAAAGGCATTGTGATAAGCGTATCCCCGGTATTTTCAGGGGTTAATGGCAGTCCCCCCCGTCCCCCCAGTATACGCCCAGAACCATGGACCCGGTACTTGTGGTTCGAACTGTCTCCAACCAGCCATAATGTTGTGAGAGTGAAATTATGTCTAAGTCCAGCTTCGGTACATTAGAAGCAACTCTGAAACTTAACCTAAGCGTTTTTCGAAGCTACTTTTTGGCTAACTTCTTATAGGAATGTCTAGGAGCTCTGAAAATGAACGTGCGCGTCTTTCACTCTTCCCGAGGGACTTAGAAGAATTTTGTGATATTTTTTATTAAAATGGTGTATAAGGGTATATACAGTATATAAATATATTTTATGCACTGTATATGAGCTGGCGATTTCTAAGTCTGTGGTTCCGAGAGGGGGTAACCAGGCTCACTAATAAAGGTCAAGCCACTTGGCTGCCAGAATGCCCTGCTTCAGCACAGACCAGAAAGGCATTGTGATAAGCGTATCCCCGGTATAGTCAGGGGTTAATGGGAGTCATCCCCGTCACCCCAGTATACGCCCAGAACCATGGACCCGGTACTTGTTTTTCGGACTGTCTCCAACCAGCCATAATGTTGTGAGAGTGAAATTATGTCTAAGTCCAGCTTCGGTACATTAGAAGCAACTCTGAAACTTAACCTAAGCGTTTTTCGAAGCTACTTTTTGGCTAACTTCTTATAGGAATGTCTAGGAGCTCTGAAAATGAACGTGCGCGTCTTTCACTCTTCCCGAGGGACAAAGAAGAATTTTGTGATATTTTTTATTAAAATGGTGTATAAGGGTATATATATAAATATATTTTATGCACTGTATATGAGCTGGCGATTTCTAAGTCTGTGGTTCCGAGCGGGGGTAACCAGGCTCACTAATAAAGGTCAAGCCACTTGGCTGCCAGAATGCCCTGCTTCAGCACAGACCAGAAAGGCATTGTGATAAGCGTATCCCCGGTATAGTCAGGGGTTAATGGCAGTCCCCCCCGTCCCCCCAGTATACGCAAAGAACCATGGACCCGGTACTTGTGTTTCGAACTGTCTCCAACCAGCCATAATGTTGTGAGAGTGAAATTATGTCTAAGTCCAGCTTCGGTACATTAGAAGCAACTCTGAAACTTAACCTAAGCGTTTTTCGAAGCTACTTTTTGGCTAACTTCTTATAGGAATGTCTAGGAGCTCTGAAAATGAACGTGCGCGTCTTTCACTCTTCCCGATGGACTTAGAAGAATTTTGTGATATTTTTTATTAAAATGGTGTATAAGGGTATATATATAAATATATTTTATGCACTGTATATGAGCTGGCGATTTCTAAGTCTGTGGTTCCGAGAGGGGGTAACCAGGCTCACTAATAAAGGTCAAGCCACTTGGCTGCCAGAATGCCCTGCTTCAGCACAGACCAGAAAGGCATTGTGATAAGCGTATCCCCGGTATAGTCAGGGGTTAATGGGAGTCATCCCCGTCACCCCAGTATACGCCCAGAACCATGGACCCGGTACTTGTTGTTCGGACTGTCTCCAACCAGCCATAATGTTGTGAGAGTGAAATTATGTCTAAGTCCAGCTTCGGTACATTAGAAGCAACTCTGAAACTTAACCTAAGCGTTTTTCGAAGCTACTTTTTGGCTAACTTCTTATAGGAATGTCTAGGAGCTCTGAAAATGAACGTGCGCGTCTTTCACTCTTCCCGAGGGACTTAGAAGAATTTTGTGATATTTTTTATTAAAATGGTGTATAAGGGTATATATATAAATATATTTTATGCACTGTATATGAGCTGGCGATTTCTAAGTCTGTGGTTCCGAGAGGGGGTAACCAGGCTCACTAATAAAGGTCAAGCCACTTGGCTGCCAGAATGCCCTGCTTCAGCACAGACCAGAAAGGCATTGTGATAAGCGTATCCCCGGTATTTTCAGGGGTTAATGGCAGTCCCCCCCGTCCCCCCAGTATACGCCCAGAACCATGGACCCGGTACTTGTGGTTCGAACTGTCTCCAACCAGCCATAATGTTGTGAGAGTGAAATTATGTCTAAGTCCAGCTTCGGTACATTAGAAGCAATTCTGAAACTTAACCTAAGCGTTTTTCGAAGCTACTTTTTGGCTAACTTCTTATAGGAAGGTCTAGGAGCTCTGAAAATGAACGTGCGCGTCTTTCACTCTTCCCGAGGGACTTAGAAGAATTTTGTGATATTTTTTATTAAAATGGTGTATAAGGGTATATATAAATATATTTTATGCACTGTATATGAGCTGGCGATTTCTAAGTCTGTAGTTCCGAGAGGGGGTAACCAAGCTCACTAATAAAGGTCAAGCCACTTGGCTGCCAGAATGCCCTGCTTCAGCACAGACCAGAAAGGCATTGTGATAAGCGTATCCCCGGTATAGTCAGGGGTTAATGGGAGTCGTCCCCGTCCCCCCAGTATACGCCCAGAACCATGGACCCGGTACTTGTGGTTCGGACTGTCTCCAACCAGCCATAATGTTGTGAGAGTGAAATTATGTCTAAGTCCAGCTTTGGTACATTAGAAGCAACTCTGAAACTTAACCTAAGCGTTTTTCGAAGCTACTTTTTGGCTAACTTCTTATAGGAATGTCTAGGAGCTCTGAAAATGAACGTGCGCGTCTTTCACTCTTCCCGAGGGACTTAGAAGAATTTTGTGATATTTTTTATTAAAATGGTGTATAAGGGTATATATATATAAATTTATTTAATGCACTGTATATGAGCTGGCGATTTCTAAGTCTGTGGTTCCGAGAGGGGGTAACCAGGCTCACTAATAAAGGTCAAGCCACTTGGCTGCCAGAATGCCCTGCTTCAGCACAGACCAGAAAGGCATTGTGATAAGCGTATCCCCGGTATTTTCAGGGGTTAATGGCAGTCCCCCCCGTTCCCCCAGTATACGCCCAGAACCATGGACCCGGTACTTGTGGTTCGAACTGTCTCCAACCAGCCATAATGTTGTGAGAGTGAAATTATGTCTAAGTCCAGCTTCGGTACATTAGAAGCAACTCTGAAACTTAACCTAAGCGTTTTTCGAAGCTACTTTTTGGCTAACTTCTTATAGGAATGTCTAGGAGCTCTGAAAATGAACGTGCGCGTCTTTCACTCTTCCCGAGGGACTTAGAAGAATTTTGTGATATTTTTTATTAAAATGGTGTATAAGGGTATATATATAAATATATTTTATGCACTGTATATGAGCTGGCGATTTCTAAGTCTGTGGTTCCGAGTGGGGGTAACCAGGCTCACTAATAAAGGTCAAGCCACTTGGCTGCCAGAATGCCCTGCTTCAGCACAGACCAGAAAAGCATTGTGATAAGCGTATCCCCGGTATAGTCAGGGGTTAATGGGAGTCATCCCCGTCACCCCAGTATACGCCCAGAACCATGGACCCGGTACTTGTGGTTCGAACTGTCTCCAACCAGCCATAATGTTGTGAGAGTGAAATTATGTCTAAGTCCAGCTTCGGTACATTAGAAGCAATTCTGAAACTTAACCTAAGCGTTTTTCGAAGCTACTTTTTGGCTAACTTCTTATAGGAAGGTCTAGGAGCTCTGAAAATGAACGTGCGCGTCTTTCACTCTTCCCGAGGGACTTAGAAGAATTTTGTGATATTTTTTATTAAAATGGTGTATAAGGGTATATATAAATATATTTTATGCACTGTATATGAGCTGGCGATTTCTAAGTCTGTAGTTCCGAGAGGGGGTAACCAGGCTCACTAATAAAGGTCAAGCCACTTGGCTGCCAGAATGCCCTGCTTCAGCACAGACCAGAAAGGCATTGTGATAAGCGTATCCCCGGTATAGTCAGGGGTTAATGGGAGTCGTCCCCGTCCCCCCAGTATACGCCCAGAACCATGGACCCGGTACTTGTGGTTCGGACTGTCTCCAACCAGCATAATGTTGTGAGAGTGAAATTATGTCTAAGTCCAGCTTTGGTACATTAGAAGCAACTCTGAAACTTAACCTAAGCGTTTTTCGAAGCTACTTTTTGGCTAACTTCTTATAGGAATGTCTAGGAGCTCTGAAAATGAACGTGCGCGTCTTTCACTCTTCCCGAGGGACTTAGAAGAATTTTGTGATATTTTTTATTAAAATGGTGTATAAGGGTATATATAAATAAATTTATTTAATGCACTGTATATGAGCTGGCGATTTCTAAGTCTGTGGTTCCGAGAGGGGGTAACCAGGCTCACTAATAAAGGTCAAGCCACTTGGCTGCCAGAATGCCCTGCTTCAGCACAGACCAGAAAGGCATTGTGATAAGCGTATCCCCGGTATTTTCAGGGGTTAATGGCAGTCCCCCCCGTCCCCCCAGTATACGCCCAGAACCATGGACCCGGTACTTGTGGTTCGAACTGTCTCCAACCAGCCATAATGTTGTGAGAGTGAAATTATGTCTAAGTCCAGCTTCGGTACATTAGAAGCAATTCTGAAACTTAACCTAAGCGTTTTTCGAAGCTACTTTTTGGCTAACTTCTTATAGGAAGGTCTAGGAGCTCTGAAAATGAACGTGCGCGTCTTTCACTCTTCCCGAGGGACTTAGAAGAATTTTGTGATATTTTTTATTAAAATGGTGTATAAGGGTATATATAAATATATTTTATGCACTGTATATGAGCTGGCGATTTCTAAGTCTGTAGTTCCGAGAGGGGGTAACCAAGCTCACTAATAAAGGTCAAGCCACTTGGCTGCCAGAATGCCCTGCTTCAGCACAGACCAGAAAGGCATTGTGATAAGCGTATCCCCGGTATAGTCAGGGGTTAATGGGAGTCGTCCCCGTCCCCCCAGTATACGCCCAGAACCATGGACCCGGTACTTGTGGTTCGGACTGTCTCCAACCAGCCATAATGTTGTGAGAGTGAAATTATGTCTAAGTCCAGCTTTGGTACATTAGAAGCAACTCTGAAACTTAACCTAAGCGTTTTTCGAAGCTACTTTTTGGCTAACTTCTTATAGGAATGTCTAGGAGCTCTGAAAATGAACGTGCGCGTCTTTCACTCTTCCCGAGGGACTTAGAAGAATTTTGTGATATTTTTTATTAAAATGGTGTATAAGGGTATATATATATAAATTTATTTAATGCACTGTATATGAGCTGGCGATTTCTAAGTCTGTGGTTCCGAGAGGGGGTAACCAGGCTCACTAATAAAGGTCAAGCCACTTGGCTGCCAGAATGCCCTGCTTCAGCACAGACCAGAAAAGCATTGTGATAAGCGTAT
Organism: Ascaphus truei; assembly: GCF_040206685.1. NCBI lineage: Eukaryota > Metazoa > Chordata > Amphibia > Anura > Ascaphidae > Ascaphus > Ascaphus truei. Next base: position 136,789,252 of record NC_134485.1, on the reverse strand, counting down.
CCCCGGTATAGTCAGGGGTTAATGGGAGTCATCCCCGTCACCCCAGTATACGCCCAGAACCATGGACCCGGTACTTGTGGTTCGAACTGTCTCCAACCAGCCATAATGTTGTGAGAGTGAAATTATGTCTAAGTCCAGCTTCGGTACATTAGAAGCAATTCTGAAACTTAACCTAAGCGTTTTTCGAAGCTACTTTTTGGCTAACTTCTTATAGGAAGGTCTAGGAGCTCTGAAAATGAACGTGCGCGTCTTTCACTCTTCCCGAGGGACTTAGAAGAATTTTGTGATATTTTTTATTAAAATGGTGTATAAGGGTATATATAAATATATTTTATGCACTGTATATGAGCTGGCGATTTCTAAGTCTGTAGTTCCGAGAGGGGGTAACCAGGCTCACTAATAAAGGTCAAGCCACTTGGCTGCCAGAATGCCCTGCTTCAGCACAGACCAGAAAGGCATTGTGATAAGCGTATCCCCGGTATAGTCAGGGGTTAATGGGAGTCGTCCCCGTCCCCCCAGTATACGCCCAGAACCATGGACCCGGTACTTGTGGTTCGGACTGTCTCCAACCAGCATTATGTTGTGAGAGTGAAATTATGTCTAAGTCCAGCTTTGGTACATTAGAAGCAACTCTGAAACTTAACCTAAGCGTTTTTCGAAGCTACTTTTTGGCTAACTTCTTATAGGAATGTCTAGGAGCTCTGAAAATGAACGTGCGCGTCTTTCACTCTTCCCGAGGGACTTAGAAGAATTTTGTGATATTTTTTATTAAAATGGTGTATAAGGGTATATATAAATAAATTTATTTAATGCACTGTATATGAGCTGGCGATTTCTAAGTCTGTGGTTCCGAGAGGGGGTAACCAGGCTCACTAATAAAGGTCAAGCCACTTGGCTGCCAGAATGCCCTGCTTCAGCACAGACCAGAAAGGCATTGTGATAAGCGTATCCCCGGTATTTTCAGGGGTTAATGGCAGTCCCCCCCGTCCCCCCAGTATACGCCCAGAAACATGGTCCCGGTACTTGTGGTTCGAACTGTCTCCAACCAGCCATAATGTTGTGAGAGTGAAATTATGTCTAAGTCCAGCTTCGGTACATTAGAAGCAACTCTGAAACTTAACCTAAGCGTTTTTCGAAGCTACTTTTTGGCTAACTTCTTATAGGAATGTCTAGGGGCTCTGAAAATGAACGTGCGCGTCTTTCACTCTTCCCGAGGGACTTAGAAGAATTTTGTGATATTTTTTATTAAAATGGTGTATAAGGGTATATATATAAATATATTTTATGCACTGTATATGAGCTGGCGATTTCTAAGTCTGTGGTTCCGAGAGGGGGTAACCAGGCTCACTAATAAAGGTCAAGCCACTTGGCTGCCAGAATGCCCTGCTTCAGCACAGACCAGAAAGGCATTGTGATAAGCGTATCCCCGGTATAGTCAGGGGTTAATGGGAGTCATCCCCGTCACCCCAGTATACGCCCAGAACCATGGACCCGGTACTTGTTTTTCGGACTGTCTCCAACCAGCCATAATGTTGTGATAGTGAAATTATGTCTAAGTCCAGCTTCGGTACATTAGAAGCAACTCTGAAACTTAACCTAAGCGTTTTTCGAAGCTACTTTTTGGCTAACTTCTTATAGGAATGTCTAGGAGCTCTGAAAATGAACGTGCGCGTCTTTCACTCTTCCCGAGGGACTTAGAAGAATTTTGTGATATTTTTTATTAAAATGGTGTATAAGGGTATATATATAAATATATTTTATGCACTGTATATGAGCTGGCGATTTCTAAGTCTGTGGTTCCGAGAGGGGGTAACCAGGCTCACTAATAAAGGTCAAGCCACTTGGCTGCCAGAATGCCCTGCTTCAGCACAGACCAGAAAGGCATTGTGATAAGCGTATCCCCGGTATAGTCAGGGGTTAATGGGAGTCGTCCCTGTCCCCCCAGTATACGCCCAGAACCATGGACCCGGTACTTGTGGTTCGGACTGTCTCCAACCAGCCATAATGTTGTGAGAGTGAAATTATGTCTAAGTCCAGCTTTGGTACATTAGAAGCAATTCTGAAACTTAACCTAAGCGTTTTTCGAAGCTACTTTTTGGCTAACTTCTTATAGGAAGGTCTAGGAGCTCTGAAAATGAACGTGCGCGTCTTTCACTCTTCCCGAGGGACTTAGAAGAATTTTGTGATATTTTTTATTAAAATGGTGTATAAGGGTATATATAAATATATTTTATGCACTGTATATGAGCTGGCGATTTCTAAGTCTGTAGTTCCGAGAGGGGGTAACCAAGCTCACTAATAAAGGTCAAGCCACTTGGCTGCCAGAATGCCCTGCTTCAGCACAGACCAGAAAGGCATTGTGATAAGCGTATCCCCGGTATAGTCAGTGGTTAATGGGAGTCGTCCCCGTCCCCCCAGTATACGCCCAGAACCATGGACCCGGTACTTGTGGTTCGGACTGTCTCCAACCAGCCATAATGTTGTGAGAGTGAAATTATGTCTAAGTCCAGCTTTGGTACATTAGAAGCAACTCTGAAACTTAACCTAAGCGTTTTTCGAAGCTACTTTTTGGCTAACTTCTTATAGGAATGTCTAGGAGCTCTGAAAATGAACGTGCGCGTCTTTCACTCTTCCCGAGGGACTTAGAAGAATTTTGTGATATTTTTTATTAAAATGGTGTATAAGGGTATATATATATAAATTTATTTAATGCACTGTATATGAGCTGGCGATTTCTAAGTCTGTGGTTCCGAGAGGGGGTAACCAGGCTCACTAATAAAGGTCAAGCCACTTGGCTGCCAGAATGCCCTGCTTCAGCACAGACCAGAAAGGCATTGTGATAAGCGTATCCCCGGTATTTTCAGGGGTTAATGGCAGTCCCCCCCGTCCCCCCAGTATACGCCCAGAACCATGGACCCGGTACTTGTGGTTCGAACTGTCTCCAACCAGCCATAATGTTGTGAGAGTGAAATTATGTCTAAGTCCAGCTTCGGTACATTAGAAGCAACTCTGAAACTTAACCTAAGCGTTTTTCGAAGCTACTTTTTGGCTAACTTCTTATAGGAATGTCTAGGAGCTCTGAAAATGAACGTGCGCGTCTTTCACTCTTCCCGAGGGACTTAGAAGAATTTTGTGATATTTTTTATTAAAATGGTGTATAAGGGTATATATATAAATATATTTTATGCACTGTATATGAGCTGGCGATTTCTAAGTCTGTGGTTCCGAGTGGGGGTAACCAGGCTCACTAATAAAGGTCAAGCCACTTGGCTGCCAGAATGCCCTGCTTCAGCACAGACCAGAAAAGCATTGTGATAAGCGTATCCCCGGTATAGTCAGGGGTTAATGGGAGTCGTCCCCGTCCCCCCAGTATACGCCCAGAACCATGGACCCGGTACTTGTGGTTCGGACTGTCTCCAACCAGCATAATGTTGTGAGAGTGAAATTATGTCTAAGTCCAGCTTTGGTACATTAGAAGCAACTCTGAAACTTAACCTAAGCGTTTTTCGAAGCTACTTTTTGGCTAACTTCTTATAGGAATGTCTAGGAGCTCTGAAAATGAACGTGCGCGTCTTTCACTCTTCCCGAGGGACTTAGAAGAATTTTGTGATATTTTTTATTAAAATGGTGTATAAGGGTATATATAAATAAATTTATTTAATGCACTGTATATGAGCTGGCGATTTCTAAGTCTGTGGTTCCGAGAGGGGGTAACCAGGCTCACTAATAAAGGTCAAGCCACTTGGCTGCCAGAATGCCCTGCTTCAGCACAGACCAGAAAGGCATTGTGATAAGCGTATCCCCGGTATAGTCAGGGGTTAATGGGAGTCATCCCCGTCACCCCAGTATACGCCCAGAACCATGGACCCGGTACTTGTTTTTCGGACTGTCTCCAACCAGCCATAATGTTGTGATAGTGAAATTATGTCTAAGTCCAGCTTCGGTACATTAGAAGCAACTCTGAAACTTAACCTAAGCGTTTTTCGAAGCTACTTTTTGGCTAACTTCTTATAGGAATGTCTAGGAGCTCTGAAAATGAACGTGCGCGTCTTTCACTCTTCCCGAGGGACTTAGAAGAATTTTGTGATATTTTTTATTAAAATGGTGTATAAGGGTATATATATAAATATATTTTATGCACTGTATATGAGCTGGCGATTTCTAAGTCTGTGGTTCCGAGCGGGGGTAACCAGGCTCACTAATAAAGGTCAAGCCACTTGGCTGCCAGAATGCCCTGCTTCAGCACAGACCAGAAAGGCATTGTGATAAGCGTATCCCCGGTATTTTCAGGGGTTAATGGCAGTCCCCCCCGTCCCCCCAGTATACGCCCAGAACCATGGACCCGGTACTTGTGGTTCGAACTGTCTCCAACCAGCCATAATGTTGTGAGAGTGAAATTATGTCTAAGTCCAGCTTCGGTACATTAGAAGCAACTCTGAAACTTAACCTAAGCGTTTTTCGAAGCTACTTTTTGGCTAACTTCTTATAGGAATGTCTAGGAGCTCTGAAAATGAACGTGCGCGTCTTTCACTCTTCCCGAGGGACTTAGAAGAATTTTGTGATATTTTTTATTAAAATGGTGTATAAGGGTATATATATAAATATATTTTATGCACTGTATATGAGCTGGCGATTTCTAAGTCTGTGGTTCCGAGAGGGGGTAACCAGGCTCACTAATAAAGGTCAAGCCACTTGGCTGCCAGAATGCCCTGCTTCAGCACAGACCAGAAAGGCATTGTGATAAGCGTATCCCCGGTATAGTCAGGGGCTAATGGGAGTCATCCCCGTCACCCCAGTATACGCCCAGAACCATGGACCCGGTACTTGTTGTTCGGACTGTCTCCAACCAGCCATAATGTTGTGAGAGTGAAATTATGTCTAAGTCCAGCTTTGGTACATTAGAAGCAACTCTGAAACTTAACCTAAGCGTTTTTCGAAGCTACTTTTTGGCTAACTTCTTATAGGAAGGTCTAGGAGCTCTGAAAATGAATGTGCGCGTCTTTCTCTCTTCCCGAGGGACTTAGAAGAATTTTGTGATATTTTTTATTAAAATGGTGTATAAGGGTATATATATAAATATATTTTATGCACTGTATATGAGCTGGCGATTTCTAAGTCTGTGGTTCCGAGAGGGGGTAACCAGGCTCACTAATAAAGGTCAAGCCACTTGGCTGCCAGAATGCCCTGCTTCAGCACAGACCAGAAAGGCATTGTGATAAGCGTATCCCCGGTATAGTCAGGGGTTAATGGGAGTCGTCCCTGTCCCCCCAGTATACGCCCAGAACCATGGACCCGGTACTTGTGGTTCGGACTGTCTCCAACCAGCCATAATGTTGTGAGAGTGAAATTATGTCTAAGTCCAGCTTTGGTACATTAGAAGCAACTCTGAAACTTAACCTAAGCGTTTTTCGAAGCTACTTTTTGGCTAACTTCTTATAGGAATGTCTAGGAGCTCTGAAAATGAACGTGCACGTCTTTCACTCTTCCCGAGGGACTTAGAAGAATTTTGTGATATTTTTTATTAAAATGGTGTATAAGGGTATATATATATAAATTTATTTAATGCACTGTATATGAGCTGGCGATTTCTAAGTCTGTGGTTCCGAGAGGGGGTAACCAGGCTCACTAATAAAGGTCAAGCCACTTGGCTGCCAGAATGCCCTGCTTCAGCACAGACCAGAAAGGCATTGTGATAAGCGTATCCCCGGTATTTTCAGGGGTTAATGGCAGTCCCCCCCGTCCCCCCAGTATACGCCCAGAACCATGGACCCGGTACTTGTGGTTCGAACTGTCTCCAACCAGCCATAATGTTGTGAGAGTGAAATTATGTCTAAGTCCAGCTTCGGTACATTAGAAGCAACTCTGAAACTTAACCTAAGCGTTTTTCGAAGCTACTTTTTGGCTAACTTCTTATAGGAATGTCTAGGAGCTCTGAAAATGAACGTGCGCGTCTTTCACTCTTCCCGAGGGACTTAGAAGAATTTTGTGATATTTTTTATTAAAATGGTGTATAAGGGTATATATATAAATATATTTTATGCACTGTATATGAGCTGGCGATTTCTAAGTCTGTGGTTCCGAGCGGGGGTAACCAGGCTCACTAATAAAGGTCAAGCCACTTGGCTGCCAGAATGCCCTGCTTCAGCACAGACCAGAAAGGCATTGTGATAAGCGTATCCCCGGTATTTTCAGGGGTTAATGGCAGTCCCCCCCGTCCCCCCAGTATACGCCCAGAACCATGGACCCGGTACTTGTGGTTCGAACTGTCTCCAACCAGCCATAATGTTGTGAGAGTGAAATTATGTCTAAGTCCAGCTTCGGTACATTAGAAGCAACTCTGAAACTTAACCTAAGCGTTTTTCGAAGCTACTTTTTGGCTAACTTCTTATAGGAATGTCTAGGAGCTCTGAAAATGAACGTGCGCGTCTTTCACTCTTCCCGAGGGACTTAGAAGAATTTTGTGATATTTTTTATTAAAATGGTGTATAAGGGTATATATATAAATATATTTTATGCACTGTATATGAGCTGGCGATTTCTAAGTCTGTGGTTCCGAGAGGGGGTAACCAGGCTCACTAATAAAGGTCAAGCCACTTGGCTGCCAGAATGCCCTGCTTCAGCACAGACCAGAAAGGCATTGTGATAAGCGTATCCCCGGTATAGTCAGGGGCTAATGGGAGTCATCCCCGTCACCCCAGTATACGCCCAGAACCATGGACCCGGTACTTGTTGTTCGGACTGTCTCCAACCAGCCATAATGTTGTGAGAGTGAAATTATGTCTAAGTCCAGCTTTGGTACATTAGAAGCAACTCTGAAACTTAACCTAAGCGTTTTTCGAAGCTACTTTTTGGCTAACTTCTTATAGGAAGGTCTAGGAGCTCTGAAAATGAATGTGCGCGTCTTTCTCTCTTCCCGAGGGACTTAGAAGAATTTTGTGATATTTTTTATTAAAATGGTGTATAAGGGTATATATATAAATATATTTTATGCACTGTATATGAGCTGGCGATTTCTAAGTCTGTGGTTCCGAGAGGGGGTAACCAGGCTCACTAATAAAGGTCAAGCCACTTGGCTGCCAGAATGCCCTGCTTCAGCACAGACCAGAAAGGCATTGTGATAAGCGTATCCCCGGTATAGTCAGGGGTTAATGGGAGTCGTCCCTGTCCCCCCAGTATACGCCCAGAACCATGGACCCGGTACTTGTGGTTCGGACTGTCTCCAACCAGCCATAATGTTGTGAGAGTGAAATTATGTCTAAGTCCAGCTTTGGTACATTAGAAGCAACTCTGAAACTTAACCTAAGCGTTTTTCGAAGCTACTTTTTGGCTAACTTCTTATAGGAATGTCTAGGAGCTCTGAAAATGAACGTGCACGTCTTTCACTCTTCCCGAGGGACTTAGAAGAATTTTGTGATATTTTTTATTAAAATGGTGTATAAGGGTATATATATATAAATTTATTTAATGCACTGTATATGAGCTGGCGATTTCTAAGTCTGTGGTTCCGAGAGGGGGTAACCAGGCTCACTAATAAAGGTCAAGCCACTTGGCTGCCAGAATGCCCTGCTTCAGCACAGACCAGAAAGGCATTGTGATAAGCGTATCCCCGGTATTTTCAGGGGTTAATGGCAGTCCCCCCCGTCCCCCCAGTATACGCCCAGAACCATGGACCCGGTACTTGTGGTTCGAACTGTCTCCAACCAGCCATAATGTTGTGAGAGTGAAATTATGTCTAAGTCCAGCTTCGGTACATTAGAAGCAACTCTGAAACTTAACCTAAGCGTTTTTCGAAGCTACTTTTTGGCTAACTTCTTATAGGAATGTCTAGGAGCTCTGAAAATGAACGTGCGCGTCTTTCACTCTTCCCGAGGGACTTAGAAGAATTTTGTGATATTTTTTATTAAAATGGTGTATAAGGGTATATACAGTATATAAATATATTTTATGCACTGTATATGAGCTGGCGATTTCTAAGTCTGTGGTTCCGAGAGGGGGTAACCAGGCTCACTAATAAAGGTCAAGCCACTTGGCTGCCAGAATGCCCTGCTTCAGCACAGACCAGAAAGGCATTGTGATAAGCGTATCCCCGGTATAGTCAGGGGTTAATGGGAGTCATCCCCGTCACCCCAGTATACGCCCAGAACCATGGACCCGGTACTTGTTTTTCGGACTGTCTCCAACCAGCCATAATGTTGTGAGAGTGAAATTATGTCTAAGTCCAGCTTCGGTACATTAGAAGCAACTCTGAAACTTAACCTAAGCGTTTTTCGAAGCTACTTTTTGGCTAACTTCTTATAGGAATGTCTAGGAGCTCTGAAAATGAACGTGCGCGTCTTTCACTCTTCCCGAGGGACTTAGAAGAATTTTGTGATATTTTTTATTAAAATGGTGTATAAGGGTATATATATAAATATATTTTATGCACTGTATATGAGCTGGCGATTTCTAAGTCTGTGGTTCCGAGCGGGGGTAACCAGGCTCACTAATAAAGGTCAAGCCACTTGGCTGCCAGAATGCCCTGCTTCAGCACAGACCAGAAAGGCATTGTGATAAGCGTATCCCCGGTATAGTCAGGGGTTAATGGCAGTCCCCCCCGTCCCCCCAGTATACGCAAAGAACCATGGACCCGGTACTTGTGTTTCGAACTGTCTCCAACCAGCCATAATGTTGTGAGAGTGAAATTATGTCTAAGTCCAGCTTCGGTACATTAGAAGCAACTCTGAAACTTAACCTAAGCGTTTTTCGAAGCTACTTTTTGGCTAACTTCTTATAGGAATGTCTAGGAGCTCTGAAAATGAACGTGCGCGTCTTTCACTCTTCCCGAGGGACTTAGAAGAATTTTGTGATATTTTTTATTAAAATGGTGTATAAGGGTATATATATAAATATATTTTATGCACTGTATATGAGCTGGCGATTTCTAAGTCTGTGGTTCCGAGAGGGGGTAACCAGGCTCACTAATAAAGGTCAAGCCACTTGGCTGCCAGAATGCCCTGCTTCAGCACAGACCAGAAAGGCATTGTGATAAGCGTATCCCCGGTATAGTCAGGGGTTAATGGGAGTCATCCCCGTCACCCCAGTATACGCCCAGAACCATGGACCCGGTACTTGTTGTTCGGACTGTCTCCAACCAGCCATAATGTTGTGAGAGTGAAATTATGTCTAAGTCCAGCTTCGGTACATTAGAAGCAACTCTGAAACTTAACCTAAGCGTTTTTCGAAGCTACTTTTTGGCTAACTTCTTATAGGAATGTCTAGGAGCTCTGAAAATGAACGTGCGCGTCTTTCACTCTTCCCGAGGGACTTAGAAGAATTTTGTGATATTTTTTATTAAAATGGTGTATAAGGGTATATATATAAATATATTTTATGCACTGTATATGAGCTGGCGATTTCTAAGTCTGTGGTTCCGAGAGGGGGTAACCAGGCTCACTAATAAAGGTCAAGCCACTTGGCTGCCAGAATGCCCTGCTTCAGCACAGACCAGAAAGGCATTGTGATAAGCGTATCCCCGGTATAGTCAGGGGTTAATGGGAGTCATCCCCGTCACCCCAGTATACGCCCAGAACCATGGACCCGGTACTTGTTGTTCGGACTGTCTCCAACCAGCCATAATGTTGTGAGAGTGAAATTATGTCTAAGTCCAGCTTTGGTACATTAGAAGCAACTCTGAAACTTAACCTAAGCGTTTTTCGAAGCTACTTTTTGGCTAACTTCTTATAGGAATGTCTAGGAGCTCTGAAAATGAACGTGCACGTCTTTCACTCTTCCCGAGGGACTTAGAAGAATTTTGTGATATTTTTTATTAAAATGGTGTATAAGGGTATATATATATAAATTTATTTAATGCACTGTATATGAGCTGGCGATTTCTAAGTCTGTGGTTCCGAGAGGGGGTAACCAGGCTCACTAATAAAGGTCAAGCCACTTGGCTGCCAGAATGCCCTGCTTCAGCACAGACCAGAAAGGCATTGTGATAAGCGTATCCCCGGTATTTTCAGGGGTTAATGGCAGTCCCCCCCGTCCCCCCAGTATACGCCCAGAACCATGGACCCGGTACTTGTGGTTCGAACTGTCTCCAACCAGCCATAATGTTGTGAGAGTGAAATTATGTCTAAGTCCAGCTTCGGTACATTAGAAGCAACTCTGAAACTTAACCTAAGCGTTTTTCGAAGCTACTTTTTGGCTAACTTCTTATAGGAATGTCTAGGAGCTCTGAAAATGAACGTGCGCGTCTTTCACTCTTCCCGAGGGACTTAGAAGAATTTTGTGATATTTTTTATTAAAATGGTGTATAAGGGTATATACAGTATATAAATATATTTTATGCACTGTATATGAGCTGGCGATTTCTAAGTCTGTGGTTCCGAGAGGGGGTAACCAGGCTCACTAATAAAGGTCAAGCCACTTGGCTGCCAGAATGCCCTGCTTCAGCACAGACCAGAAAGGCATTGTGATAAGCGTATCCCCGGTATAGTCAGGGGTTAATGGGAGTCATCCCCGTCACCCCAGTATACGCCCAGAACCATGGACCCGGTACTTGTTTTTCGGACTGTCTCCAACCAGCCATAATGTTGTGAGAGTGAAATTATGTCTAAGTCCAGCTTCGGTACATTAGAAGCAACTCTGAAACTTAACCTAAGCGTTTTTCGAAGCTACTTTTTGGCTAACTTCTTATAGGAATGTCTAGGAGCTCTGAAAATGAACGTGCGCGTCTTTCACTCTTCCCGAGGGACTTAGAAGAATTTTGTGATATTTTTTATTAAAATGGTGTATAAGGGTATATATATAAATATATTTTATGCACTGTATATGAGCTGGCGATTTCTAAGTCTGTGGTTCCGAGCGGGGGTAACCAGGCTCACTAATAAAGGTCAAGCCACTTGGCTGCCAGAATGCCCTGCTTCAGCACAGACCAGAAAGGCATTGTGATAAGCGTATCCCCGGTATAGTCAGGGGTTAATGGCAGTCCCCCCCGTCCCCCCAGTATACGCAAAGAACCATGGACCCGGTACTTGTGTTTCGAACTGTCTCCAACCAGCCATAATGTTGTGAGAGTGAAATTATGTCTAAGTCCAGCTTCGGTACATTAGAAGCAACTCTGAAACTTAACCTAAGCGTTTTTCGAAGCTACTTTTTGGCTAACTTCTTATAGGAATGTCTAGGAGCTCTGAAAATGAACGTGCGCGTCTTTCACTCTTCCCGAGGGACTTAGAAGAATTTTGTGATATTTTTTATTAAAATGGTGTATAAGGGTATATATATAAATATATTTTATGCACTGTATATGAGCTGGCGATTTCTAAGTCTGTGGTTCCGAGAGGGGGTAACCAGGCTCACTAATAAAGGTCAAGCCACTTGGCTGCCAGAATGCCCTGCTTCAGCACAGACCAGAAAGGCATTGTGATAAGCGTATCCCCGGTATAGTCAGGGGTTAATGGGAGTCATCCCCGTCACCCCAGTATACGCCCAGAACCATGGACCCGGTACTTGTTGTTCGGACTGTCTCCAACCAGCCATAATGTTGTGAGAGTGAAATTATGTCTAAGTCCAGCTTCGGTACATTAGAAGCAACTCTGAAACTTAACCTAAGCGTTTTTCGAAGCTACTTTTTGGCTAACTTCTTATAGGAATGTCTAGGAGCTCTGAAAATGAACGTGCGCGTCTTTCACTCTTCCCGAGGGACTTAGAAGAATTTTGTGATATTTTTTATTAAAATGGTGTATAAGGGTATATATATAAATATATTTTATGCACTGTATATGAGCTGGCGATTTCTAAGTCTGTGGTTCCGAGAGGGGGTAACCAGGCTCACTAATAAAGGTCAAGCCACTTGGCTGCCAGAATGCCCTGCTTCAGCACAGACCAGAAAGGCATTGTGATAAGCGTATCCCCGGTATAGTCAGGGGTTAATGGGAGTCATCCCCGTCACCCCAGTATACGCCCAGAACCATGGACCCGGTACTTGTTGTTCGGACTGTCTCCAACCAGCCATAATGTTGTGAGAGTGAAATTATGTCTAAGTCCAGCTTTGGTACATTAGAAGCAACTCTGAAACTTAACCTAAGCGTTTTTCGAAGCTACTTTTTGGCTAACTTCTTATAGGAAGGTCTAGGAGCTCTGAAAATGAACGTGCGCGTCTTTCTCTCTTCCCGAGGGACTTAGAAGAATTTTGTGATATTTTTTATTAAAATGGTGTATAAGGGTATATATATATAAATATATTTTATGCACTGTATATGAGCTGGCGATTTCTAAGTCTGTGGTTCCGAGAGGGGGTAACCAGGCTCACTAATAAAGGTCAAGCCACTTGGCTGCCAGAATGCCCTGCTTCAGCACAGACCAGAAAGGCATTGTGATAAGCGTATCCCCGGTATTTTCAGGGGTTAATGGCAGTCCCCCCCGTCCCCCCAGTATACGCCCAGAACCATGGACCCGGTACTTGTGGTTCGAACTGTCTCCAACCAGCCATAATGTTGTGAGAGTGAAATTATGTCTAAGTCCAGCTTCGGTACATTAGAAGCAACTCTGAAACTTAACCTAAGCGTTTTTCGAAGCTACTTTTTGGCTAACTTCTTATAGGAATGTCTAGGGGCTCTGAAAATGAACGTGCGCGTCTTTCACTCTTCCCGAGGGACTTAGAAGAATTTTGTGATATTTTTTATTAAAATGGTGTATAAGGGTATATATATAAATATATTTTATGCACTGTATATGAGCTGGCGATTTCTAAGTCTGTGGTTCCGAGCGGGGGTAACCAGGCTCACTAATAAAGGTCAAGCCACTTGGCTGCCAGAATGCCCTGCTTCAGCACAGACCAGAAAGGCATTGTGATAAGCGTATCCCCGGTATAGTCAGGGGTTAATGGCAGTCCCCCCCGTCCCCCCAGTATACGCCCAGAACCATGGACCCGGTACTTGTGTTTCGAACTGTCTCCAACCAGCCATAATGTTGTGAGAGTGAAATTATGTCTAAGTCCAGCTTCGGTACATTAGAAGCAACTCTGAAACTTAACCTAAGCGTTTTTCGAAGCTACTTTTTGGCTAACTTCTTATAGGAATGTCTAGGAGCTCTGAAAATGAACGTGCGCGTCTTTCACTCTTCCCGAGGGACTTAGAAGAATTTTGTGATATTTTTTATTAAAATGGTGTATAAGGGTATATATATAAATATATTTTATGCACTGTATATGAGCTGGCGATTTCTAAGTCTGTGGTTCCGAGAGGGGGTAACCAGGCTCACTAATAAAGGTCAAGCCACTTGGCTGCCAGAATGCCCTGCTTCAGCACAGACCAGAAAGGCATTGTGATAAGCGTATCCCCGGTATAGTCAGGGGTTAATGGGAGTCATCCCCGTCACCCCAGTATACGCCCAGAACCATGGACCCGGTACTTGTTTTTCGGACTGTCTCCAACCAGCCATAATGTTGTGATAGTGAAATTATGTCTAAGTCCAGCTTCGGTACATTAGAAGCAACTCTGAAACTTAACCTAAGCGTTTTTCGAAGCTACTTTTTGGCTAACTTCTTATAGGAATGTCTAGGAGCTCTGAAAATGAACGTGCGCGTCTTTCACTCTTCCCGAGGGACTTAGAAGAATTTTGTGATATTTTTTATTAAAATGGTGTATAAGGGTATATATATAAATATATTTTATGCACTGTATATGAGCTGGCGATTTCTAAGTCTGTTGTTCCGAGAGGGGGTAACCAGGCTCACTAATAAAGGTCAAGCCACTTGGCTGCCAGAATGCCCTGCTTCAGCACAGACCAGAAAGGCATTGTGATAAGCGTATCCCCGGTATAGTCAGGGGCTAATGGGAGTCATCCCCGTCACCCCAGTATACGCCCAGAACCATGGACCCGGTACTTGTTGTTCGGACTGTCTCCAACCAGCCATAATGTTGTGAGAGTGAAATTATGTCTAAGTCCAGCTTTGGTACATTAGAAGCAACTCTGAAACTTAACCTAAGCGTTTTTCGAAGCTACTTTTTGGCTAACTTCTTATAGGAAGGTCTAGGAGCTCTGAAAATGAACGTGCGCGTTTTTCTCTCTTCCCGAGGGACTTAGAAGAATTTTGTGATATTTTTTATTAAAATGGTGTATAAGGGTATATATATAAATATATTTTATGCACTGTATATGAGCTGGCGATTTCTAAGTCTGTGGTTCCGAGAGGGGGTAACCAGGCTCACTAATAAAGGTCAAGCCACTTGGCTGCCAGAATGCCCTGCTTCAGCACAGACCAGAAAGGCATTGTGATAAGCGTATCCCCGGTATAGTCAGGGGTTAATGGGAGTCGTCCCTGTCCCCCCAGTATACGCCCAGAACCATGGACCCGGTACTTGTGGTTCGGACTGTCTCCAACCAGCCATAATGTTGTGAGAGTGAAATTATGTCTAAGTCCAGCTTTGGTACATTAGAAGCAACTCTGAAACTTAACCTAAGCGTTTTTCGAAGCTACTTTTTGGCTAACTTCTTATAGGAATGTCTAGGAGCTCTGAAAATGAACGTGCACGTCTTTCACTCTTCCCGAGGGACTTAGAAGAATTTTGTGATATTTTTTATTAAAATGGTGTATAAGGGTATATACTGTATATATAAATTTATTTAATGCACTGTATATGAGCTGGCGATTTCTAAGTCTGTGGTTCCGAGAGGGGGTAACCAGGCTCACTAATAAAGGTCAAGCCACTTGGCTGCCAGAATGCCCTGATTCAGCACAGACCAGAAAGGCATTGTGATAAGCGTATCCCCGGTATTTTCAGGGGTTAATGGCAGTCCCCCCCGTCCCCCCAGTATACGCCCAGAACCATGGACCCGGTACTTGTGGTTCGAACTGTCTCCAACCAGCCATAATGTTGTGAGAGTGAAATTATGTCTTAGTCCAGCTTCGGTACATTAGAAGCAACTCTGAAACTTAACCTAAGCGTTTTTCGAAGCTACTTTTTGGCTAACTTCTTATAGGAATGTCTAGGAGCTCTGAAAATGAACGTGCGCGTCTTTCACTCTTCCCGAGGGACTTAGAAGAATTTTGTGATATTTTTTATTAAAATGGTGTATAAGGGTATATACAGTATATAAATATATTTTATGCACTGTATATGAGCTGGCGATTTCTAAGTCTGTGGTTCCGAGAGGGGGTAACCAGGCTCACTAATAAAGGTCAAGCCACTTGGCTGCCAGAATGCCCTGCTTCAGCACAGACCAGAAAGGCATTGTGATAAGCGTATCCCCGGTATAGTCAGGGGTTAATGGGAGTCATCCCCGTCACCCCAGTATACGCCCAGAACCATGGACCCGGTACTTGTTGTTCGGACTGTCTCCAACCAGCCATAATGTTGTGAGAGTGAAATTATGTCTAAGTCCAGCTTTGGTACATTAGAAGCAACTCTGAAACTTAACCTAAGCGTTTTTCGAAGCTACTTTTTGGCTAACTTCTTATAGGAAGGTCTAGGAGCTCTGAAAATGAACGTGCGCGTTTTTCTCTCTTCCCGAGGGACTTAGAAGAATTTTGTGATATTTTTTATTAAAATGGTGTATAAGGGTATATATATAAATATATTTTATGCACTGTATATGAGCTGGCGATTTCTAAGTCTGTGGTTCCGAGAGGGGGTAACCAGGCTCACTAATAAAGGTCAAGCCACTTGGCTGCCAGAATGCCCTGCTTCAGCACAGACCAGAAAGGCATTGTGATAAGCGTATCCCCGGTATAGTCAGGGGTTAATGGGAGTCGTCCCTGTCCCCCCAGTATACGCCCAGAACCATGGACCCGGTACTTGTGGTTCGGACTGTCTCCAACCAGCCATAATGTTGTGAGAGTGAAATTATGTCTAAGTCCAGCTTTGGTACATTAGAAGCAACTCTGAAACTTAACCTAAGCGTTTTTCGAAGCTACTTTTTGGCTAACTTCTTATAGGAATGTCTAGGAGCTCTGAAAATGAACGTGCACGTCTTTCACTCTTCCCGAGGGACTTAGAAGAATTTTGTGATATTTTTTATTAAAATGGTGTATAAGGGTATATACTGTATATATAAATTTATTTAATGCACTGTATATGAGCTGGCGATTTCTAAGTCTGTGGTTCCGAGAGGGGGTAACCAGGCTCACTAATAAAGGTCAAGCCACTTGGCTGCCAGAATGCCCTGATTCAGCACAGACCAGAAAGGCATTGTGATAAGCGTATCCCCGGTATTTTCAGGGGTTAATGGCAGTCCCCCCCGTCCCCCCAGTATACGCCCAGAACCATGGACCCGGTACTTGTGGTTCGAACTGTCTCCAACCAGCCATAATGTTGTGAGAGTGAAATTATGTCTTAGTCCAGCTTCGGTACATTAGAAGCAACTCTGAAACTTAACCTAAGCGTTTTTCGAAGCTACTTTTTGGCTAACTTCTTATAGGAATGTCTAGGAGCTCTGAAAATGAACGTGCGCGTCTTTCACTCTTCCCGAGGGACTTAGAAGAATTTTGTGATATTTTTTATTAAAATGGTGTATAAGGGTATATACAGTATATAAATATATTTTATGCACTGTATATGAGCTGGCGATTTCTAAGTCTGTGGTTCCGAGAGGGGGTAACCAGGCTCACTAATAAAGGTCAAGCCACTTGGCTGCCAGAATGCCCTGCTTCAGCACAGACCAGAAAGGCATTGTGATAAGCGTATCCCCGGTATAGTCAGGGGTTAATGGGAGTCATCCCCGTCACCCCAGTATACGCCCAGAACCATGGACCCGGTACTTGTTTTTCGGACTGTCTCCAACCAGCCATAATGTTGTGAGAGTGAAATTATGTCTAAGTCCAGCTTCGGTACATTAGAAGCAACTCTGAAACTTAACCTAAGCGTTTTTCGAAGCTACTTTTTGGCTAACTTCTTATAGGAATGTCTAGGAGCTCTGAAAATGAACGTGCGCGTCTTTCACTCTTCCCGAGGGACTTAGAAGAATTTTGTGATATTTTTTATTAAAATGGTGTATAAGGGTATATATATAAATATATTTTATGCACTGTATATGAGCTGGCGATTTCTAAGTCTGTGGTTCCGAGCGGGGGTAACCAGGCTCACTAATAAAGGTCAAGCCACTTGGCTGCCAGAATGCCCTGCTTCAGCACAGACCAGAAAGGCATTGTGATAAGCGTATCCCCGGTATTTTCAGGGGTTAATGGCAGTCCCCCCCGTCCCCCCAGTATACGCCCAGAACCATGGACCCGGTACTTGTGGTTCGAACTGTCTCCAACCAGCCATAATGTTGTGAGAGTGAAATTATGTCTAAGTCCAGCTTCGGTACATTAGAAGCAACTCTGAAACTTAACCTAAGCGTTTTTCGAAGCTACTTTTTGGCTAACTTCTTATAGGAATGTCTAGGAGCTCTGAAAATGAACGTGCGCGTCTTTCACTCTTCCCGAGGGACTTAGAAGAATTTTGTGATATTTTTTATTAAAATGGTGTATAAGGGTATATATATAAATATATTTTATGCACTGTATATGAGCTGGCGATTTCTAAGTCTGTTGTTCCGAGAGGGGGTAACCAGGCTCACTAATAAAGGTCAAGCCACTTGGCTGCCAGAATGCCCTGCTTCAGCACAGACCAGAAAGGCATTGTGATAAGCGTATCCCCGGTATAGTCAGGGGCTAATGGGAGTCATCCCCGTCACCCCAGTATACGCCCAGAACCATGGACCCGGTACTTGTTGTTCGGACTGTCTCCAACCAGCCATAATGTTGTGAGAGTGAAATTATGTCTAAGTCCAGCTTTGGTACATTAGAAGCAACTCTGAAACTTAACCTAAGCGTTTTTCGAAGCTACTTTTTGGCTAACTTCTTATAGGAAGGTCTAGGAGCTCTAAAAATGAACGTGCGCGTTTTTCTCTCTTCCCGAGGGACTTAGAAGAATTTTGTGATATTTTTTATTAAAATGGTGTATAAGGGTATATATAAATATATTTTATGCACTGTATATGAGCTGGCGATTTCTAAGTCTGTGGTTCCGAGAGGGGGTAACCAGGCTCACTAATAAAGGTCAAGCCACTTGGCTGCCAGAATGCCCTGCTTCAGCACAGACCAGAAAGGCATTGTGATAAGCGTATCCCCGGTAAAGTCAGGGGTTAATGGGAGTCGTCCCTGTCCCCCCAGTATACGCCCAGAACCATGGACCCGGTACTTGTGGTTCGGACTGTCTCCAACCAGCCATAATGTTGTGAGAGTGAAATTATGTCTAAGTCCAGCTTTGGTACATTAGAAGCAACTCTGAAACTTAACCTAAGCGTTTTTCGAAGCTACTTTTTGGCTAACTTCTTATAGGAATGTCTAGGAGCTCTGAAAATGAACGTGCACGTCTTTCACTCTTCCCGAGGGACTTAGAAGAATTTTGTGATATTTTTTATTAAAATGGTGTATAAGGGTATATACTGTATATATAAATTTATTTAATGCACTGTATATGAGCTGGCGATTTCTAAGTCTGTGGTTCCGAGAGGGGGTAACCAGGCTCACTAATAAAGGTCAAGCCACTTGGCTGCCAGAATGCCCTGCTTCAGCACAGACCAGAAAGGCATTGTGATAAGCGTATCCCCGGTATTTTCAGGGGTTAATGGCAGTCCCCCCCGTCCCCCCAGTATACGCCCAGAACCATGGACCCGGTACTTGTGGTTCGAACTGTCTCCAACCAGCCATAATGTTGTGAGAGTGAAATTATGTCTAAGTCCAGCTTCGGTACATTAGAAGCAACTCTGAAACTTAACCTAAGCGTTTTTCGAAGCTACTTTTTGGCTAACTTCTTATAGGAATGTCTAGGAGCTCTGAAAATGAACGTGCGCGTCTTTCACTCTTCCCGAGGGACTTAGAAGAATTTTGTGATATTTTTTATTAAAATGGTGTATAAGGGTATATATATAAATATATTTTATGCACTGTATATGAGCTGGCGATTTCTAAGTCTGTGGTTCCGAGCGGGGGTAACCAGGCTCACTAATAAAGGTCAAGCCACTTGGCTGCCAGAATGCCCTGCTTCAGCACAGACCAGAAAGGCATTGTGATAAGCGTATCCCCGGTATAGTCAGGGGTTAATGGCAGTCCCCCCCGTCCCCCCAGTATACGCCCAGAACCATGGACCCGGTACTTGTGTTTCGAACTGTCTCCAACCAGCCATAATGTTGTGAGAGTGAAATTATGTCTAAGTCCAGCTTCGGTACATTAGAAGCAACTCTGAAACTTAACCTAAGCGTTTTTCGAAGCTACTTTTTGGCTAACTTCTTATAGGAATGTCTAGGAGCTCTGAAAATGAACGTGCGCGTCTTTCACTCTTCCCGAGGGACTTAGAAGAATTTTGTGATATTTTTTATTAAAATGGTGTATAAGGGTATATATATAAATATATTTTATGCACTGTATATGAGCTGGCGATTTCTAAGTCTGTGGTTCCGAGAGGGGGTAACCAGGCTCACTAATAAAGGTCAAGCCACTTGGCTGCCAGAATGCCCTGCTTCAGCACAGACCAGAAAGGCATTGTGATAAGCGTATCCCCGGTATAGTCAGGGGTTAATGGGAGTCATCCCCGTCACCCCAGTATACGCCCAGAACCATGGACCCGGTACTTGTTTTTCGGACTGTCTCCAACCAGCCATAATGTTGTGATAGTGAAATTATGTCTAAGTCCAGCTTCGGTACATTAGAAGCAACTCTGAAACTTAACCTAAGCGTTTTTCGAAGCTACTTTTTGGTTAACTTCTTATAGGAATGTCTAGGAGCTCTGAAAATGAACGTGCGCGTCTTTCACTCTTCCCGAGGGACTTAGAAGAATTTTGTGATATTTTTTATTAAAATGGTGTATAAGGGTATATATATAAATATATTTTATGCACTGTATATGAGCTGGCGATTTCTAAGTCTGTGGTTCCGAGCGGGGGTAACCAGGCTCACTAATAAAGGTCAAGCCACTTGGCTGCCAGAATGCCCTGCTTCAGCACAGACCAGAAAGGCATTGTGATAAGCGTATCCCCGGTATTTTCAGGGGTTAATGGCAGTCCCCCCCGTCCCCCCAGTATACGCCCAGAACCATGGACCCGGTACTTGTGGTTCGAACTGTCTCCAACCAGCCATAATGTTGTGAGAGTGAAATTATGTCTAAGTCCAGCTTCGGTACATTAGAAGCAACTCTGAAACTTAACCTAAGCGTTTTTCGAAGCTACTTTTTGGCTAACTTCTTATAGGAATGTCTAGGAGCTCTGAAAATGAACGTGCGCGTCTTTCACTCTTCCCGAGGGACTTAGAAGAATTTTGTGATATTTTTTATTAAAATGGTGTATAAGGGTATATATATAAATATATTTTATGCACTGTATATGAGCTGGCGATTTCTAAGTCTGTTGTTCCGAGAGGGGGTAACCAGGCTCACTAATAAAGGTCAAGCCACTTGGCTGCCAGAATGCCCTGCTTCAGCACAGACCAGAAAGGCATTGTGATAAGCGTATCCCCGGTATAGTCAGGGGCTAATGGGAGTCATCCCCGTCACCCCAGTATACGCCCAGAACCATGGACCCGGTACTTGTTGTTCGGACTGTCTCCAACCAGCCATAATGTTGTGAGAGTGAAATTATGTCTAAGTCCAGCTTTGGTACATTAGAAGCAACTCTGAAACTTAACCTAAGCGTTTTTCGAAGCTACTTTTTGGCTAACTTCTTATAGGAAGGTCTAGGAGCTCTGAAAATGAACGTGCGCGTTTTTCTCTCTTCCCGAGGGACTTAGAAGAATTTTGTGATATTTTTTATTAAAATGGTGTATAAGGGTATATATATAAATATATTTTATGCACTGTATATGAGCTGGCGATTTCTAAGTCTGTGGTTCCGAGAGGGGGTAACCAGGCTCACTAATAAAGGTCAAGCCACTTGGCTGCCAGAATGCCCTGCTTCAGCACAGACCAGAAAGGCATTGTGATAAGCGTATCCCCGGTATAGTCAGGGGTTAATGGGAGTCGTCCCTGTCCCCCCAGTATACGCCCAGAACCATGGACCCGGTACTTGTGGTTCGGACTGTCTCCAACCAGCCATAATGTTGTGAGAGTGAAATTATGTCTAAGTCCAGCTTTGGTACATTAGAAGCAACTCTGAAACTTAACCTAAGCGTTTTTCGAAGCTACTTTTTGGCTAACTTCTTATAGGAATGTCTAGGAGCTCTGAAAATGAACGTGCACGTCTTTCACTCTTCCCGAGGGACTTAGAAGAATTTTGTGATATTTTTTATTAAAATGGTGTATAAGGGTATATACTGTATATATAAATTTATTTAATGCACTGTATATGAGCTGGCGATTTCTAAGTCTGTGGTTCCGAGAGGGGGTAACCAGGCTCACTAATAAAGGTCAAGCCACTTGGCTGCCAGAATGCCCTGATTCAGCACAGACCAGAAAGGCATTGTGATAAGCGTATCCCCGGTATTTTCAGGGGTTAATGGCAGTCCCCCCCGTCCCCCCAGTATACGCCCAGAACCATGGACCCGGTACTTGTGGTTCGAACTGTCTCCAACCAGCCATAATGTTGTGAGAGTGAAATTATGTCTTAGTCCAGCTTCGGTACATTAGAAGCAACTCTGAAACTTAACCTAAGCGTTTTTCGAAGCTACTTTTTGGCTAACTTCTTATAGGAATGTCTAGGAGCTCTGAAAATGAACGTGCGCGTCTTTCACTCTTCCCGAGGGACTTAGAAGAATTTTGTGATATTTTTTATTAAAATGGTGTATAAGGGTATATACAGTATATAAATATATTTTATGCACTGTATATGAGCTGGCGATTTCTAAGTCTGTGGTTCCGAGAGGGGGTAACCAGGCTCACTAATAAAGGTCAAGCCACTTGGCTGCCAGAATGCCCTGCTTCAGCACAGACCAGAAAGGCATTGTGATAAGCGTATCCCCGGTATAGTCAGGGGTTAATGGGAGTCATCCCCGTCACCCCAGTATACGCCCAGAACCATGGACCCGGTACTTGTTGTTCGGACTGTCTCCAACCAGCCATAATGTTGTGAGAGTGAAATTATGTCTAAGTCCAGCTTTGGTACATTAGAAGCAACTCTGAAACTTAACCTAAGCGTTTTTCGAAGCTACTTTTTGGCTAACTTCTTATAGGAAGGTCTAGGAGCTCTGAAAATGAACGTGCGCGTTTTTCTCTCTTCCCGAGGGACTTAGAAGAATTTTGTGATATTTTTTATTAAAATGGTGTATAAGGGTATATATATAAATATATTTTATGCACTGTATATGAGCTGGCGATTTCTAAGTCTGTGGTTCCGAGAGGGGGTAACCAGGCTCACTAATAAAGGTCAAGCCACTTGGCTGCCAGAATGCCCTGCTTCAGCACAGACCAGAAAGGCATTGTGATAAGCGTATCCCCGGTATAGTCAGGGGTTAATGGGAGTCGTCCCTGTCCCCCCAGTATACGCCCAGAACCATGGACCCGGTACTTGTGGTTCGGACTGTCTCCAACCAGCCATAATGTTGTGAGAGTGAAATTATGTCTAAGTCCAGCTTTGGTACATTAGAAGCAACTCTGAAACTTAACCTAAGCGTTTTTCGAAGCTACTTTTTGGCTAACTTCTTATAGGAATGTCTAGGAGCTCTGAAAATGAACGTGCACGTCTTTCACTCTTCCCGAGGGACTTAGAAGAATTTTGTGATATTTTTTATTAAAATGGTGTATAAGGGTATATACTGTATATATAAATTTATTTAATGCACTGTATATGAGCTGGCGATTTCTAAGTCTGTGGTTCCGAGAGGGGGTAACCAGGCTCACTAATAAAGGTCAAGCCACTTGGCTGCCAGAATGCCCTGATTCAGCACAGACCAGAAAGGCATTGTGATAAGCGTATCCCCGGTATTTTCAGGGGTTAATGGCAGTCCCCCCCGTCCCCCCAGTATACGCCCAGAACCATGGACCCGGTACTTGTGGTTCGAACTGTCTCCAACCAGCCATAATGTTGTGAGAGTGAAATTATGTCTTAGTCCAGCTTCGGTACATTAGAAGCAACTCTGAAACTTAACCTAAGCGTTTTTCGAAGCTACTTTTTGGCTAACTTCTTATAGGAATGTCTAGGAGCTCTGAAAATGAACGTGCGCGTCTTTCACTCTTCCCGAGGGACTTAGAAGAATTTTGTGATATTTTTTATTAAAATGGTGTATAAGGGTATATACAGTATATAAATATATTTTATGCACTGTATATGAGCTGGCGATTTCTAAGTCTGTGGTTCCGAGAGGGGGTAACCAGGCTCACTAATAAAGGTCAAGCCACTTGGCTGCCAGAATGCCCTGCTTCAGCACAGACCAGAAAGGCATTGTGATAAGCGTATCCCCGGTATAGTCAGGGGTTAATGGGAGTCATCCCCGTCACCCCAGTATACGCCCAGAACCATGGACCCGGTACTTGTTTTTCGGACTGTCTCCAACCAGCCATAATGTTGTGAGAGTGAAATTATGTCTAAGTCCAGCTTCGGTACATTAGAAGCAACTCTGAAACTTAACCTAAGCGTTTTTCGAAGCTACTTTTTGGCTAACTTCTTATAGGAATGTCTAGGAGCTCTGAAAATGAACGTGCGCGTCTTTCACTCTTCCCGAGGGACTTAGAAGAATTTTGTGATATTTTTTATTAAAATGGTGTATAAGGGTATATATATAAATATATTTTATGCACTGTATATGAGCTGGCGATTTCTAAGTCTGTGGTTCCGAGCGGGGGTAACCAGGCTCACTAATAAAGGTCAAGCCACTTGGCTGCCAGAATGCCCTGCTTCAGCACAGACCAGAAAGGCATTGTGATAAGCGTATCCCCGGTATTTTCAGGGGTTAATGGCAGTCCCCCCCGTCCCCCCAGTATACGCCCAGAACCATGGACCCGGTACTTGTGGTTCGAACTGTCTCCAACCAGCCATAATGTTGTGAGAGTGAAATTATGTCTAAGTCCAGCTTCGGTACATTAGAAGCAACTCTGAAACTTAACCTAAGCGTTTTTCGAAGCTACTTTTTGGCTAACTTCTTATAGGAATGTCTAGGAGCTCTGAAAATGAACGTGCGCGTCTTTCACTCTTCCCGAGGGACTTAGAAGAATTTTGTGATATTTTTTATTAAAATGGTGTATAAGGGTATATATATAAATATATTTTATGCACTGTATATGAGCTGGCGATTTCTAAGTCTGTTGTTCCGAGAGGGGGTAACCAGGCTCACTAATAAAGGTCAAGCCACTTGGCTGCCAGAATGCCCTGCTTCAGCACAGACCAGAAAGGCATTGTGATAAGCGTATCCCCGGTATAGTCAGGGGCTAATGGGAGTCATCCCCGTCACCCCAGTATACGCCCAGAACCATGGACCCGGTACTTGTTGTTCGGACTGTCTCCAACCAGCCATAATGTTGTGAGAGTGAAATTATGTCTAAGTCCAGCTTTGGTACATTAGAAGCAACTCTGAAACTTAACCTAAGCGTTTTTCGAAGCTACTTTTTGGCTAACTTCTTATAGGAAGGTCTAGGAGCTCTAAAAATGAACGTGCGCGTTTTTCTCTCTTCCCGAGGGACTTAGAAGAATTTTGTGATATTTTTTATTAAAATGGTGTATAAGGGTATATATAAATATATTTTATGCACTGTATATGAGCTGGCGATTTCTAAGTCTGTGGTTCCGAGAGGGGGTAACCAGGCTCACTAATAAAGGTCAAGCCACTTGGCTGCCAGAATGCCCTGCTTCAGCACAGACCAGAAAGGCATTGTGATAAGCGTATCCCCGGTAAAGTCAGGGGTTAATGGGAGTCGTCCCTGTCCCCCCAGTATACGCCCAGAACCATGGACCCGGTACTTGTGGTTCGGACTGTCTCCAACCAGCCATAATGTTGTGAGAGTGAAATTATGTCTAAGTCCAGCTTTGGTACATTAGAAGCAACTCTGAAACTTAACCTAAGCGTTTTTCGAAGCTACTTTTTGGCTAACTTCTTATAGGAATGTCTAGGAGCTCTGAAAATGAACGTGCACGTCTTTCACTCTTCCCGAGGGACTTAGAAGAATTTTGTGATATTTTTTATTAAAATGGTGTATAAGGGTATATACTGTATATATAAATTTATTTAATGCACTGTATATGAGCTGGCGATTTCTAAGTCTGTGGTTCCGAGAGGGGGTAACCAGGCTCACTAATAAAGGTCAAGCCACTTGGCTGCCAGAATGCCCTGCTTCAGCACAGACCAGAAAGGCATTGTGATAAGCGTATCCCCGGTATTTTCAGGGGTTAATGGCAGTCCCCCCCGTCCCCCCAGTATACGCCCAGAACCATGGACCCGGTACTTGTGGTTCGAACTGTCTCCAACCAGCCATAATGTTGTGAGAGTGAAATTATGTCTAAGTCCAGCTTCGGTACATTAGAAGCAACTCTGAAACTTAACCTAAGCGTTTTTCGAAGCTACTTTTTGGCTAACTTCTTATAGGAATGTCTAGGAGCTCTGAAAATGAACGTGCGCGTCTTTCACTCTTCCCGAGGGACTTAGAAGAATTTTGTGATATTTTTTATTAAAATGGTGTATAAGGGTATATATATAAATATATTTTATGCACTGTATATGAGCTGGCGATTTCTAAGTCTGTGGTTCCGAGAGGGGGTAACCAGGCTCACTAATAAAGGTCAAGCCACTTGGCTGCCAGAATGCCCTGCTTCAGCACAGACCAGAAAGGCATTGTGATAAGCGTATCCCCGGTATAGTCAGGGGTTAATGGGAGTCATCCCCGTCACCCCAGTATACGCCCAGAACCATGGACCCGGTACTTGTTGTTCGGACTGTCTCCAACCAGCCATAATGTTGTGAGAGTGAAATTATGTCTAAGTCCAGCTTTGGTACATTAGAAGCAACTCTGAAACTTAACCTAAGCGTTTTTCGAAGCTACTTTTTGGCTAACTTCTTATAGGAAGGTCTAGGAGCTCTGAAAATGAACGTGCGCGTCTTTCTCTCTTCCCGAGGGACTTAGAAGAATTTTGTGATATTTTTTATTAAAATGGTGTATAAGGGTATATATATATAAATATATTTTATGCACTGTATATGAGCTGGCGATTTCTAAGTCTGTGGTTCCGAGAGGGGGTAACCAGGCTCAC
This sequence comes from Ascaphus truei, assembly GCF_040206685.1. NCBI lineage: Eukaryota > Metazoa > Chordata > Amphibia > Anura > Ascaphidae > Ascaphus > Ascaphus truei. The sequence continues at coordinate 136,763,125 of NC_134485.1, read as the reverse complement.
TAATAAAGGTCAAGCCACTTGGCTGCCAGAATGCCCTGCTTCGGCACAGACCAGAAAGGCATTGTGATAAGCGTATCCCCGGTATAGTCAGGGGTTAATGGGAGTCGTCCCTGTCCCCCCAGTATACGCCCAGAACCATGGACCCGGTACTTGTGGTTCGGACTGTCTCCAACCAGCCATAATGTTGTGAGAGTGAAATTATGTCTAAGTCCAGCTTTGGTACATTAGAAGCAACTCTGAAACTTAACCTAAGCGTTTTTCGAAGCTACCTTTTTGGCTAACTTCTTATAGGAATGTCTAGGAGCTCTGAAAATGAACGTGCGCGTCTTTCACTCTTCCCGAGGGACTTAGAAGAATTTTGTGATATTTTTTATTAAAATGGTGTATAAGGGTATATATATATAAATTTATTTAATGCACTGTATATGAGCTGGCGATTTCTAAGTCTGTGGTTCCGAGAGGGGGTAACCAGGCTCACTAATAAAGGTCAAGCCACTTGGCTGCCAGAATGCCCTGCTTCAGCACAGACCAGAAAGGCATTGTGATAAGCGTATCCCCGGTATTTTCAGGGGTTAATGGCAGTCCCCCCCGTCCCCCCAGTATACGCCCAGAACCATGGACCCGGTACTTGTGGTTCGAACTGTCTCCAACCAGCCATAATGTTGTGAGAGTGAAATTATGTCTAAGTCCAGCTTCGGTACATTAGAAGCAACTCTGAAACTTAACCTAAGCGTTTTTCGAAGCTACTTTTTGGCTAACTTCTTATAGGAATGTCTAGGAGCTCTGAAAATGAACGTGCGCGTCTTTCACTCTTCCCGAGGGACTTAGAAGAATTTTGTGATATTTTTTATTAAAATGGTGTATAAGGGTATATACAGTATATAAATATATTTTATGCACTGTATATGAGCTGGCGATTTCTAAGTCTGTGGTTCCGAGAGGGGGTAACCAGGCTCACTAATAAAGGTCAAGCCACTTGGCTGCCAGAATGCCCTGCTTCAGCACAGACCAGAAAGGCATTGTGATAAGCGTATCCCCGGTATAGTCAGGGGTTAATGGGAGTCATCCCCGTCACCCCAGTATACGCCCAGAACCATGGACCCGGTACTTGTTTTTCGGACTGTCTCCAACCAGCCATAATGTTGTGAGAGTGAAATTATGTCTAAGTCCAGCTTCGGTACATTAGAAGCAACTCTGAAACTTAACCTAAGCGTTTTTCGAAGCTACTTTTTGGCTAACTTCTTATAGGAATGTCTAGGAGCTCTGAAAATGAACGTGCGCGTCTTTCACTCTTCCCGAGGGACTTAGAAGAATTTATGTGATATTTTTTATTAAAATGGTGTATAAGGGTATATATATAAATATATTTTATGCACTGTATATGAGCTGGCGATTTCTAAGTCTGTGGTTCCGAGCGGGGGTAACCAGGCTCACTAATAAAGGTCAAGCCACTTGGCTGCCAGAATGCCCTGCTTCAGCACAGACCAGAAAGGCATTGTGATAAGCGTATCCCCGGTATAGTCAGGGGTTAATGGCAGTCCCCCCCGTCCCCCCAGTATACGCCCAGAACCATGGACCCGGTACTTGTGTTTCGAACTGTCTCCAACCAGCCATAATGTTGTGAGAGTGAAATTATGTCTAAGTCCAGCTTCGGTACATTAGAAGCAACTCTGAAACTTAACCTAAGCGTTTTTCGAAGCTACTTTTTGGCTAACTTCTTATAGGAATGTCTAGGAGCTCTGAAAATGAACGTGCGCGTCTTTCACTCTTCCCGAGGGACTTAGAAGAATTTTGTGATATTTTTTATTAAAATGGTGTATAAGGGTATATATATAAATATATTTTATGCACTGTATATGAGCTGGCGATTTCTAAGTCTGTGGTTCCGAGAGGGGGTAACCAGGCTCACTAATAAAGGTCAAGCCACTTGGCTGCCAGAATGCCCTGCTTCAGCACAGACCAGAAAGGCATTGTGATAAGCGTATCCCCGGTATAGTCAGGGGTTAATGGGAGTCATCCCCGTCACCCCAGTATACGCCCAGAACCATGGACCCGGTACTTGTTGTTCGGACTGTCTCCAACCAGCCATAATGTTGTGAGAGTGAAATTATGTCTAAGTCCAGCTTCGGTACATTAGAAGCAACTCTGAAACTTAACCTAAGCGTTTTTCGAAGCTACTTTTTGGCTAACTTCTTATAGGAATGTCTAGGAGCTCTGAAAATGAACGTGCGCGTCTTTCACTCTTCCCGAGGGACTTAGAAGAATTTTGTGATATTTTTTATTAAAATGGTGTATAAGGGTATATATATAAATATATTTTATGCACTGTATATGAGCTGGCGATTTCTAAGTCTGTGGTTCCGAGCGGGGGTAACCAGGCTCACTAATAAAGGTCAAGCCACTTGGCTGCCAGAATGCCCTGCTTCAGCACAGACCAGAAAGGCATTGTGATAAGCGTATCCCCGGTATAGTCAGGGGTTAATGGCAGTCCCCCCCGTCCCCCCAGTATACGCCCAGAACCATGGACCCGGTACTTGTGTTTCGAACTGTCTCCAACCAGCCATAATGTTGTGAGAGTGAAATTATGTCTAAGTCCAGCTTCGGTACATTAGAAGCAACTCTGAAACTTAACCTAAGCGTTTTTCGAAGCTACTTTTTGGCTAACTTCTTATAGGAATGTCTAGGAGCTCTGAAAATGAACGTGCGCGTCTTTCACTCTTCCCGAGGGACTTAGAAGAATTTTGTGATATTTTTTATTAAAATGGTGTATAAGGGTATATATATAAATATATTTTATGCACTGTATATGAGCTGGCGATTTCTAAGTCTGTGGTTCCGAGAGGGGGTAACCAGGCTCACTAATAAAGGTCAAGCCACTTGGCTGCCAGAATGCCCTGCTTCAGCACAGACCAGAAAGGCATTGTGATAAGCGTATCCCCGGTATAGTCAGGGGTTAATGGGAGTCATCCCCGTCACCCCAGTATACGCCCAGAACCATGGACCCGGTACTTGTTTTTCGGACTGTCTCCAACCAGCCATAATGTTGTGAGAGTGAAATTATGTCTAAGTCCAGCTTCGGTACATTAGAAGCAACTCTGAAACTTAACCTAAGCGTTTTTCGAAGCTACTTTTTGGCTAACTTCTTATAGGAATATCTAGGAGCTCTGAAAATGAACGTGCGCGTCTTTCACTCTTCCCGAGGGACTTAGAAGAATTTTGTGATATTTTTTATTAAAATGGTGTATAAGGGTATATATATAAATATATTTTATGCACTGTATATGAGCTGGCGATTTCTAAGTCTGTGGTTCCGAGAGGGGGTAACCAGGCTCACTAATAAAGGTCAAGCCACTTGGCTGCCAGAATGCCCTGCTTCAGCACAGACCAGAAAGGCATTGTGATAAGCGTATCCCCGGTATAGTCAGGGGTTAATGGGAGTCATCCCCGTCACCCCAGTATACGCCCAGAACCATGGACCCGGTACTTGTTGTTCGGACTGTCTCCAACCAGCCATAATGTTGTGAGAGTGAAATTATGTCTAAGTCCAGCTTTGGTACATTAGAAGCAACTCTGAAACTTAACCTAAGCGTTTTTCGAAGCTACTTTTTGGCTAACTTCTTATAGGAAGGTCTAGGAGCTCTGAAAATGAACGTGCGCGTCTTTCTCTCTTCCCGAGGGACTTAGAAGAATTTTGTGATATTTTTTATTAAAATGGTGTATAAGGGTATATATATATAAATATATTTTATGCACTGTATATGAGCTGGCGATTTCTAAGTCTGTGGTTCCGAGAGGGGGTAACCAGGCTCACTAATAAAGGTCAAGCCACTTGGCTGCCAGAATGCCCTGCTTCAGCACAGACCAGAAAGGCATTGTGATAAGCGTATCCCCGGTATAGTCAGGGGTTAATGGGAGTCGTCCCTGTCCCCCCAGTATACGCCCAGAACCATGGACCCGGTACTTGTGGTTCGGACTGTCTCCAACCAGCCATAATGTTGTGAGAGTGAAATTATGTCTAAGTCCAGCTTTGGTACATTAGAAGCAACTCTGAAACTTAACCTAAGCGTTTTTCGAAGCTACCTTTTTGGCTAACTTCTTATAGGAATGTCTAGGAGCTCTGAAAATGAACGTGCGCGTCTTTCACTCTTCCCGAGGGACTTAGAAGAATTTTGTGATATTTTTTATTAAAATGGTGTATAAGGGTATATATATATAAATTTATTTAATGCACTGTATATGAGCTGGCGATTTCTAAGTCTGTGGTTCCGAGAGGGGGTAACCAGGCTCACTAATAAAGGTCAAGCCACTTGGCTGCCAGAATGCCCTGCTTCAGCACAGACCAGAAAGGCATTGTGATAAGCGTATCCCCGGTATTTTCAGGGGTTAATGGCAGTCCCCCCCGTCCCCCCAGTATACGCCCAGAACCATGGACCCGGTACTTGTGGTTCGAACTGTCTCCAACCAGCCATAATGTTGTGAGAGTGAAATTATGTCTAAGTCCAGCTTCGGTACATTAGAAGCAACTCTGAAACTTAACCTAAGCGTTTTTCGAAGCTACTTTTTGGCTAACTTCTTATAGGAATGTCTAGGAGCTCTGAAAATGAACGTGCGCGTCTTTCACTCTTCCCGAGGGACTTAGAAGAATTTTGTGATATTTTTTATTAAAATGGTGTATAAGGGTATATACAGTATATAAATATATTTTATGCACTGTATATGAGCTGGCGATTTCTAAGTCTGTGGTTCCGAGAGGGGGTAACCAGGCTCACTAATAAAGGTCAAGCCACTTGGCTGCCAGAATGCCCTGCTTCAGCACAGACCAGAAAGGCATTGTGATAAGCGTATCCCCGGTATAGTCAGGGGTTAATGGGAGTCATCCCCGTCACCCCAGTATACGCCCAGAACCATGGACCCGGTACTTGTTTTTCGGACTGTCTCCAACCAGCCATAATGTTGTGAGAGTGAAATTATGTCTAAGTCCAGCTTCGGTACATTAGAAGCAACTCTGAAACTTAACCTAAGCGTTTTTCGAAGCTACTTTTTGGCTAACTTCTTATAGGAATGTCTAGGAGCTCTGAAAATGAACGTGCGCGTCTTTCACTCTTCCCGAGGGACTTAGAAGAATTTATGTGATATTTTTTATTAAAATGGTGTATAAGGGTATATATATAAATATATTTTATGCACTGTATATGAGCTGGCGATTTCTAAGTCTGTGGTTCCGAGCGGGGGTAACCAGGCTCACTAATAAAGGTCAAGCCACTTGGCTGCCAGAATGCCCTGCTTCAGCACAGACCAGAAAGGCATTGTGATAAGCGTATCCCCGGTATAGTCAGGGGTTAATGGCAGTCCCCCCCGTCCCCCCAGTATACGCCCAGAACCATGGACCCGGTACTTGTGTTTCGAACTGTCTCCAACCAGCCATAATGTTGTGAGAGTGAAATTATGTCTAAGTCCAGCTTCGGTACATTAGAAGCAACTCTGAAACTTAACCTAAGCGTTTTTCGAAGCTACTTTTTGGCTAACTTCTTATAGGAATGTCTAGGAGCTCTGAAAATGAACGTGCGCGTCTTTCACTCTTCCCGAGGGACTTAGAAGAATTTTGTGATATTTTTTATTAAAATGGTGTATAAGGGTATATATATAAATATATTTTATGCACTGTATATGAGCTGGCGATTTCTAAGTCTGTGGTTCCGAGAGGGGGTAACCAGGCTCACTAATAAAGGTCAAGCCACTTGGCTGCCAGAATGCCCTGCTTCAGCACAGACCAGAAAGGCATTGTGATAAGCGTATCCCCGGTATAGTCAGGGGTTAATGGGAGTCATCCCCGTCACCCCAGTATACGCCCAGAACCATGGACCCGGTACTTGTTGTTCGGACTGTCTCCAACCAGCCATAATGTTGTGAGAGTGAAATTATGTCTAAGTCCAGCTTCGGTACATTAGAAGCAACTCTGAAACTTAACCTAAGCGTTTTTCGAAGCTACTTTTTGGCTAACTTCTTATAGGAATGTCTAGGAGCTCTGAAAATGAACGTGCGCGTCTTTCACTCTTCCCGAGGGACTTAGAAGAATTTTGTGATATTTTTTATTAAAATGGTGTATAAGGGTATATATATAAATATATTTTATGCACTGTATATGAGCTGGCGATTTCTAAGTCTGTGGTTCCGAGCGGGGGTAACCAGGCTCACTAATAAAGGTCAAGCCACTTGGCTGCCAGAATGCCCTGCTTCAGCACAGACCAGAAAGGCATTGTGATAAGCGTATCCCCGGTATAGTCAGGGGTTAATGGGAGTCATCCCCGTCACCCCAGTATACGCCCAGAACCATGGACCCGGTACTTGTTTTTCGGACTGTCTCCAACCAGCCATAATGTTGTGAGAGTGAAATTATGTCTAAGTCCAGCTTCGGTACATTAGAAGCAACTCTGAAACTTAACCTAAGCGTTTTTCGAAGCTACTTTTTGGCTAACTTCTTATAGGAATGTCTAGGAGCTCTGAAAATGAACGTGCGCGTCTTTCACTCTTCCCGAGGGACTTAGAAGAATTTATGTGATATTTTTTATTAAAATGGTGTATAAGGGTATATATATAAATATATTTTATGCACTGTATATGAGCTGGCGATTTCTAAGTCTGTGGTTCCGAGCGGGGGTAACCAGGCTCACTAATAAAGGTCAAGCCACTTGGCTGCCAGAATGCCCTGCTTCAGCACAGACCAGAAAGGCATTGTGATAAGCGTATCCCCGGTATAGTCAGGGGTTAATGGCAGTCCCCCCCGTCCCCCCAGTATACGCCCAGAACCATGGACCCGGTACTTGTGTTTCGAACTGTCTCCAACCAGCCATAATGTTGTGAGAGTGAAATTATGTCTAAGTCCAGCTTCGGTACATTAGAAGCAACTCTGAAACTTAACCTAAGCGTTTTTCGAAGCTACTTTTTGGCTAACTTCTTATAGGAATGTCTAGGAGCTCTGAAAATGAACGTGCGCGTCTTTCACTCTTCCCGAGGGACTTAGAAGAATTTTGTGATATTTTTTATTAAAATGGTGTATAAGGGTATATATATAAATATATTTTATGCACTGTATATGAGCTGGCGATTTCTAAGTCTGTGGTTCCGAGAGGGGGTAACCAGGCTCACTAATAAAGGTCAAGCCACTTGGCTGCCAGAATGCCCTGCTTCAGCACAGACCAGAAAGGCATTGTGATAAGCGTATCCCCGGTATAGTCAGGGGTTAATGGGAGTCATCCCCGTCACCCCAGTATACGCCCAGAACCATGGACCCGGTACTTGTTGTTCGGACTGTCTCCAACCAGCCATAATGTTGTGAGAGTGAAATTATGTCTAAGTCCAGCTTCGGTACATTAGAAGCAACTCTGAAACTTAACCTAAGCGTTTTTCGAAGCTACTTTTTGGCTAACTTCTTATAGGAATGTCTAGGAGCTCTGAAAATGAACGTGCGCGTCTTTCACTCTTCCCGAGGGACTTAGAAGAATTTTGTGATATTTTTTATTAAAATGGTGTATAAGGGTATATATATAAATATATTTTATGCACTGTATATGAGCTGGCGATTTCTAAGTCTGTGGTTCCGAGCGGGGGTAACCAGGCTCACTAATAAAGGTCAAGCCACTTGGCTGCCAGAATGCCCTGCTTCAGCACAGACCAGAAAGGCATTGTGATAAGCGTATCCCCGGTATAGTCAGGGGTTAATGGCAGTCCCCCCCGTCCCCCCAGTATACGCCCAGAACCATGGACCCGGTACTTGTGTTTCGAACTGTCTCCAACCAGCCATAATGTTGTGAGAGTGAAATTATGTCTAAGTCCAGCTTCGGTACATTAGAAGCAACTCTGAAACTTAACCTAAGCGTTTTTCGAAGCTACTTTTTGGCTAACTTCTTATAGGAATGTCTAGGAGCTCTGAAAATGAACGTGCGCGTCTTTCACTCTTCCCGAGGGACTTAGAAGAATTTTGTGATATTTTTTATTAAAATGGTGTATAAGGGTATATACAGTATATAAATATATTTTATGCACTGTATATGAGCTGGCGATTTCTAAGTCTGTGGTTCCGAGAGGGGGTAACCAGGCTCACTAATAAAGGTCAAGCCACTTGGCTGCCAGAATGCCCTGCTTCAGCACAGACCAGAAAGGCATTGTGATAAGCGTATCCCCGGTATAGTCAGGGGTTAATGGGAGTCATCCCCGTCACCCCAGTATACGCCCAGAACCATGGACCCGGTACTTGTTTTTCGGACTGTCTCCAACCAGCCATAATGTTGTGAGAGTGAAATTATGTCTAAGTCCAGCTTCGGTACATTAGAAGCAACTCTGAAACTTAACCTAAGCGTTTTTCGAAGCTACTTTTTGGCTAACTTCTTATAGGAATGTCTAGGAGCTCTGAAAATGAACGTGCGCGTCTTTCACTCTTCCCGAGGGACTTAGAAGAATTTTGTGATATTTTTTATTAAAATGGTGTATAAGGGTATATATATAAATATATTTTATGCACTGTATATGAGCTGGCGATTTCTAAGTCTGTGGTTCCGAGCGGGGGTAACCAGGCTCACTAATAAAGGTCAAGCCACTTGGCTGCCAGAATGCCCTGCTTCAGCACAGACCAGAAAGGCATTGTGATAAGCGTATCCCCGGTATTTTCAGGGGTTAATGGCAGTCCCCCCCGTCCCCCCAGTATACGCCCAGAACCATGGACCCGGTACTTGTGGTTCGAACTGTCTCCAACCAGCCATAATGTTGTGAGAGTGAAATTATGTCTAAGTCCAGCTTCGGTACATTAGAAGCAACTCTGAAACTTAACCTAAGCGTTTTTCGAAGCTACTTTTTGGCTAACTTCTTATAGGAATGTCTAGGAGCTCTGAAAATGAACGTGCGCGTCTTTCACTCTTCCCGAGGGACTTAGAAGAATTTTGTGATATTTTTTATTAAAATGGTGTATAAGGGTATATATATAAATATATTTTATGCACTGTATATGAGCTGGCGATTTCTAAGTCTGTTGTTCCGAGAGGGGGTAACCAGGCTCACTAATAAAGGTCAAGCCACTTGGCTGCCAGAATGCCCTGCTTCAGCACAGACCAGAAAGGCATTGTGATAAGCGTATCCCCGGTATAGTCAGGGGCTAATGGGAGTCATCCCCGTCACCCCAGTATACGCCCAGAACCATGGACCCGGTACTTGTTGTTCGGACTGTCTCCAACCAGCCATAATGTTGTGAGAGTGAAATTATGTCTAAGTCCAGCTTTGGTACATTAGAAGCAACTCTGAAACTTAACCTAAGCGTTTTTCGAAGCTACTTTTTGGCTAACTTCTTATAGGAAGGTCTAGGAGCTCTAAAAATGAACGTGCGCGTTTTTCTCTCTTCCCGAGGGACTTAGAAGAATTTTGTGATATTTTTTATTAAAATGGTGTATAAGGGTATATATAAATATATTTTATGCACTGTATATGAGCTGGCGATTTCTAAGTCTGTGGTTCCGAGAGGGGGTAACCAGGCTCACTAATAAAGGTCAAGCCACTTGGCTGCCAGAATGCCCTGCTTCAGCACAGACCAGAAAGGCATTGTGATAAGCGTATCCCCGGTAAAGTCAGGGGTTAATGGGAGTCGTCCCTGTCCCCCCAGTATACGCCCAGAACCATGGACCCGGTACTTGTGGTTCGGACTGTCTCCAACCAGCCATAATGTTGTGAGAGTGAAATTATGTCTAAGTCCAGCTTTGGTACATTAGAAGCAACTCTGAAACTTAACCTAAGCGTTTTTCGAAGCTACTTTTTGGCTAACTTCTTATAGGAATGTCTAGGAGCTCTGAAAATGAACGTGCACGTCTTTCACTCTTCCCGAGGGACTTAGAAGAATTTTGTGATATTTTTTATTAAAATGGTGTATAAGGGTATATACTGTATATATAAATTTATTTAATGCACTGTATATGAGCTGGCGATTTCTAAGTCTGTGGTTCCGAGAGGGGGTAACCAGGCTCACTAATAAAGGTCAAGCCACTTGGCTGCCAGAATGCCCTGCTTCAGCACAGACCAGAAAGGCATTGTGATAAGCGTATCCCCGGTATTTTCAGGGGTTAATGGCAGTCCCCCCCGTCCCCCCAGTATACGCCCAGAACCATGGACCCGGTACTTGTGGTTCGAACTGTCTCCAACCAGCCATAATGTTGTGAGAGTGAAATTATGTCTAAGTCCAGCTTCGGTACATTAGAAGCAACTCTGAAACTTAACCTAAGCGTTTTTCGAAGCTACTTTTTGGCTAACTTCTTATAGGAATGTCTAGGAGCTCTGAAAATGAACGTGCGCGTCTTTCACTCTTCCCGAGGGACTTAGAAGAATTTTGTGATATTTTTTATTAAAATGGTGTATAAGGGTATATATATAAATATATTTTATGCACTGTATATGAGCTGGCGATTTCTAAGTCTGTGGTTCCGAGAGGGGGTAACCAGGCTCACTAATAAAGGTCAAGCCACTTGGCTGCCAGAATGCCCTGCTTCAGCACAGACCAGAAAGGCATTGTGATAAGCGTATCCCCGGTATAGTCAGGGGTTAATGGGAGTCATCCCCGTCACCCCAGTATACGCCCAGAACCATGGACCCGGTACTTGTTGTTCGGACTGTCTCCAACCAGCCATAATGTTGTGAGAGTGAAATTATGTCTAAGTCCAGCTTTGGTACATTAGAAGCAACTCTGAAACTTAACCTAAGCGTTTTTCGAAGCTACTTTTTGGCTAACTTCTTATAGGAAGGTCTAGGAGCTCTGAAAATGAACGTGCGCGTCTTTCTCTCTTCCCGAGGGACTTAGAAGAATTTTGTGATATTTTTTATTAAAATGGTGTATAAGGGTATATATATATAAATATATTTTATGCACTGTATATGAGCTGGCGATTTCTAAGTCTGTGGTTCCGAGAGGGGGTAACCAGGCTCACTAATAAAGGTCAAGCCACTTGGCTGCCAGAATGCCCTGCTTCAGCACAGACCAGAAAGGCATTGTGATAAGCGTATCCCCGGTATAGTCAGGGGTTAATGGGAGTCGTCCCTGTCCCCCCAGTATACGCCCAGAACCATGGACCCGGTACTTGTGGTTCGGACTGTCTCCAACCAGCCATAATGTTGTGAGAGTGAAATTATGTCTAAGTCCAGCTTTGGTACATTAGAAGCAACTCTGAAACTTAACCTAAGCGTTTTTCGAAGCTACCTTTTTGGCTAACTTCTTATAGGAATGTCTAGGAGCTCTGAAAATGAACGTGCGCGTCTTTCACTCTTCCCGAGGGACTTAGAAGAATTTTGTGATATTTTTTATTAAAATGGTGTATAAGGGTATATATATATAAATTTATTTAATGCACTGTATATGAGCTGGCGATTTCTAAGTCTGTGGTTCCGAGAGGGGGTAACCAGGCTCACTAATAAAGGTCAAGCCACTTGGCTGCCAGAATGCCCTGCTTCAGCACAGACCAGAAAGGCATTGTGATAAGCGTATCCCCGGTATTTTCAGGGGTTAATGGCAGTCCCCCCCGTCCCCCCAGTATACGCCCAGAACCATGGACCCGGTACTTGTGGTTCGAACTGTCTCCAACCAGCCATAATGTTGTGAGAGTGAAATTATGTCTAAGTCCAGCTTCGGTACATTAGAAGCAACTCTGAAACTTAACCTAAGCGTTTTTCGAAGCTACTTTTTGGCTAACTTCTTATAGGAATGTCTAGGAGCTCTGAAAATGAACGTGCGCGTCTTTCACTCTTCCCGAGGGACTTAGAAGAATTTTGTGATATTTTTTATTAAAATGGTGTATAAGGGTATATATATAAATATATTTTATGCACTGTATATGAGCTGGCGATTTCTAAGTCTGTTGTTCCGAGAGGGGGTAACCAGGCTCACTAATAAAGGTCAAGCCACTTGGCTGCCAGAATGCCCTGCTTCAGCACAGACCAGAAAGGCATTGTGATAAGCGTATCCCCGGTATAGTCAGGGGCTAATGGGAGTCATCCCCGTCACCCCAGTATACGCCCAGAACCATGGACCCGGTACTTGTTGTTCGGACTGTCTCCAACCAGCCATAATGTTGTGAGAGTGAAATTATGTCTAAGTCCAGCTTTGGTACATTAGAAGCAACTCTGAAACTTAACCTAAGCGTTTTTCGAAGCTACTTTTTGGCTAACTTCTTATAGGAAGGTCTAGGAGCTCTAAAAATGAACGTGCGCGTTTTTCTCTCTTCCCGAGGGACTTAGAAGAATTTTGTGATATTTTTTATTAAAATGGTGTATAAGGGTATATATAAATATATTTTATGCACTGTATATGAGCTGGCGATTTCTAAGTCTGTGGTTCCGAGAGGGGGTAACCAGGCTCACTAATAAAGGTCAAGCCACTTGGCTGCCAGAATGCCCTGCTTCAGCACAGACCAGAAAGGCATTGTGATAAGCGTATCCCCGGTAAAGTCAGGGGTTAATGGGAGTCGTCCCTGTCCCCCCAGTATACGCCCAGAACCATGGACCCGGTACTTGTGGTTCGGACTGTCTCCAACCAGCCATAATGTTGTGAGAGTGAAATTATGTCTAAGTCCAGCTTTGGTACATTAGAAGCAACTCTGAAACTTAACCTAAGCGTTTTTCGAAGCTACTTTTTGGCTAACTTCTTATAGGAATGTCTAGGAGCTCTGAAAATGAACGTGCACGTCTTTCACTCTTCCCGAGGGACTTAGAAGAATTTTGTGATATTTTTTATTAAAATGGTGTATAAGGGTATATACTGTATATATAAATTTATTTAATGCACTGTATATGAGCTGGCGATTTCTAAGTCTGTGGTTCCGAGAGGGGGTAACCAGGCTCACTAATAAAGGTCAAGCCACTTGGCTGCCAGAATGCCCTGCTTCAGCACAGACCAGAAAGGCATTGTGATAAGCGTATCCCCGGTATTTTCAGGGGTTAATGGCAGTCCCCCCCGTCCCCCCAGTATACGCCCAGAACCATGGACCCGGTACTTGTGGTTCGAACTGTCTCCAACCAGCCATAATGTTGTGAGAGTGAAATTATGTCTAAGTCCAGCTTCGGTACATTAGAAGCAACTCTGAAACTTAACCTAAGCGTTTTTCGAAGCTACTTTTTGGCTAACTTCTTATAGGAATGTCTAGGAGCTCTGAAAATGAACGTGCGCGTCTTTCACTCTTCCCGAGGGACTTAGAAGAATTTTGTGATATTTTTTATTAAAATGGTGTATAAGGGTATATATATAAATATATTTTATGCACTGTATATGAGCTGGCGATTTCTAAGTCTGTGGTTCCGAGAGGGGGTAACCAGGCTCACTAATAAAGGTCAAGCCACTTGGCTGCCAGAATGCCCTGCTTCAGCACAGACCAGAAAGGCATTGTGATAAGCGTATCCCCGGTATAGTCAGGGGTTAATGGGAGTCATCCCCGTCACCCCAGTATACGCCCAGAACCATGGACCCGGTACTTGTTGTTCGGACTGTCTCCAACCAGCCATAATGTTGTGAGAGTGAAATTATGTCTAAGTCCAGCTTTGGTACATTAGAAGCAACTCTGAAACTTAACCTAAGCGTTTTTCGAAGCTACTTTTTGGCTAACTTCTTATAGGAAGGTCTAGGAGCTCTGAAAATGAACGTGCGCGTCTTTCTCTCTTCCCGAGGGACTTAGAAGAATTTTGTGATATTTTTTATTAAAATGGTGTATAAGGGTATATATATATAAATATATTTTATGCACTGTATATGAGCTGGCGATTTCTAAGTCTGTGGTTCCGAGAGGGGGTAACCAGGCTCACTAATAAAGGTCAAGCCACTTGGCTGCCAGAATGCCCTGCTTCAGCACAGACCAGAAAGGCATTGTGATAAGCGTATCCCCGGTATAGTCAGGGGTTAATGGGAGTCGTCCCTGTCCCCCCAGTATACGCCCAGAACCATGGACCCGGTACTTGTGGTTCGGACTGTCTCCAACCAGCCATAATGTTGTGAGAGTGAAATTATGTCTAAGTCCAGCTTTGGTACATTAGAAGCAACTCTGAAACTTAACCTAAGCGTTTTTCGAAGCTACCTTTTTGGCTAACTTCTTATAGGAATGTCTAGGAGCTCTGAAAATGAACGTGCGCGTCTTTCACTCTTCCCGAGGGACTTAGAAGAATTTTGTGATATTTTTTATTAAAATGGTGTATAAGGGTATATATATATAAATTTATTTAATGCACTGTATATGAGCTGGCGATTTCTAAGTCTGTGGTTCCGAGAGGGGGTAACCAGGCTCACTAATAAAGGTCAAGCCACTTGGCTGCCAGAATGCCCTGCTTCAGCACAGACCAGAAAGGCATTGTGATAAGCGTATCCCCGGTATTTTCAGGGGTTAATGGCAGTCCCCCCCGTCCCCCCAGTATACGCCCAGAACCATGGACCCGGTACTTGTGGTTCGAACTGTCTCCAACCAGCCATAATGTTGTGAGAGTGAAATTATGTCTAAGTCCAGCTTCGGTACATTAGAAGCAACTCTGAAACTTAACCTAAGCGTTTTTCGAAGCTACTTTTTGGCTAACTTCTTATAGGAATGTCTAGGAGCTCTGAAAATGAACGTGCGCGTCTTTCACTCTTCCCGAGGGACTTAGAAGAATTTTGTGATATTTTTTATTAAAATGGTGTATAAGGGTATATACAGTATATAAATATATTTTATGCACTGTATATGAGCTGGCGATTTCTAAGTCTGTGGTTCCGAGAGGGGGTAACCAGGCTCACTAATAAAGGTCAAGCCACTTGGCTGCCAGAATGCCCTGCTTCAGCACAGACCAGAAAGGCATTGTGATAAGCGTATCCCCGGTATAGTCAGGGGTTAATGGGAGTCATCCCCGTCACCCCAGTATACGCCCAGAACCATGGACCCGGTACTTGTTTTTCGGACTGTCTCCAACCAGCCATAATGTTGTGAGAGTGAAATTATGTCTAAGTCCAGCTTCGGTACATTAGAAGCAACTCTGAAACTTAACCTAAGCGTTTTTCGAAGCTACTTTTTGGCTAACTTCTTATAGGAATGTCTAGGAGCTCTGAAAATGAACGTGCGCGTCTTTCACTCTTCCCGAGGGACTTAGAAGAATTTATGTGATATTTTTTATTAAAATGGTGTATAAGGGTATATATATAAATATATTTTATGCACTGTATATGAGCTGGCGATTTCTAAGTCTGTGGTTCCGAGCGGGGGTAACCAGGCTCACTAATAAAGGTCAAGCCACTTGGCTGCCAGAATGCCCTGCTTCAGCACAGACCAGAAAGGCATTGTGATAAGCGTATCCCCGGTATAGTCAGGGGTTAATGGCAGTCCCCCCCGTCCCCCCAGTATACGCCCAGAACCATGGACCCGGTACTTGTGTTTCGAACTGTCTCCAACCAGCCATAATGTTGTGAGAGTGAAATTATGTCTAAGTCCAGCTTCGGTACATTAGAAGCAACTCTGAAACTTAACCTAAGCGTTTTTCGAAGCTACTTTTTGGCTAACTTCTTATAGGAATGTCTAGGAGCTCTGAAAATGAACGTGCGCGTCTTTCACTCTTCCCGAGGGACTTAGAAGAATTTTGTGATATTTTTTATTAAAATGGTGTATAAGGGTATATATATAAATATATTTTATGCACTGTATATGAGCTGGCGATTTCTAAGTCTGTGGTTCCGAGAGGGGGTAACCAGGCTCACTAATAAAGGTCAAGCCACTTGGCTGCCAGAATGCCCTGCTTCAGCACAGACCAGAAAGGCATTGTGATAAGCGTATCCCCGGTATAGTCAGGGGTTAATGGGAGTCATCCCCGTCACCCCAGTATACGCCCAGAACCATGGACCCGGTACTTGTTGTTCGGACTGTCTCCAACCAGCCATAATGTTGTGAGAGTGAAATTATGTCTAAGTCCAGCTTCGGTACATTAGAAGCAACTCTGAAACTTAACCTAAGCGTTTTTCGAAGCTACTTTTTGGCTAACTTCTTATAGGAATGTCTAGGAGCTCTGAAAATGAACGTGCGCGTCTTTCACTCTTCCCGAGGGACTTAGAAGAATTTTGTGATATTTTTTATTAAAATGGTGTATAAGGGTATATATATAAATATATTTTATGCACTGTATATGAGCTGGCGATTTCTAAGTCTGTGGTTCCGAGCGGGGGTAACCAGGCTCACTAATAAAGGTCAAGCCACTTGGCTGCCAGAATGCCCTGCTTCAGCACAGACCAGAAAGGCATTGTGATAAGCGTATCCCCGGTATAGTCAGGGGTTAATGGCAGTCCCCCCCGTCCCCCCAGTATACGCCCAGAACCATGGACCCGGTACTTGTGTTTCGAACTGTCTCCAACCAGCCATAATGTTGTGAGAGTGAAATTATGTCTAAGTCCAGCTTCGGTACATTAGAAGCAACTCTGAAACTTAACCTAAGCGTTTTTCGAAGCTACTTTTTGGCTAACTTCTTATAGGAATGTCTAGGAGCTCTGAAAATGAACGTGCGCGTCTTTCACTCTTCCCGAGGGACTTAGAAGAATTTTGTGATATTTTTTATTAAAATGGTGTATAAGGGTATATATATAAATATATTTTATGCACTGTATATGAGCTGGCGATTTCTAAGTCTGTGGTTCCGAGAGGGGGTAACCAGGCTCACTAATAAAGGTCAAGCCACTTGGCTGCCAGAATGCCCTGCTTCAGCACAGACCAGAAAGGCATTGTGATAAGCGTATCCCCGGTATAGTCAGGGGTTAATGGGAGTCATCCCCGTCACCCCAGTATACGCCCAGAACCATGGACCCGGTACTTGTTGTTCGGACTGTCTCCAACCAGCCATAATGTTGTGAGAGTGAAATTATGTCTAAGTCCAGCTTCGGTACATTAGAAGCAACTCTGAAACTTAACCTAAGCGTTTTTCGAAGCTACTTTTTGGCTAACTTCTTATAGGAATGTCAAGGAGCTCTGAAAATGAACGTGCGCGTCTTTCACTCTTCCCGAGGGACTTAGAAGAATTTTGTGATATTTTTTATTAAAATGGTGTATAAGGGTATATATATAAATATATTTTATGCACTGTATATGAGCTGGCGATTTCTAAGTCTGTGGTTCCGAGAGGGGGTAACCAGGCTCACTAATAAAGGTCAAGCCACTTGGCTGCCAGAATGCCCTGCTTCAGCACAGACCAGAAAGGCATTGTGACAAGCGTATCCCCGGTATAGTCAGGGGTTAATGGGAGTCATCCCCGTCACCCCAGTATACGCCCAGAACCATGGACCCGGTACTTGTTGTTCGGACTGTCTCCAACCAGCCATAATGTTGTGAGAGTGAAATTATGTCTAAGTCCAGCTTTGGTACATTAGAAGCAACTCTGAAACTTAACCTAAGCGTTTTTCGAAGCTACTTTTTGGCTAACTTCTTATAGGAAGGTCTAGGAGCTCTGAAAATGAACGTGCGCGTCTTTCACTCTTCCCGAGGGACTTAGAAGAATTTTGTGATATTTTTTATTAAAATGGTGTATAAGGGTATATATATATAAATATATTTTATGCACTGTATATGAGCTGGCGATTTCTAAGTCTGTGGTTCCGAGAGGGGGTAACCAGGCTCACTAATAAAGGTCAAGCCACTTGGCTGCCAGAATGCCCTGCTTCAGCACAGACCAGAAAGGCATTGTGATAAGCGTATCCCCGGTATAGTCAGGGGTTAATGGGAGTCGTCCCCGTCCCCCCGGTATACGCCCAGAACCATGGACCCGGTACTTGTGGTTCGGACTGTCTCCAACAAGCCATAATGTTGTGAGAGTGAAATTATGTCTAAGTCCAGCTTTGGTACATTAGAAGCAACTCTGAAACTTTACCTAAGCGTTTTTCGAAGCTACTTTTTGGCTAACTTCTTATAGGAAGGTCTAGGAGCTCTGAAAATGAACGTGCGCGTCTTTCTCTCTTCCCGAGGGACTTAGAAGAATTTTGTGATATTTTTTATTAAAATGGTGTATAAGGGTATATATATATAAATATATTTTATGCACTGTATATGAGCTGGCGATTTCTAAGTCTGTGGTTCCGAGAGGGGGTAACCAGGCTCACTAATAAAGGTCAAGCCACTTGGCTGCCAGAATGCCCTGCTTCAGCACAGACCAGAAAGGCATTGTGATAAGCGTATCCCCGGTATAGTCAGGGGTTAATGGGAGTCGTCCCTGTCCCCCCAGTATACGCCCAGAACCATGGACCCGGTACTTGTGGTTCGGACTGTCTCCAACCAGCCATAATGTTGTGAGAGTGAAATTATGTCTAAGTCCAGCTTTGGAACATTAGAAGCAACTCTGAAACTTAACCTAAGCGTTTTTCGAAGCTACTTTTTGGCTAACTTCTTATAGGAATGTCTAGGAGCACTGAAAATGAACGTGCGCGTCTTTCACTCTTCCCGAGGGACTTAGAAGAATTTTGTGATATTTTTTATTAAAATGGTGTATAAGGGTATATATATATAAATTTATTTAATGCACTGTATATGAGCTGGCGATTTCTAAGTCTGTGGTTCCGAGAGGGGGTAACCAGGCTCACTAATAAAGGTCAAGCCACTTGGCTGCCAGAATGCCCTGCTTCAGCACAGACCAGAA
Source organism: Ascaphus truei (assembly GCF_040206685.1). Taxonomy (NCBI): domain Eukaryota; kingdom Metazoa; phylum Chordata; class Amphibia; order Anura; family Ascaphidae; genus Ascaphus; species Ascaphus truei. The sequence continues at coordinate 136,744,486 of NC_134485.1, read as the reverse complement.
AGGCATTGTGATAAGCGTATCCCCGGTATTTTCAGGGGTTAATGGCAGTCCCCCCCGTCCCCCCAGTATACGCCCAGAACCATGGACCCGGTACTTGTGGTTCGAACTGTCTCCAACCAGCCATAATGTTGTGAGAGTGAAATTATGTCTAAGTCCAGCTTCGGTACATTAGAAGCAACTCTGAAACTTAACCTAAGCGTTTTTCGAAGCTACTTTTTGGCTAACTTCTTATAGGAATGTCTAGGAGCTCTGAAAATGAACGTGCGCGTCTTTCACTCTTCCCGAGGGACTTAGAAGAATTTTGTGATATTTTTTATTAAAATGGTGTATAAGGGTATATACAGTATATAAATATATTTTATGCACTGTATATGAGCTGGCGATTTCTAAGTCTGTGGTTCCGAGAGGGGGTAACCAGGCTCACTAATAAAGGTCAAGCCACTTGGCTGCCAGAATGCCCTGCTTCAGCACAGACCAGAAAGGCATTGTGATAAGCGTATCCCCGGTATAGTCAGGGGTTAATGGGAGTCATCCCCGTCACCCCAGTATACGCCCAGAACCATGGACCCGGTACTTGTTTTTCGGACTGTCTCCAACCAGCCATAATGTTGTGAGAGTGAAATTATGTCTAAGTCCAGCTTCGGTACATTAGAAGCAACTCTGAAACTTAACCTAAGCGTTTTTCGAAGCTACTTTTTGGCTAACTTCTTATAGGAATGTCTAGGAGCTCTGAAAATGAACGTGCGCGTCTTTCACTCTTCCCGAGGGACTTAGAAGAATTTTGTGATATTTTTTATTAAAATGGTGTATAAGGGTATATACAGTATATAAATATATTTTATGCACTGTATATGAGCTGGCGATTTCTAAGTCTGTGGTTCCGAGAGGGGGTAACCAGGCTCACTAATAAAGGTCAAGCCACTTGGCTGCCAGAATGCCCTGCTTCAGCACAGACCAGAAAGGCATTGTGATAAGCGTATCCCCGGTATAGTCAGGGGTTAATGGGAGTCATCCCCGTCACCCCAGTATACGCCCAGAACCATGGACCCGGTACTTGTTTTTCGGACTGTCTCCAACCAGCCATAATGTTGTGAGAGTGAAATTATGTCTAAGTCCAGCTTCGGTACATTAGAAGCAACTCTGAAACTTAACCTAAGCGTTTTTCGAAGCTACTTTTTGGCTAACTTCTTATAGGAATGTCTAGGAGCTCTGAAAATGAACGTGCGCGTCTTTCACTCTTCCCGAGGGACTTAGAAGAATTTTGTGATATTTTTTATTAAAATGGTGTATAAGGGTATATATATAAATATATTTTATGCACTGTATATGAGCTGGCGATTTCTAAGTTTGTGGTTCCGAGCGGGGGTAACCAGGCTCACTAATAAAGGTCAAGCCACTTGGCTGCCAGAATGCCCTGCTTCAGCACAGACCAGAAAGGCATTGTGATAAGCGTATCCCCGGTATAGTCAGGGGTTAATGGGAGTCGTCCCCGTCCCCCCGGTATACGCCCAGAACCATGGACCCGGTACTTGTGGTTCGGACTGTCTCCAACCAGCCATAATGTTGTGAGAGTGAAATTATGTCTAAGTCCAGCTTTGGAACATTAGAAGCAACTCTGAAACTTAACCTAAGCGTTTTTCGAAGCTACTTTTTGGCTAACTTCTTATAGGAATGTCTAGGAGCTCTGAAAATGAACGTGCGCGTCTTTCACTCTTCCCGAGGGACTTAGAAGAATTTTGTGATATTTTTTATTAAAATGGTGTATAAGGGTATATATATATAAATTTATTTAATGCACTGTATATGAGCTGGCGATTTCTAAGTCTGTGGTTCCGAGAGGGGGTAACCAGGCTCACTAATAAAGGTCAAGCCACTTGGCTGCCAGAATGCCCTGCTTCAGCACAGACCAGAAAGGCATTGTGATAAGCGTATCCCCGGTATTTTCAGGGGTTAATGGCAGTCCCCCCCGTCCCCCCAGTATACGCCCAGAACCATGGACCCGGTACTTGTGGTTCGAACTGTCTCCAACCAGCCATAATGTTGTGAGAGTGAAATTATGTCTAAGTCCAGCTTCGGTACATTAGAAGCAACTCTGAAACTTAACCTAAGCGTTTTTCGAAGCTACTTTTTGGCTAACTTCTTATAGGAAGGTCTAGGAGCTCTGAAAATGAACGTGCGCGTCTTTCACTCTTCCCGAGGGACTTAGAAGAATTTTGTGATATTTTTTATTAAAATGGTGTATAAGGGTATATATATATAAATTTATTTAATGCACTGTATATGAGCTGGCGATTTCTAAGTCTGTGGTTCCGAGAGGGGGTAACCAGGCTCACTAATAAAGGTCAAGCCACTTGGCTGCCAGAATGCCCTGCTTCAGCACAGACCAGAAAGGCATTGTGATAAGCGTATCCCCGGTATTTTCAGGGGTTAATGGCAGTCCCCCCCGTCCCCCCAGTATACGCCCAGAACCATGGACCCGGTACTTGTGGTTCGAACTGTCTCCAACCAGCCATAATGTTGTGAGAGTGAAATTATGTCTAAGTCCAGCTTCGGTACATTAGAAGCAACTCTGAAACTTAACCTAAGCGTTTTTCGAAGCTACTTTTTGGCTAACTTCTTATAGGAATGTCTAGGAGCTCTGAAAATGAACGTGCGCGTCTTTCACTCTTCCCGAGGGACTTAGAAGAATTTTGTGATATTTTTTATTAAAATGGTGTATAAGGGTATATACAGTATATAAATATATTTTATGCACTGTATATGAGCTGGCGATTTCTAAGTCTGTGGTTCCGAGAGGGGGTAACCAGGCTCACTAATAAAGGTCAAGCCACTTGGCTGCCAGAATGCCCTGCTTCAGCACAGACCAGAAAGGCATTGTGATAAGCGTATCCCCGGTATTTTCAGGGGTTAATGGCAGTCCCCCCCGTCCCCCCAGTATACGCCCAGAACCATGGACCCGGTACTTGTGGTTCGAACTGTCTCCAACCAGCCATAATGTTGTGAGAGTGAAATTATGTCTAAGTCCAGCTTCGGTACATTAGAAGCAACTCTGAAACTTAACCTAAGCGTTTTTCGAAGCTACTTTTTGGCTAACTTCTTATAGGAATGTCTAGGAGCTCTGAAAATGAACGTGCGCGTCTTTCACTCTTCCCGAGGGACTTAGAAGAATTTTGTGATATTTTTTATTAAAATGGTGTATAAGGGTATATACAGTATATAAATATATTTTATGCACTGTATATGAGCTGGCGATTTCTAAGTCTGTGGTTCCGAGAGGGGGTAACCAGGCTCACTAATAAAGGTCAAGCCACTTGGCTGCCAGAATGCCCTGCTTCAGCACAGACCAGAAAGGCATTGTGATAAGCGTATCCCCGGTATAGTCGGGGGTTAATGGGAGTCATCCCCGTCACCCCAGTATACGCCCAGAACCATGGACCCGGTACTTGTTTTTCGGACTGTCTCCAACCAGCCATAATGTTGTGAGAGTGAAATTATGTCTAAGTCCAGCTTCGGTACATTAGAAGCAACTCTGAAACTTAACCTAAGCGTTTTTCGAAGCTACTTTTTGGCTAACTTCTTATAGGAATGTCTAGGAGCTCTGAAAATGAACGTGCGCGTCTTTCACTCTTCCCGAGGGACTTAGAAGAATTTTGTGATATTTTTTATTAAAATGGTGTATAAGGGTATATATATAAATATATTTTATGCACTGTATATGAGCTGGCGATTTCTAAGTCTGTGGTTCCGAGAGGGGGTAACCAGGCTCACTAATAAAGGTCAAGCCACTTGGCTGCCAGAATGCCCTGCTTCAGCACAGACCAGAAAGGCATTGTGATAAGCGTATCCCCGGTATAGTCAGGGGTTAATGGGAGTCATCCCCGTCACCCCAGTATACGCCCAGAACCATGGACCCGGTACTTGTTGTTCGGACTGTCTCCAACCAGCCATAATGTTGTGAGAGTGAAATTATGTCTAAGTCCAGCTTCGGTACATTAGAAGCAACTCTGAAACTTAACCTAAGCGTTTTTCGAAGCTACTTTTTGGCTAACTTCTTATAGGAATGTCTAGGAGCTCTGAAAATGAACGTGCGCGTCTTTCACTCTTCCCGAGGGACTTAGAAGAATTTTGTGATATTTTTTATTAAAATGGTGTATAAGGGTATATATATATAAATATATTTTATGCACTGTATATGAGCTGGCGATTTCTAAGTCTGTGGTTCCGAGAGGGGGTAACCAGGCTCACTAATAAAGGTCAAGCCACTTGGCTGCCAGAATGCCCTGCTTCAGCACAGACCAGAAAGGCATTGTGATAAGCGTATCCCCGGTATAGTCAGGGGTTAATGGGAGTCGTCCCCGTCCCCCCGGTATACGCCCAGAACCATGGACCCGGTACTTGTGGTTCGGACTGTCTCCAACAAGCCATAATGTTGTGAGAGTGAAATTATGTCTAAGTCCAGCTTTGGTACATTAGAAGCAACTCTGAAACTTAACCTAAGCGTTTTTCGAAGCTACTTTTTGGCTAACTTCTTATAGGAAGGTCTAGGAGCTCTGAAAATGAACGTGCGCGTCTTTCTCTCTTCCCGAGGGACTTAGAAGAATTTTGTGATATTTTTTATTAAAATGGTGTATAAGGGTATATATATATAAATATATTTTATGCACTGTATATGAGCTGGCGATTTCTAAGTCTGTGGTTCCGAGAGGGGGTAACCAGGCTCACTAATAAAGGTCAAGCCACTTGGCTGCCAGAATGCCCTGCTTCAGCACAGACCAGAAAGGCATTGTGATAAGCGTATCCCCGGTATAGTCAGGGGTTAATGGGAGTCGTCCCTGTCCCCCCAGTATACGCCCAGAACCATGGACCCGGTACTTGTGGTTCGGACTGTCTCCAAACAGCCATAATGTTGTGAGAGTGAAATTATGTCTAAGTCCAGCTTTGGTACATTAGAAGCAACTCTGAAACTTAACCTAAGCGTTTTTCGAAGCTACTTTTTGGCTAACTTCTTATAGGAATATCTAGGAGCTCTGAAAATGAACGTGCGCGTCTTTCACTCTTCCCGAGGGACTTAGAATAATTTTGTGATATTTTTTATTAAAATGGTGTATAAGGGTATATATATATAAATTTATTTAATGCACTGTATATGAGCTGGCGATTTCTAAGTCTGTGGTTCCGAGAGGGGGTAACCAGGCTCACTAATAAAGGTCAAGCCACTTGGCTGCCAGAATGCCCTGCTTCAGCACAGACCAGAAAGGCATTGTGATAAGCGTATCCCCGGTATTTTCAGGGGTTAATGGCAGTCCCCCCCGTCCCCCCAGTATACGCCCAGAACCATGGACCCGGTACTTGTGGTTCGAACTGTCTCCAACCAGCCATAATGTTGTGAGAGTGAAATTATGTCTAAGTCCAGCTTCGGTACATTAGAAGCAACTCTGAAACTTAACCTAAGCGTTTTTCGAAGCTACTTTTTGGCTAACTTCTTATAGGAATGTCTAGGAGCTCTGAAAATGAACGTGCGCGTCTTTCACTCTTCCCGAGGGACTTAGAAGAATTTTGTGATATTTTTTATTAAAATGGTGTATAAGGGTATATATATATAAATATATTTTATGCACTGTATATGAGCTGGCGATTTCTAAGTCTGTGGTTCCGAGAGGGGGTAACCAGGCTCACTAATAAAGGTCAAGCCACTTGGCTGCCAGAATGCCCGGCTTCAGCACAGACCAGAAAGGCATTGTGATAAGCGTATCCCCGGTATTTTCAGGGGTTAATGGCAGTCCCCCCCGTCCCCCCAGTATACGCCCAGAACCATGGACCCGGTACTTGTGGTTCGAACTGTCTCCAACCAGCCATAATGTTGTGAGAGTGAAATTATGTCTAAGTCCAGCTTCGGTACATTAGAAGCAACTCTGAAACTTAACCTAAGCGTTTTTCGAAGCTACTTTTTGGCTAACTTCTTATAGGAATGTCTAGGAGCTCTGAAAATGAACGTGCGCGTCTTTCACTCTTCCCGAGGGACTTAGAAGAATTTTGTGATATTTTTTATTAAAATGGTGTATAAGGGTATATATATATAAATATATTTTATGCACTGTATATGAGCTGGCGATTTCTAAGTCTGTGGTTCCGAGAGGGGGTAACCAGGCTCACTAATAAAGGTCAAGCCACTTGGCTGCCAGAATGCCCTGCTTCAGCACAGACCAGAAAGGCATTGTGATAAGCGTATCCCCGGTATAGTCAGGGGTTAATGGGAGTCATCCCCGTCACCCCAGTATACGCCCAGAACCATGGACCCGGTACTTGTTGTTCGGACTGTCTCCAACCAGCCATAATGTTGTGAGAGTGAAATTATGTCTAAGTCCAGCTTTGGTACATTAGAAGCAACTCTGAAACTTAACCTAAGCGTTTTTCGAAGCTACTTTTTGGCTAACTTCTTATAGGAAGGTCTAGGAGCTCTGAAAATGAACGTGCGCGTCTTTCTCTCTTCCCGAGGGACTTAGAAGAATTTTGTGATATTTTTTATTAAAATGGTGTATAAGGGTATATATATATAAATATATTTTATGCACTGTATATGAGCTGGCGATTTCTAAGTCTGTGGTTCCGAGAGGGGGTAACCAGGCTCACTAATAAAGGTCAAGCCACTTGGCTGCCAGAATGCCCTGCTTCAGCACAGACCAGAAAGGCATTGTGATAAGCGTATCCCCGGTATAGTCAGGGGTTAATGGGAGTCGTCCCTGTCCCCCCAGTATACGCCCAGAACCATGGACCCGGTACTTGTGGTTCGGACTGTCTCCAACCAGCCATAATGTTGTGAGAGTGAAATTATGTCTAAGTCCAGCTTTGGTACATTAGAAGCAACTCTGAAACTTAACCTAAGCGTTTTTCGAAGCTACTTTTTGGCTAACTTCTTATAGGAAGGTCTAGGAGCTCTGAAAATGAACGTGCGCGTCTTTCTCTCTTCCCGAGGGACTTAGAAGAATTTTGTGATATTTTTTATTAAAATGGTGTATAAGGGTATATATATATAAATATATTTTATGCACTGTATATGAGCTGGCGATTTCTAAGTCTGTGGTTCCGAGAGGGGGTAACCAGGCTCACTAATAAAGGTCAAGCCACTTGGCTGCCAGAATGCCCTGCTTCAGCACAGACCAGAAAGGCATTGTGATAAGCGTATCCCCGGTATAGTCAGGGGTTAATGGGAGTCGTCCCTGTCCCCCCAGTATACGCCCAGAACCATGGACCCGGTACTTGTGGTTCGGACTGTCTCCAACCAGCCATAATGTTGTGAGAGTGAAATTATGTCTAAGTCCAGCTTTGGTACATTAGAAGCAACTCTGAAACTTAACCTAAGCGTTTTTCGAAGCTACTTTTTGGCTAACTTCTTATAGGAATGTCTAGGAGCTCTGAAAATGAACGTGCGCGTCTTTCACTCTTCCCGAGGGACTTAGAATAATTTTGTGATATTTTTTATTAAAATGGTGTATAAGGGTATATATATATAAATTTATTTAATGCACTGTATATGAGCTGGCGATTTCTAAGTCTGTGGTTCCGAGAGGGGGTAACCAGGCTCACTAATAAAGGTCAAGCCACTTGGCTGCCAGAATGCCCTGCTTCAGCACAGACCAGAAAGGCATTGTGATAAGCGTATCCCCGGTATTTTCAGGGGTTAATGGCAGTCCCCCCGTCCCCCCAGTATACGCCCAGAACCATGGACCCGGTACTTGTGGTTCGAACTGTCTCCAACCAGCCATAATGTTGTGAGAGTGAAATTATGTCTAAGTCCAGCTTCGGTACATTAGAAGCAACTCTGAAACTTAACCTAAGCGTTTTTCGAAGCTACTTTTTGGCTAACTTCTTATAGGAATGTCTAGGAGCTCTGAAAATGAACGTGCGCGTCTTTCACTCTTCCCGAGGGACTTAGAAGAATTTTGTGATATTTTTTATTAAAATGGTGTATAAGGGTATATATATATAAATATATTTTATGCACTGTATATGAGCTGGCGATTTCTAAGTCTGTGGTTCCGAGAGGGGGTAACCAGGCTCACTAATAAAGGTCAAGCCACTTGGCTGCCAGAATGCCCTGCTTCAGCACAGACCAGAAAGGCATTGTGATAAGCGTATCCCCGGTATAGTCAGGGGTTAATGGGAGTCATCCCCGTCACCCCAGTATACGCCCAGAACCATGGACCCGGTACTTGTTGTTCGGACTGTCTCCAACCAGCCATAATGTTGTGAGAGTGAAATTATGTCTAAGTCCAGCTTTGGTACATTAGAAGCAACTCTGAAACTTAACCTAAGCGTTTTTCGAAGCTACTTTTTGGCTAACTTCTTATAGGAAGGTCTAGGAGCTCTGAAAATGAACGTGCGCGTCTTTCACTCTTCCCAAGGGACTTAGAAGAATTTTGTGATATTTTTTATTAAAATGGTGTATAAGGGTATATATATATAAATATATTTTATGCACTGTGGTTGAGCTGGCGATTTCTAAGTCTGTGGTTCCGAGAGGGGGTAACCAGGCTCACTAATAAAGGTCAAGCCACTTGGCTGCCAGAATGCCCTGCTTCAGCACAGACCAGAAAGGCATTGTGATAAGCGTATCCCCGGTATAGTCAGGGGTTAATGGGAGTCGTCCCCGTCCCCCCGGTATACGCCCAGAACCATGGACCCGGTACTTGTGGTTCGGACTGTCTCCAACAAGCCATAATGTTGTGAGAGTGAAATTATGTCTAAGTCCAGCTTTGGTACATTAGAAGCAACTCTGAAACTTAACCTAAGCGTTTTTCGAAGCTACTTTTTGGCTAACTTCTTATAGGAATGTCTAGGAGCTCTAAAAATGAACGTGCGCGTCTTTCACTCTTCCCGAGGGACTTAGAATAATTTTGTGATATTTTTTATTAAAATGGTGTATAAGGGTATATATATATAAATTTATTTAATGCACTGTATATGAGCTGGCGATTTCTAAGTCTGTGGTTCCGAGAGGGGGTAACCAGGCTCACTAATAAAGGTCAAGCCACTTGGCTGCCAGAATGCCCTGCTTCAGCACAGACCAGAAAGGCATTGTGATAAGCGTATCCCCGGTATTTTCAGGGGTTAATGGCAGTCCCCCCCGTCCCCCCAGTATACGCCCAGAACCATGGACCCGGTACTTGTGGTTCGAACTGTCTCCAACCAGCCATAATGTTGTGAGAGTGAAATTATGTCTAAGTCCAGCTTCGGTACATTAGAAGCAACTCTGAAACTTAACCTAAGCGTTTTTCGAAGCTACTTTTTGGCTAACTTCTTATAGGAATGTCTAGGAGCTCTGAAAATGAACGTGCGCGTCTTTCACTCTTCCCGAGGGACTTAGAAGAATTTTGTGATATTTTTTATTAAAATGGTGTATAAGGGTATATATATAAATATATTTTATGCACTGTATATGAGCTGGCGATTTCTAAGTCTGTAGTTCCGAGAGGGGGTAACCAGGCTCACTAATAAAGGTCAAGCCACTTGGCTGCCAGAATGCCCTGCTTCAGCACAGACCAGAAAGGCATTGTGATAAGCGTATCCCCGGTATAGTCAGGGGTTAATGGCAGTCCCCCCCGTCCCCCCAGTATACGCCCAGAACCATGGACCCGGTACTTGTGGTTCGAACTGTCTCCAACCAGCCATAATGTTGTGAGAGTGAAATTATGTTTAAGTCCAGCTTCGGTACATTAGAAGCAACTCTGAAACTTAACCTAAGCGTTTTTCGAAGCTACTTTTTGGCTAACTTCTTATAGGAATGTCTAGGAGCTCTGAAAATGAACGTGCGCGTCTTTCACTCTTCCCGAGGGACTTAGAAGAATTTTGTGATATTTTTTATTAAAATGGTGTATAAGGGTATATATATATAAATATATTTTATGCACTGTATATGAGCTGGCGATTTCTAAGTCTGTGGTTCCGAGAGGGGGTAACCAGGCTCACTAATAAAGGTCAAGCCACTTGGCTGCCAGAATGCCCTGCTTCAGCACAGACCAGAAAGGCATTGTGATAAGCGTATCCCCGGTATAGTCAGGGGTTAATGGGAGTCATCCCCGTCACCCCAGTATACGCCCAGAACCATGGACCCGGTACTTGTTGTTCGGACTGTCTCCAACCAGCCATAATGTTGTGAGAGTGAAATTATGTCTAAGTCCAGCTTTGGTACATTAGAAGCAACTCTGAAACTTAACCTAAGCGTTTTTCGAAGCTACTTTTTGGCTAACTTCTTATAGGAAGGTCTAGGAGCTCTGAAAATGAACGTGCGCGTCTTTCTCTCTTCCCGAGGGACTTAGAAGAATTTTGTGATATTTTTTATTAAAATGGTGTATAAGGGTATATATATATAAATATATTTTATGCACTGTATATGAGCTGGCGATTTCTAAGTCTGTGGTTCCGAGAGGGGGTAACCAGGCTCACTAATAAAGGTCAAGCCACTTGGCTGCCAGAATGCCCTGCTTCAGCACAGACCAGAAAGGCATTGTGATAAGCGTATCCCCGGTATAGTCAGGGGTTAATGGGAGTCGTCCCTGTCCCCCCAGTATACGCCCAGAACCATGGACCCGGTACTTGTGGTTCGGACTGTCTCCAACCAGCCATAATGTTGTGAGAGTGAAATTATGTCTAAGTCCAGCTTTGGTACATTAGAAGCAACTCTGAAACTTAACCTAAGCGTTTTTCGAAGCTACTTTTTGGCTAACTTCTTATAGGAAGGTCTAGGAGCTCTGAAAATGAACGTGCGCGTCTTTCTCTCTTCCCGAGGGACTTAGAAGAATTTTGTGATATTTTTTATTAAAATGGTGTATAAGGGTATATATATATAAATATATTTTATGCACTGTATATGAGCTGGCGATTTCTAAGTCTGTGGTTCCGAGAGGGGGTAACCAGGCTCACTAATAAAGGTCAAGCCACTTGGCTGCCAGAATGCCCTGCTTCAGCACAGACCAGAAAGGCATTGTGATAAGCGTATCCCCGGTATTTTCAGGGGTTAATGGCAGTCCCCCCGTCCCCCCAGTATACGCCCAGAACCATGGACCCGGTACTTGTGGTTCGAACTGTCTCCAACCAGCCATAATGTTGTGAGAGTGAAATTATGTCTAAGTCCAGCTTTGGTACATTAGAAGCAACTCTGAAACTTAACCTAAGCGTTTTTCGAAGCTACTTTTTGGCTAACTTCTTATAGGAAGGTCTAGGAGCTCTGAAAATGAACGTGCGCGTCTTTCACTCTTCCCGAGGGACTTAGAAGAATTTTGTGATATTTTTTATTAAAATGGTGTATAAGGGTATATATATATAAATATATTTTATGCACTGTAGTTGAGCTGGCGATTTCTAAGTCTGTGGTTCCGAGAGGGGGTAACCAGGCTCACTAATAAAGGTCAAGCCACTTGGCTGCCAGAATGCCCTGCTTCAGCACAGACCAGAAAGGCATTGTGATAAGCGTATCCCCGGTATAGTCAGGGGTTAATGGGAGTCGTCCCCGTCCCCCCGGTATACGCCCAGAACCATGGACCCGGTACTTGTGGTTCGGACTGTCTCCAACAAGCCATAATGTTGTGAGAGTGAAATTATGTCTAAGTCCAGCTTTGGTACATTAGAAGCAACTCTGAAACTTAACCTAAGCGTTTTTCGAAGCTACTTTTTGGCTAACTTCTTATAGGAAGGTCTAGGAGCTCTGAAAATGAACGTGCGCGTCTTTCTCTCTTCCCGAGGGACTTAGAAGAATTTTGTGATATTTTTTATTAAAATGGTGTATAAGGGTATATATATATAAATATATTTTATGCACTGTATATGAGCTGGCGATTTCTAAGTCTGTGGTTCCGAGAGGGGGTAACCAGGCTCACTAATAAAGGTCAAGCCACTTGGCTGCCAGAATGCCCTGCTTCAGCACAGACCAGAAAGGCATTGTGATAAGCGTATCCCCGGTATAGTCAGGGGTTAATGGGAGTCGTCCCTGTCCCCCCAGTATACGCCCAGAACCATGGACCCGGCACTTGTGGTTCGGACTGTCTCCAACCAGCCATAATGTTGTGAGAGTGAAATTATGTCTAAGTCCAGCTTTGGTACATTAGAAGCAACTCTGAAACTTAACCTAAGCGTTTTTCGAAGCTACTTTTTGGCTAACTTCTTATAGGAATGTCTAGGAGCTCTGAAAATGAACGTGCGCGTCTTTCACTCTTCCCGAGGGACTTAGAATAATTTTGTGATATTTTTTATTAAAATGGTGTATAAGGGTATATATATATAAATTTATTTAATGCACTGTATATGAGCTGGCGATTTCTAAGTCTGTGGTTCCGAGAGGGGGTAACCAGGCTCACTAATAAAGGTCAAGCCACTTGGCTGCCAGAATGCCCTGCTTCAGCACAGACCAGAAAGGCATTGTGATAAGCGTATCCCCGGTATTTTCAGGGGTTAATGGCAGTCCCCCCCGTCCCCCCAGTATACGCCCAGAACCATGGACCCGGTACTTGTGGTTCGAACTGTCTCCAACCAGCCATAATGTTGTGAGAGTGAAATTATGTCTAAGTCCAGCTTCGGTACATTAGAAGCAACTCTGAAACTTAACCTAAGCGTTTTTCGAAGCTACTTTTTGGCTAACTTCTTATAGGAATGTCTAGGAGCTCTGAAAATGAACGTGCGCGTCTTTCACTCTTCCCGAGGGACTTAGAAGAATTTTGTGATATTTTTTATTAAAATGGTGTATAAGGGTATATATATATAAATATATTTTATGCACTGTATATGAGCTGGCGATTTCTAAGTCTGTGGTTCCGAGAGGGGGTAACCAGGCTCACTAATAAAGGTCAAGCCACTTGGCTGCCAGAATGCCCGGCTTCAGCACAGACCAGAAAGGCATTGTGATAAGCGTATCCCCGGTATTTTCAGGGGTTAATGGCAGCCCCCCCCGTCCCCCCAGTATACGCCCAGAACCATGGACCCGGTACTTGTGGTTCGAACTGTCTCCAACCAGCCATAATGTTGTGAGAGTGAAATTATGTCTAAGTCCAGCTTCGGTACATTAGAAGCAACTCTGAAACTTAACCTAAGCGTTTTTCGAAGCTACTTTTTGGCTAACTTCTTATAGGAATGTCTAGGAGCTCTGAAAATGAACGTGCGCGTCTTTCACTCTTCCCGAGGGACTTAGAAGAATTTTGTGATATTTTTTATTAAAATGGTGTATAAGGGTATATATATATAAATATATTTTATGCACTGTATATGAGCTGGCGATTTCTAAGTCTGTGGTTCCGAGAGGGGGTAACCAGGCTCACTAATAAAGGTCAAGCCACTTGGCTGCCAGAATGCCCTGCTTCAGCACAGACCAGAAAGGCATTGTGATAAGCGTATCCCCGGTATAGTCAGGGGTTAATGGGAGTCATCCCCGTCACCCCAGTATACGCCCAGAACCATGGACCCGGTACTTGTTGTTCGGACTGTCTCCAACCAGCCATAATGTTGTGAGAGTGAAATTATGTCTAAGTCCAGCTTTGGTACATTAGAAGCAACTCTGAAACTTAACCTAAGCGTTTTTCGAAGCTACTTTTTGGCTAACTTCTTATAGGAAGGTCTAGGAGCTCTGAAAATGAACGTGCGCGTCTTTCTCTCTTCCCGAGGGACTTAGAAGAATTTTGTGATATTTTTTATTAAAATGGTGTATAAGGGTATATATATATAAATATATTTTATGCACTGTATATGAGCTGGCGATTTCTAAGTCTGTGGTTCCGAGAGGGGGTAACCAGGCTCACTAATAAAGGTCAAGCCACTTGGCTGCCAGAATGCCCTGCTTCAGCACAGACCAGAAAGGCATTGTGATAAGCGTATCCCCGGTATAGTCAGGGGTTAATGGGAGTCGTCCCTGTCCCCCCAGTATACGCCCAGAACCATGGACCCGGTACTTGTGGTTCGGACTGTCTCCAACCAGCCATAATGTTGTGAGAGTGAAATTATGTCTAAGTCCAGCTTTGGTACATTAGAAGCAACTCTGAAACTTAACCTAAGCGTTTTTCGAAGCTACTTTTTGGCTAACTTCTTATAGGAAGGTCTAGGAGCTCTGAAAATGAACGTGCGCGTCTTTCTCTCTTCCCGAGGGACTTAGAAGAATTTTGTGATATTTTTTATTAAAATGGTGTATAAGGGTATATATATATAAATATATTTTATGCACTGTATATGAGCTGGCGATTTCTAAGTCTGTGGTTCCGAGAGGGGGTAACCAGGCTCACTAATAAAGGTCAAGCCACTTGGCTGCCAGAATGCCCTGCTTCAGCACAGACCAGAAAGGCATTGTGATAAGCGTATCCCCGGTATAGTCAGGGGTTAATGGGAGTCGTCCCTGTCCCCCCAGTATACGCCCAGAACCATGGACCCGGTACTTGTGGTTCGGACTGTCTCCAACCAGCCATAATGTTGTGAGAGTGAAATTATGTCTAAGTCCAGCTTTGGTACATTAGAAGCAACTCTGAAACTTAACCTAAGCGTTTTTCGAAGCTACTTTTTGGCTAACTTCTTATAGGAATGTCTAGGAGCTCTGAAAATGAACGTGCGCGTCTTTCACTCTTCCCGAGGGACTTAGAATAATTTTGTGATATTTTTTATTAAAATGGTGTATAAGGGTATATATATATAAATTTATTTAATGCACTGTATATGAGCTGGCGATTTCTAAGTCTGTGGTTCCGAGAGGGGGTAACCAGGCTCACTAATAAAGGTCAAGCCACTTGGCTGCCAGAATGCCCTGCTTCAGCACAGACCAGAAAGGCATTGTGATAAGCGTATCCCCGGTATTTTCAGGGGTTAATGGCAGTCCCCCCGTCCCCCCAGTATACGCCCAGAACCATGGACCCGGTACTTGTGGTTCGAACTGTCTCCAACCAGCCATAATGTTGTGAGAGTGAAATTATGTCTAAGTCCAGCTTCGGTACATTAGAAGCAACTCTGAAACTTAACCTAAGCGTTTTTCGAAGCTACTTTTTGGCTAACTTCTTATAGGAATGTCTAGGAGCTCTGAAAATGAACGTGCGCGTCTTTCACTCTTCCCGAGGGACTTAGAAGAATTTTGTGATATTTTTTATTAAAATGGTGTATAAGGGTATATATATAAATATATTTTATGCACTGTATATGAGCTGGCGATTTCTAAGTCTGTAGTTCCGAGAGGGGGTAACCAGGCTCACTAATAAAGGTCAAGCCACTTGGCTGCCAGAATGCCCTGCTTCAGCACAGACCAGAAAGGCATTGTGATAAGCGTATCCCCGGTATTTTCAGGGGTTAATGGCAGTCCCCCCGTCCCCCCAGTATACGCCCAGAACCATGGACCCGGTACTTGTTGTTCGGACTGTCTCCAACCAGCCATAATGTTGTGAGAGTGAAATTATGTCTAAGTCCAGCTTCGGTACATTAGAAGCAACTCTGAAACTTAACCTAAGCGTTTTTCGAAGCTACTTTTTGGCTAACTTCTTATAGGAATGTCTAGGAGCTCTGAAAATGAACGTGCGCGTCTTTCACTCTTCCCGAGGGACTTAGAAGAATTTTGTGATATTTTTTATTAAAATGGTGTATAAGGGTATATATATATAAATATATTTTATGCACTGTATATGAGCTGGCGATTTCTAAGTCTGTGGTTCCGAGAGGGGGTAACCAGGCTCACTAATAAAGGTCAAGCCACTTGGCTGCCAGAATGCCCTGCTTCAGCACAGACCAGAAAGGCATTGTGATAAGCGTATCCCCGGTATAGTCAGGGGTTAATGGGAGTCGTCCCCGTCCCCCCGGTATACGCCCAGAACCATGGACCCGGTACTTGTGGTTCGGACTGTCTCCAACAAGCCATAATGTTGTGAGAGTGAAATTATGTCTAAGTCCAGCTTTGGTACATTAGAAGCAACTCTGAAACTTAACCTAAGCGTTTTTCGAAGCTACTTTTTGGCTAACTTCTTATAGGAAGGTCTAGGAGCTCTGAAAATGAACGTGCGCGTCTTTCTCTCTTCCCGAGGGACTTAGAAGAATTTTGTGATATTTTTTATTAAAATGGTGTATAAGGGTATATATATATAAATATATTTTATGCACTGTATATGAGCTGGCGATTTCTAAGTCTGTGGTTCCGAGAGGGGGTAACCAGGCTCACTAATAAAGGTCAAGCCACTTGGCTGCCAGAATGCCCTGCTTCAGCACAGACCAGAAAGGCATTGTGATAAGCGTATCCCCGGTATAGTCAGGGGTTAATGGGAGTCGTCCCTGTCCCCCCAGTATACGCCCAGAACCATGGACCCGGTACTTGTGGTTCGGACTGTCTCCAAACAGCCATAATGTTGTGAGAGTGAAATTATGTCTAAGTCCAGCTTTGGTACATTAGAAGCAACTCTGAAACTTAACCTAAGCGTTTTTCGAAGCTACTTTTTGGCTAACTTCTTATAGGAATATCTAGGAGCTCTGAAAATGAACGTGCGCGTCTTTCACTCTTCCCGAGGGACTTAGAATAATTTTGTGATATTTTTTATTAAAATGGTGTATAAGGGTATATATATATAAATTTATTTAATGCACTGTATATGAGCTGGCGATTTCTAAGTCTGTGGTTCCGAGAGGGGGTAACCAGGCTCACTAATAAAGGTCAAGCCACTTGGCTGCCAGAATGCCCTGCTTCAGCACAGACCAGAAAGGCATTGTGATAAGCGTATCCCCGGTATTTTCAGGGGTTAATGGCAGTCCCCCCCGTCCCCCCAGTATACGCCCAGAACCATGGACCCGGTACTTGTGGTTCGAACTGTCTCCAACCAGCCATAATGTTGTGAGAGTGAAATTATGTCTAAGTCCAGCTTCGGTACATTAGAAGCAACTCTGAAACTTAACCTAAGCGTTTTTCGAAGCTACTTTTTGGCTAACTTCTTATAGGAATGTCTAGGAGCTCTGAAAATGAACGTGCGCGTCTTTCACTCTTCCCGAGGGACTTAGAAGAATTTTGTGATATTTTTTATTAAAATGGTGTATAAGGGTATATATATATAAATATATTTTATGCACTGTATATGAGCTGGCGATTTCTAAGTCTGTGGTTCCGAGAGGGGGTAACCAGGCTCACTAATAAAGGTCAAGCCACTTGGCTGCCAGAATGCCCGGCTTCAGCACAGACCAGAAAGGCATTGTGATAAGCGTATCCCCGGTATTTTCAGGGGTTAATGGCAGTCCCCCCCGTCCCCCCAGTATACGCCCAGAACCATGGACCCGGTACTTGTGGTTCGAACTGTCTCCAACCAGCCATAATGTTGTGAGAGTGAAATTATGTCTAAGTCCAGCTTCGGTACATTAGAAGCAACTCTGAAACTTAACCTAAGCGTTTTTCGAAGCTACTTTTTGGCTAACTTCTTATAGGAATGTCTAGGAGCTCTGAAAATGAACGTGCGCGTCTTTCACTCTTCCCGAGGGACTTAGAAGAATTTTGTGATATTTTTTATTAAAATGGTGTATAAGGGTATATATATATAAATATATTTTATGCACTGTATATGAGCTGGCGATTTCTAAGTCTGTGGTTCCGAGAGGGGGTAACCAGGCTCACTAATAAAGGTCAAGCCACTTGGCTGCCAGAATGCCCTGCTTCAGCACAGACCAGAAAGGCATTGTGATAAGCGTATCCCCGGTATAGTCAGGGGTTAATGGGAGTCATCCCCGTCACCCCAGTATACGCCCAGAACCATGGACCCGGTACTTGTTGTTCGGACTGTCTCCAACCAGCCATAATGTTGTGAGAGTGAAATTATGTCTAAGTCCAGCTTTGGTACATTAGAAGCAACTCTGAAACTTAACCTAAGCGTTTTTCGAAGCTACTTTTTGGCTAACTTCTTATAGGAAGGTCTAGGAGCTCTGAAAATGAACGTGCGCGTCTTTCTCTCTTCCCGAGGGACTTAGAAGAATTTTGTGATATTTTTTATTAAAATGGTGTATAAGGGTATATATATATAAATATATTTTATGCACTGTATATGAGCTGGCGATTTCTAAGTCTGTGGTTCCGAGAGGGGGTAACCAGGCTCACTAATAAAGGTCAAGCCACTTGGCTGCCAGAATGCCCTGCTTCAGCACAGACCAGAAAGGCATTGTGATAAGCGTATCCCCGGTATAGTCAGGGGTTAATGGGAGTCGTCCCTGTCCCCCCAGTATACGCCCAGAACCATGGACCCGGTACTTGTGGTTCGGACTGTCTCCAACCAGCCATAATGTTGTGAGAGTGAAATTATGTCTAAGTCCAGCTTTGGTACATTAGAAGCAACTCTGAAACTTAACCTAAGCGTTTTTCGAAGCTACTTTTTGGCTAACTTCTTATAGGAAGGTCTAGGAGCTCTGAAAATGAACGTGCGCGTCTTTCTCTCTTCCCGAGGGACTTAGAAGAATTTTGTGATATTTTTTATTAAAATGGTGTATAAGGGTATATATATATAAATATATTTTATGCACTGTATATGAGCTGGCGATTTCTAAGTCTGTGGTTCCGAGAGGGGGTAACCAGGCTCACTAATAAAGGTCAAGCCACTTGGCTGCCAGAATGCCCTGCTTCAGCACAGACCAGAAAGGCATTGTGATAAGCGTATCCCCGGTATAGTCAGGGGTTAATGGGAGTCGTCCCTGTCCCCCCAGTATACGCCCAGAACCATGGACCCGGTACTTGTGGTTCGGACTGTCTCCAACCAGCCATAATGTTGTGAGAGTGAAATTATGTCTAAGTCCAGCTTTGGTACATTAGAAGCAACTCTGAAACTTAACCTAAGCGTTTTTCGAAGCTACTTTTTGGCTAACTTCTTATAGGAAGGTCTAGGAGCTCTGAAAATGAACGTGCGCGTCTTTCTCTCTTCCCGAGGGACTTAGAAGAATTTTGTGATATTTTTTATTAAAATGGTGTATAAGGGTATATATATATAAATATATTTTATGCACTGTATATGAGCTGGCGATTTCTAAGTCTGTGGTTCCGAGAGGGGGTGACCAGGCTCACTAATAAAGGTCAAGCCACTTGGCTGCCAGAATGCCCTGCTTCAGCACAGACCAGAAAGGCATTGTGATAAGCGTATCCCCGGTATAGTCAGGGGTTAATGGGAGTCGTCCCTGTCCCCCCAGTATACGCCCAGAACCATGGACCCGGTACTTGTGGTTCGAACTGTCTCCAACCAGCCATAATGTTGTGAGAGTGAAATTATGTCTAAGTCCAGCTTCGGTACATTAGAAGCAACTCTGAAACTTAACCTAAGCGTTTTTCGAAGCTACTTTTTGGCTAACTTCTTATAGGAATGTCTAGGAGCTCTGAAAATGAACGTGCGCGTCTTTCACTCTTCCCGAGGGACTTAGAAGAATTTTGTGATATTTTTTATTAAAATGGTGTATAAGGGTATATATATATAAATATATTTTATGCACTGTATATGAGCTGGCGATTTCTAAGTCTGTGGTTCCGAGAGGGGGTAACCAGGCTCACTAATAAAGGTCAAGCCACTTGGCTGCCAGAATGCCCTGCTTCAGCACAGACCAGAAAGGCATTGTGATAAGCGTATCCCCGGTATAGTCAGGGGTTAATGGGAGTCATCCCCGTCACCCCAGTATACGCCCAGAACCATGGACCCGGTACTTGTTGTTCGGACTGTCTCCAACCAGCCATAATGTTGTGAGAGTGAAATTATGTCTAAGTCCAGCTTTGGTACATTAGAAGCAACTCTGAAACTTAACCTAAGCGTTTTTCGAAGCTACTTTTTGGCTAACTTCTTATAGGAAGGTCTAGGAGCTCTGAAAATGAACGTGCGCGTCTTTCACTCTTCCCAAGGGACTTAGAAGAATTTTGTGATATTTTTTATTAAAATGGTGTATAAGGGTATATATATATAAATATATTTTATGCACTGTGGTTGAGCTGGCGATTTCTAAGTCTGTGGTTCCGAGAGGGGGTAACCAGGCTCACTAATAAAGGTCAAGC
Organism: Ascaphus truei; assembly: GCF_040206685.1. Classification (NCBI taxonomy): domain Eukaryota; kingdom Metazoa; phylum Chordata; class Amphibia; order Anura; family Ascaphidae; genus Ascaphus; species Ascaphus truei. Next base: position 136,724,493 of record NC_134485.1, on the reverse strand, counting down.
CACTTGGCTGCCAGAATGCCCTGCTTCAGCACAGACCAGAAAGGCATTGTGATAAGCGTATCCCCGGTATAGTCAGGGGTTAATGGGAGTCGTCCCCGTCCCCCCGGTATACGCCCAGAACCATGGACCCGGTACTTGTGGTTCGGACTGTCTCCAACAAGCCATAATGTTGTGAGAGTGAAATTATGTCTAAGTCCAGCTTTGGTACATTAGAAGCAACTCTGAAACTTAACCTAAGCGTTTTTCGAAGCTACTTTTTGGCTAACTTCTTATAGGAATGTCTAGGAGCTCTAAAAATGAACGTGCGCGTCTTTCACTCTTCCCGAGGGACTTAGAATAATTTTGTGATATTTTTTATTAAAATGGTGTATAAGGGTATATATATATAAATTATTTAATGCACTGTATATGAGCTGGCGATTTCTAAGTCTGTGGTTCCGAGAGGGGGTAACCAGGCTCACTAATAAAGGTCAAGCCACTTGGCTGCCAGAATGCCCTGCTTCAGCACAGACCAGAAAGGCATTGTGATAAGCGTATCCCCGGTATTATTCAGGGGTTAATGGCAGTCGCCCCCGTCCCCCCAGTATACGCCCAGAACCATGACCCGGTACTTGTGGTTCGAACTGTCTCCAACCAGCCATAATGTTGTGAGAGTGAAATTATGTCTAAGTCCAGCTTCGGTACATTAGAAGCAACTCTGAAACTTAACCTAAGCGTTTTTCGAAGCTACTTTTTGGCTAACTTCTTATAGGAATGTCTAGGAGCTCTGAAAATGAACGTGCGCGTCTTTCACTCTTCCCGAGGGACTTAGAAGAATTTTGTGATATTTTTTATTAAAATGGTGTATAAGGGTATATATATAAATATATTTTATGCACTGTATATGAGCTGGCGATTTCTAAGTCTGTAGTTCCGAGAGGGGGTAACCAGGCTCACTAATAAAGGTCAAGCCACTTGGCTGCCAGAATGCCCTGCTTCAGCACAGACCAGAAAGGCATTGTGATAAGCGTATCCCGCGTATAGTCAGGGGTTAATGGCAGTCCCCCCGGTCCCCCCAGTATACGCCCAGAACCATGGACCCGGTACTTGTGGTTACGAACTGTCTCCAACCAGCCATAATGTTGTGAGAGTGAAATTATGTTTAAGTCCAGCTTCGGTACATTAGAAGCAACTCTGAAACTTAACCTAAGCGTTTTTCGAAGCTACTTTTTGGCTAACTTCTTATAGGGAATGTCTAGGAGCTCTGAAAATGAACGTGCGCGTTCTTTCACTCTTCCCGAGGGGACTTAGAAGAATTTTGTGATATTTTTTATTAAAATGTGTATAAGGTATAATATATAAATATATTTTATGCACTGTATATGAGCTGGCGATTTCTAAGTCTGTGGTTCCGAGAGGGGGGTAACCAGGCTCACTAATAAAGGTCAAGCCACTTGGCTGCCAGAATGCCCTGCTTCAGCACAGACCAGAAAGGCATTGTGATAAGCGTATCCCCGGTATAGTCAGGGGTTAATGGAGTCATCCCCGTCACCCCAGTATACGCCCAGAACCATGGACCCGGTACTTGTTGTTCGGACTGTCTCCAACCAGCCATAATGTTGTGAGAGTGAAATTATGTCTAAGTCCAGCTTTGGTACATTAGAAGCAACTCTGAAACTTAACCTAAGCGTTTTTCGAAGCTACTTTTTGGCTAACTTCTTATAGGAAGGTCTAGGAGCTCTGAAAATGAACGTGCGCGTCTTTCTCTCTTCCCGAGGGACTTAGAAGAATTTTGTGATATTTTTTATTAAAATGGTGTATAAGGGTATATATTATAAATATATTTTATGCACTGTATATGAGCTGGCGATTTCTAAGTCTGTGGGTCCGAGAGGGGGTAACCAGGCTCACTAATAAAGGTCAAGCCACTTGGCTGCCAGAATGCCCTGCTTCAGCACAGACCAGAAAGGCATTGTGATAAGCGTATCCCCGGTATAGTCAGGGGTTAATGGGAGTCGTCCCTGTCCCCCCAGTATACGCCAGAACCATGGACCCGGTACTTGTGGTTCGGACTGTCTCCAACCAGCCATAATGTTGTGAGAGTGAAATTATGTCTAAGTCCAGCTTTGGTACATTAGAAGCAACTCTGAAACTTAACCTAAGCGTTTTTCGAAGCTACTTTTTGGCTAACTTCTTATAGGAAGGTCTAGGAGCTCTGAAAATGAACGTGCGCGTCTTTCTCTCTTCCCGAGGGACTTAGAAGAATTTTGTGATATTTTTTATTAAAATGGTGTATAAGGGTATATATATATAAATATATTTTATGCACTGTATATGAGCTGGCGATTTCTAAGTCTGTGGTTCCGAGAGGGGGTAACCAGGCTCACTAATAAAGGTCAAGCCACTTGGCTGCCAGAATGCCCTGCTTCAGCACAGACCAGAAAGGCATTGTGATAAGCGTATCCCCGGTATTTTCAGGGGTTAATGCAGTCCCCCCGTCCCCCCAGTATACGCCAGAACCATGGACCCGGTACTTGTGGTTCGAACTGTCTCCAACCAGCCATAATGTTGTGAGAGTGAAATTATGTCTAAGTCCAGCTTTGGTACATTAGAAGCAACTCTGAAACTTAACCTAAGCGTTTTTCGAAGCTACTTTTTGGCTAACTTCTTATAGGAAGGTCTAGGAGCTCTGAAAATGAACGTGCGCGTCTTTCACTCTTCCGAGGGACTTAGAAGAATTTTGTGATATTTTTTATTAAAATGGTGTATAAGGGTATATATATATAAATATATTTTATGCACTGTAGTTGAGCTGGCGATTTCTAAGTCTGTGGTTCCGAGAGGGGGTAACCAGGCTCACTAATAAAGGTCAAGCCACTTGGCTGCCAGAATGCCTGCTTCAGCACAGACCAGAAAGGCATTGTGATAAGCGTATCCCCGGTATAGTCAGGGGTTAATGGGAGTCGTCCCCGTCCCCCCTGTATACGCCCAGAACCATGGACCCGGTACTTGTGGTTCGGACTGTCTCCAACAAGCCATAATGTTGTGAGAGTGAAATTATGTCTAAGTCCAGCTTTGGTACATTAGAAGCAACTCTGAAACTTAACCTAAGCGTTTTTTCGAAGCTACTTTTTGGCTAACTTCTTATAGGAAGGTCTAGGAGCTCTGAAAATGAACGTGCGCGTCTTTCTCTCTTCCCGAGGACTTAGAAGAATTTTGTGATATTTTTTATTAAAATGGTGTATAAGGGTATATATATATAAATATATTTTATGCACTGTATATGAGCTGGCGATTTCTAAGTCTGTGGTTCCGAGAGGGGGTAACCAGGCTCACTAATAAAGGTCAAGCCACTTGGCTGCCAGAATGCCCTGCTTCAGCACAGACCAGAAAGGCATTGTGATAAGCGTATCCCCGGTATAGTCAGGGGTTAATGGAGGTCGTCCCTGTCCCCCCAGTATACGCCCAGAACCATGGACCCGGTACTTGTGGTTCGGACTGTCTCCAACCAGCCATAATGTTGTGAGAGTGAAATTATGTCTAAGTCCAGCTTTGGTACATTAGAAGCAACTCTGAAACTTAACCTAAGCGTTTTTCGAAGCTACTTTTTGGCTAACTTCTTATAGGAATGTCTAGGAGCTCTGAAAATGAACGTGCGCGTCTTTCACTCTTCCCGAGGGGACTTAGAATATTTTGTGATATTTTTTATTAAAATGGTGTATAAGGGTATATATATATAAATTTATTTAATGCACTGTATATGAGCTGGCGATTTCTAAGTCTGTGGTTCCGAGAGGGGGTAACCAGGCTCACTAATAAAGGTCAAGCCACTTGGCTGCCAGAATGCCCTGCTTCAGCACAGAACCAGAAAGGCATTGTGATAAGCGTATCCCCGGTATTTTCAGGGGTTAATGGCAGTCCCCCCCGTCCCCCCAGTATACGCCCAGAACCATGGACCCGGTACTTGTGGTTCGAACTGTCTCCAACCAGCCATAATGTTGTGAGAGTGAAATTATGTCTAAGTCCAGCTTCGGTACATTAGAAGCAACTCTGAAACTTAACCTAAGCGTTTTTCGAAGCTACTTTTTGGCTAACTTCTTTTAGGAATGTCTAGGAGCTCTGAAAAGAACGTGCGCGTCTTTCACTCTTCCCGAGGGACTTAGAAGAATTTTGTGATATTTTTTATTAAAATGGTGTATAAGGGTATATATAATATAATATATTTTATGCACTGTATATGAGCTGGCGATTTCTAAGTCTGTGGTTCCGAGAGGGGGTAACCAGGCTCACTAATAAAGGTCAAGCCACTGGCTGCCAGAATGCCCGGCTTCAGCACAGACCAGAAAGGCATTGTGATAAGCGTATCCCCGGTATTTTCAGGGGTTAATGGCAGTCCCCCCGTCCCCCCAGTATACGCCCAGAACCATGGACCCGGTACTTGTGGTTCGGAACTGTCTCCAACCAGCCATAATGTTGTGAGAGTGAAATTATGTCTAAGTCCAGCTTCGGTACATTAGAAGCAACTCTGAAACTTAACCTAAGCGTTTTTCGAAGCTACTTTTTGGCTAACTTCTTATAGGAATGTCTAGGAGCTCTGAAAATGAACGTGCGCGTCTTTCACTCTTCCCGAGGGACTTAGAAGAATTTTGTGATATTTTTTATTAAAATGGTGTATAAGGGTATATATATATAAATATATTTTATGCACTGTATATGAGCTGGCGATTTCTAAGTCTGTGGTTCCGAGAGGGGGTAACCAGGCTCACTAATAAAGGTCAAGCCACTTGGCTGCCAGAATGCCCTGCTTCAGCACAGACCAGAAAGGCATTGTGATAAGCGTATCCCCGTATATTCAGGGGTTAATGGGCAGTCCCTCCCCGTCCCCCCAGTATACGCCCAGAACCATGGACCCGGTACTTGTGTTCGGACTGTCTCAACCAGCCATAATGTTGTGAGAGTGAAATTATGTCTAAGTCCAGCTTTGGTACATTAGAAGCAACTCTGAAACTTAACCTAAGCGTTTTTCGAAGCTACTTTTTGGCTAACTTCTTATAGGAAGGTCTAGGAGCTCTGAAATGAACGTGCGCGTCTTTCTCTCTTCCCGAGGGACTTAGAAGAATTTTGTGATATTTTTTATTAAAATGGTGTATAAGGGTATATATATATAAATATATTTTATGCACTGTATATGAGCTGGCGATTTCTAAGTCTGTGGTTCCGAGAGGGGGTAACCAGGCTCACTAATAAAGTCAAGCCACTTGGCTGCCAGAATGCCCTGCTTCAGCACAGACCAGAAAGGCATTGTGATAAGCGTATCCCCGTATAGTCAGGGGTTAATGTGAGTCGTCCCTGTCCCCCCAGTATACGCCCAGAACCATGGACCGTACTTGTGGTTCGGACTGTCTCCAACCAGCCATAATGTTGTGAGAGTGAAATTATGTCTAAGTCCAGCTTTGGTACATTAGAAGCAACTCTGAAACTTAACCTAAGCGTTTTTCGAAGCTACTTTTTGGCTAACTTCTTATAGGAAGGTCTAGGAGCTCTGAAAATGAACGTGCGCGTCTTTCTCTCTTCCGAGGGACTTAGAAGAATTTTGTGATATTTTTTATTAAAATGGTGTATAAGGGTATATATATATAAATATATTTTATGCACTGTATATGAGCTGGCGATTTCTAAGTCTGTGGTTCCGAGAGGGGGTAACCAGGCTCACTAATAAAGGTCAAGCCACTTGGCTGCCAGAATGCCCTGCTTCAGCACAGACCAGAAAGGCATTGTGATAAGCGTATCCCCGGTATAGTCAGGGGTTTAATGGGAGTCGTCCCTGTCCCCCCAGTATAGCCCCAGAACCATGGACCCGGTACTTGTGGTTCGACTGTCTCCAACCAGCCATAATGTTGTGAGAGTGAAATTAGGTCTAAGTCCAGCTTTGTACATTAGAAGCAACTCTGAAACTTAACCTAAGCGTTTTTCGAAGCTACTTTTTGGCTAACTTCTTATAGGAATGGTCTAGGAGCTCTGAAAATGAACGTGCGCGTCTTTCACTCTTCCCGAGGGACTTAGAATAATTTTGTGATATTTTTTATTAAAATGGTGTATAAGGGTAATATATATAAATTTATTTAATGCACTGTATATGAGCTGGCGATTTCTAAGTCTGTGGTTCCGAGAGGGGGTAACCAGGCTCACTAATAAAGGTCAAGCCACTTGGCTGCCAGAATGCCCTGCTTCAGCACAGACCAGAAAGGCATTGTGATAAGCGTATCCCCGGATTATTCAGGGGTTAATGGCAGTCCCCCGTCCCCCAGTATACGCCCAGAACCATGGACCCGGTACTTGTGGTTCGACTGTCTCCAACCAGCCATAATGTTGTGAGAGTGAAATTATGTCTAAGTCCAGCTTTGGTACATTAGAAGCAACTCTGAAACTTAACCTAAGCGTTTTTCGAAGCTACTTTTTGGCTAACTTCTTATAGGAATGTCTAGGAGCTCTGAAAATGAACGTGCGCGTCTTTCACTCTTCCCGAGGGACTTAGAAGAATTTTGTGATATTTTTTATTAAATGGTGTATAAGGGTATATATATATAAATTATATTTTATGCACTGTATATGAGCTGGCGATTTCTAAGTCTGTGGTTCCGAGAGGGGGTAACCAGGCTCACTAATAAAGGTCAAGCCACTTGGCTGCCAGATGCCCTGCTTCAGCACAGACCAGAAAGGCATTGTGATAAGCGTATCCCCGTATAGTCAGGGGTTAATGGGAGTCCTCCCCGTCACCCCAGTATACGCCCAGAACCATGGACCCGGTACTTGTTGTTCGGACTGTCTCCAACCAGCCATTATGTTGTGAGAGTGAAATTATGTCTAAGTCCAGCTTTTGGTACATTAGAAGCAACTCTGAAACTTAACCTAAGCGTTTTTCGAAGCTACTTTTTGGCTAACTTCTTATAGGAAGGTCTAGGAGCTCTGAAAATGAACGTGCGCGTCTTTCACTCTTCCCGAGGGACTTAGAAGAATTTTGTGATATTTTTTATTAAAATGGTGTATAAGGGTATATATATATAAATATATTTTATGCACTGTAGATGAGCTGGCGATTTCTAAGTCTGTGGTTCCGAGAGGGGGTAACCAGGCTCACTAATAAAGGTCAAGCCACTTGGCTGCCAGAATGCCCTGCTTCAGCACAGACCAGAAAGGCATTGTGATAAGCGTATCCCCGGTATAGTCAGGGGTTAATGGGAGTCGTCCCCGTCCCCCCAGGTATACGCCCAGAACCATGGACCCGGTACTTGTGGTTCGGACTGTCTCCAACCAAGCCATAATGTTGTGAGAGTGAAATTATGTCTAAGTCCAGCTTTGTACATTAGAAGCAACTCTGAAACTTAACCTAAGCGTTTTTCGAAGCTACTTTTTGGCTAACTTCTTATAGGAAGGTCTAGGAGCTCTGAAAATGAACGTGCGCGTCTTTCTCTCTTCCCGAGGGACTTAGAAGAATTTTGTGATATTTTTTTATTAAAATGGTGTGATAAGGGTATATATATATAAATATATTTTATGCACTGTATATGAGCTGGCGATTTCTAAGTCTGTGGTTCCGAGAGGGGGTAACCAGGCTCACTAATAAAGGTCAAGCCACTTGGCTGCCAAGAATGCCCTGCTTCAGCACAGACCAGAAAGGCATTGTGATAAGCGTATCCCCGGTATAGTCAGGGGTTAATGGAGTCGTCCCTGTCCCCCCAGTATACGCCCAGAACCATGGACCCGGTACTTGTGGTTCGGACTGTCTCCAACCAGCCATAATGTTGTGAGAGTGAAATTATGTCTAAGTCCAGCTTTGGTACATTAGAAGCAACTCTGAAACTTAACCTAAGCGTTTTTCGAAGCTACTTTTTGCTAACTTCTTATAGGAATGTCTAGGAGCTCTGAAAATGAACGTGCGCGTCTTTCACTCTTCCCGAGGGACTTAGAATAATTTTGTGATATTTTTTATTAAAATGGTGTATAAGGGTATATATATATAAATTTATTTAATGCACTGTATATGAGCTGGCGATTTCTAAGTCTGTGGTTCCGAGAGGGGGTAACCAGGCTCACTAATAAAGGTCAAGCCACTTGGCTGCCAGAATGCCCTGCTTCAGCACAGACCAGAAAGGCATTGTGATAAGCGTATCCCCGGTATTTCAGGGGGTTAATGGCAGTCCCCCCCGTCCCCCCAGTATACGCCCAGAACCATGACCCGGTACTTGTGGTTCGAACTGTCTCCAACCAGCCATAATGTTGTGAGAGTGAAATTATGTCTAAGTCCAGCTTCGGTACATTAGAAGCAACTCTGAAACTTAACCTAAGCGTTTTTCGAAGCTACTTTTTGGCTAACTTCTTATAGGAATGTCTAGGAGCTCTGAAAATGAACGTGCGCGTCTTTCACTCTTCCCGAGGGGACTTAGAAGAATTTTGTGATATTTTTTATTAAAATGGTGTATAAGGGTATATATATATAAATATATTTTATGCACTGTATATGAGCTGGCGATTTCTAAGTCTGTGGTTCCGAGAGGGGGGTAACCAGGCTCACTAATAAAGGTCAAGCCACTTGGCTGCCAGAATGCCCTGCTTCAGCACAGACCAGAAAGGCATTGTGATAAGCGTATCCCCGGTATAGTCAGGGGTTAATGGGAGTCATCCCGTCACCCCAGTATACGCCCAGAACCATGGACCCGGTACTTGTTGTTCGGACTGTCTCCAACCAGCCATAATGTTGTGAGAGTGAAATTATGTCTAAGTCCAGCTTTGGTACATTAGAAGCAACTCTGAAACTTAACCTAAGCGTTTTTCGAAGCTACTTTTTGGCTAACTTCTTATAGGAAGGTCTAGGAGCTCTGAAAATGAACGTGCGCGTCTTTCACTCTTCCCGAGGGACTTAGAAGAATTTTGTGATATTTTTTTATTAAAATGGTGTATAAGGGTATATATATATAAATATATTTTATGCACTGTATATGAGCTGGCGATTTCTAAGTCTGTGGTTCCGAGAGGGGGTAACCAGGCTCACTAATAAAGGTCAAGCCACTTGTCTGCCAGAATGCCCTGCTTCAGCACAGACCAGAAAGGCATTGTGATAAGCGTATCCCCGGTATAGTCAGGGGGTTAATG